>NW_027287052.1:892500-1492500 GCF_022747635.1 Hetaerina americana | reverse complement strand
GACTCGGAAAAAATGAGTGCAATGCAACGAAACAAAATCCAGGTAAATTAAATCAACATGGAATCGACAATCGATAAATATTTAGGACGTGCATATCCTTATTATCGAGAAAATTATGCTAATAAGCCATTAAAATCACTACGAATCGCCGACAGAAAAAGTCTAAATACCTGTTCACCATGATGACATCTTAGTGAATCAACTTTAGGCAATGGCTTACCTTTAACACGGTGCAAAACTGCTTTGGCACGTTGTGGATACCAGTAATCCATATTGAAAGTTCTTATATTTGGTGACTTATATGTCTTCTTACGGTAAATTTAGTACCACGCAACATGGCAGAAACTACTTATCCATCGCAATTTACAACATATTAACTTTCACATTACACGTACTCCACGGTATTTTTCCGTCACATTTTGATTACAAATAACTATGACCTCGTTAGCACACGGTATGCCTACCCGGCAATTCTCCAAAGCCAAAACTTCACTTTAGAGATGTCTTCTAACGGTGAACTTTCAATCGTTCTTACCTTAAAAACCTTGACGCCAGACTCAGAACTTGTTCAAGCTTCACAAAACAAATAATACTCCATATGTGCAGGTTATTTATCGCAAAATGATAGAAACCCGCTTCATCCTTTTTCGTTAAAATGCTTTTCTTCGTATTCATACACCGGATAAAGCGGATAAGGCGTCGGAGGTAAATGGCCGTCACTTCCCGTGTAGCATCCTGATGATAACAAAACACTGTTGATGTTTTTTCGTTATATAAATACGGAAAAAATAGGATATTACGTTTAATTCTAGAGATATATCTCGAACATTAAATTAACTATTGATCAAGATACCATTCTAGTTCAAATTCCGGGAATGAAAATGCATTGTAATTTAATAGTAATTGTTGTTTCCAATCGAATTCACTTGTTATTGTGCGCATCGTACTGCAGTGGAATAATCACGAACATCTTTAAGCATGCCGAAGGGCGGGCATGAAATTGTTATTTTTGCAAGGCTCCTGTGTAACCCTGTGGTTTGGTTTTAACGGATACGTATCCTAGTTTCGCATTGTCCGTTCATTCTGTGTAAATATTTGTGAGCCCTCATTAAAAATGAGAAAATCTTTTGTGACAAATTTAAGTAATAGTTCACCTCCACGTTTTGAATTGTTATTTAGAAACTTTTTGTATTCTCACCCGTGATTTATTGCGGATTTATTTATTACACGCTGCGTATTTATTGTTCATTCGTGGTCGCTTTGTGTGGAACTAAAAATGTATCCGCCTGGATTTGTTTTCAAATTTCGATGTCTGTGTCATAAATATAGAAGTATTAACCAGGTACATAGTTATTAAGCACTTGAATTTAAGTCGGTGTACAAATGAGTGGTATTCGAATGTAATTAACGTACACAATGTAAGCAACGTATGCCATGTTTAGATTTGGCACTGTGTTATGAGCTAGAAAACACCAGCCTGCCGGAAAGAATAACTGGGTTAATAGTTACTTAATGCTTCATTACGAGAAACAAGATATATTGGCCTTGGAATTATAAATGAATAATATTATTTTTCTTTAAATAATTTTCTAATGAGTTTAAATTTGTGTCTATTTATTTACAATGTGAATTGTAATGTTTGAAAGTGAACTATATTAATATAATTGGGTGTAATCCTTATATTGAACTAGACTAGAATTTAAGCAGTGGTCAAGTAAAAGCCTGTTAGGGTGTAGTTATTTCGTGGAAAATGCTCATGGATGTCCCAGTGGTCAAATTACTTATTAATAAAAAAAAGCCGATAAACAATGTACCCTAAGACTAGGTTAGCCTTTGCGTGTAATACGATGGTTGGTACCCCAACATTCCCAGGATCTTTGGTGAAGTTGCTTCGCGTGGCAACTAGTTGAAGAGCTTAAATTTTTTAGTATCGATCATAGTTGTTTGGTATATCCTTCACGGCTTGATGATGAAATTATTGATTTTTTGTTATGTCAACGATGATATTCTAGATGTATGTTCTATTTATTATGCCAGAGATGAGCACAACATCAAAGTATTTTTTAATGTTGCCTTCTGAGTTTGCGTGAGATAGGATCGGCAAAAAATTGGAACTTAAGTAGAAGTATGAACTTAAAAGCCAGTATATAATGATTCACAACATCTATTTCATTATATATATATCAGAATGATTGTTTGTGTTAACAAATAAATACGTATGGCTGGTGCCCTTATACCACGTTATTGTTTAGATAGAAGCCTTCAGCATAAATGTCTTCAAAACAAAGTACCTCAGACAATGCTTTGGGAGGCTAGCCTGACTGAAACAAATTTAATTGCAATAGTGTTCTTCACAATAGAAAGCCCTGGGAATGCAGTTGTGGTGGGAAAGTGGCGACTTCCGAAATGCTTGCATCGTATGGAAACCCAAAAATGTATCTGTTAATTTCCATAGGTCCTTTCAAAACAGTGTATTGCTTTTGAAGAATTATTTTGAGAAATAGCCCTACATAAAGTACACGATGTTGAAATATTTATAGTCCATTTAAGGTTAATTTGTAGTCGTATGTACAAGCAATGATTGCAATATCGGAGATAGGTATAAAAACTCATTAACTGAACAAAAGCCTAGTATACAACATGCTTCACTTTGTGAGTAGTAACTGCATTGCTTGCTTCTTTAAAATGTTTACAGTGTGTGTTAAATAGGTTAATGCTCGTAGTCTTGGGCCGCCGAATTTACTCTTATTGGTCCTACCAAGAGGATGATGGTCATTCAACCTTCTGGTAGATTAACGGTATACATTCAGATTATTTATCTCGTCAAAATCTTGCTGTACTTCACAATAGAGAAAGCCATGCTCCATGTTTCACCCCAAAAACAGTATCCTAGGTTATAAGCCCAACTAAAATAAATGCAATCACTAGCACCCTTTTAGATAGCGCTACGAACTCCAATGATCGAAATGTCTGATGTGCCCAAGTCAGACTTCCCATGATTATTAGAATTTTCAGTGAATCTAATGTGCAGTTGTTTACATTCTGGGTACATTTAGAACCGGGCTGAAGTTTACAGTTCGGCTTTACTCTGTGATGGCTTTTGTCTCTTTATAATATCTTACCTCTTGTGTTAGAACAAAGCCTAAATAGGATAAGTACTGAGTTTCTGAAAGTACAAATCTTTCTTATGAAATAAAAAACTTGTTGCTGCGTAATTTCCACACTGGTAGTGAAAAAAATCATTAAACAGTATACTGAGCTAAAAAGAATGCACAGAAATCAAGTCGATCAAGGGGAAATGAGATTTGATGATTCCTGAATTATGAATGCCTGTGTTAAAACCAAGGAATCATGGAGTAAATGGAAGAAATACTGGATTGGCTCAGAGGAAGCAAGGCCTTTATCCCTGGTATGTGAGTGATGAGGCAAGTAATTGTAATCCTATCCATTGGCCTGGCACAGTCAGTTTTCTTCTTAAAATACCTCTGACACTACTGGCAATATTGTCGCCGACTTAAATGCAATAATGATGACTTAATCTACTGCTTATTCCATGTTCCTCCAACCCAACTGAGCTCCATGCATACTTGCATAAAGTGGCCAATGGAAACTGCTGGTGTTGATGGTAATCCTGGTACTCTTCCTAAAGAATGTAATAATGCCAGTCACCTCTTTTGTCAGAACTTCTGGAGAGTTCCTATATGCTGTGAAATAGCTCCTTAATGTCATCTGGGCTAGTGGGACCTTCCCCTGCAGATTTCAGTGTATTATAAATTTCCTTGATAGCTCAAGTGGCTAGGCCCGGCGAGTCAAAGACCAATTGTCTGAGTCCTGGAAAGTAAGCATTTTTGAGCTTGCGACCTGCCAGATTCCTGCGTTCGTCTTTCCTAGGTGTCCTTATCCCTTTTATCTGTATCCATGTGAATGAATGTGTTCGCCATCTTTGGTGGGTGAAACAGCTCCCTAATGTCATCTTCTGGCCAAAGAATTAGGGCACATGGTTGCATAAACCCCCGGCAGATTTCAGTGTGGATTACGTTTGCTTGATAGATCAAGTGGTTTGTGCATCGGCCTGGCAAGTTGAAAGATCCGTGGTACAAGTCCCCTTCAAGGAAATATATTGTGATCTGCTTGATTCTGCCTTTCTTACCTCTCCTGTGTTCGTCTTCTATATATGTGTTCCTATCCCTTTCCCTTATTTCTATGTATATAAGTATAAATATATATATATTTAAAGGCAATATAGAATCTAACAATTACAGACCCATCCCTTCTTTTGCAATTTTCCAAAATTATGGGATAAGTGTACTGCCAGGTTGATGGAATTTTTTGGGGAAGCACATGTCTTTCTCTTTGGGACCATCAGTCTCAATTGGATTTTGTAAAGGGAAAGCACTCTTCATTGTCATTGATTTTATAACATTGGTTCTTAGATTCCAACAGCATTGATCAGTAGATTTCTCTACATTTTTCTTAACTTTCCAATTGACATTGCTGACAACAGTTACTACTTCAGGCTAATAAAGGAAGCCAGTGAAATTGCCAAAAAATGAATTGAGAAGACTGATGACCTATCCATAGTGGTTAGAAGAGAATCCTTTGAGAAAGAGCCAATCTGAAAGCTGCAAGTTCAGGTATACCCTTTATAAAGATGATCAAAACTTCAATCAGATGCCTTAGGCCTGAAGATGCTGGTTGGAACACCAGTGAAACTTGTCAACTATGTCAATGCACAGAGTGAAGACCTAACAAATGGAGAGTTATTCTACCTTTAACTTATAATTGAACTGCCAAATAACATCAAATCTACCCTAGGTATATTCTCACTTATGTCTTTAATCTTGTCAATCATGAGATCCTTTTTTTCTAGTTGTGATAGGATAGGCACAATATTTTCCCATAGATGGAAAATCTTACTCATCCAATGATCACCAAGTAGTTTAAAGTATGTTAAGCCTTTTGCGTGTAATGTTAGTGTGGTGTGTCCTGGTGTTCCCCTAGGCTAAATTCTGGGACCAGCCTATGCTATATGCCATGCCATAAAATGTCCGCCAAGAAAAATATAATTAATATGAGAATCATTTATTTTATCTCTGAGAATGAATGATTAAAGGTTTTAGAAAGCAAACAAGAAAGGGTAGGCATTTATGATAAAATGAGAGATAACTATGAGTGTAGAATAATCAGACACAAATGAGCAAGAAATTTTTTTTGAGTGATAAAATTTATTAAACAAATACATATTTTGCATCAACACTCACAACATGACAGCTTCACATCTTTTGGTTCACACAAATTTGGAAGATCTGTAGCCTGGAGACATTTCATTTTTAGGAAATCCCATTCAAAGCTAACTGGAACACGCTCGCCATTCCACCTCGACTTCATCAGTGCGATACCTGCAAACAGAAGTAAACAATGTTTTCTTTCACAATGGTATCAGAAAGTTCATGGTGAACATATGAGAATACCATGAAATTCAGTTTTGGGAAGATTACTAACATTGAGAAAATGATGACTGATGTATTTGGTGAAAATACAGTCAGAATTATAAATCAGTATCCCCTGGCAATGTTATCAAAATTTGAATTTCCAAGAAATGAAATCATATGGAATCAAACAATTAAAAACTAATACCAAACAGCTGGAGACAGTACACTCCATGGTAAGAATATAATGCACTCAAATTTCAAAGAGCTGCCCTTCTATCCATCCAAGTTAAAAGCCCATTCCTTCAATTAAGTACACACACATTTTATTTTGCATTTCATAAATGGAACAGAAGCAAGAAAAAAATACCATTATCACCTCTGCGTGCAAGTGGTTTCCTCCCATGGCGTGTACATTTGACAGTTGAACATTTCAATGCCTGCCTGTGCGATCATTGCGCCATTGTCGATGCAATACCGCTCATCTGTGGCATAGAGCGTGCCACCCCTCTCACGACACATTTCGGCCATCATCTGCTGCAGCCGCTCATTGCACCCAACGCCACCCACCACCAGCACCTCATCCGAACCAAACTGCGCCATTGCCCTCTCTGACAGACAGACATTGATGTTGATAAGTCAAACAGTCAGGTCCATAGAATCCCATTCAACACATTTCACTGATAATGCAATGAAATCTAAAATTCTCAACCTGGGAATACGAGTGAAAAACAAATATCTCAAGTCAAAATTTATTGAGGCTGGGTGAGAAAGCTATTTCAATAACCTATTTTAATTTTTTTAAGAATTCATATATTTATCACAGGATCTTTATGTGGGGCTAGCACACATCTTCCTCCATATGGTTTTCCTGTTTATGACCAAAGGAGGAAGTGTGGAGAGAAACCCGGTGTTGGCATTAGCCTACTCTAAGCAAAAGGCGCCTAGGGGTCCACAGTTTAACATCTCATCCAATGGATGTTGTACTCAATTAAAGTTCTCTCCACAAAGCACCTCAAGTAGAGATCGGGATACCACTGAAATATATCTCCCTTCTCCAGGATTCGAACCCTGGGTGGGCAGCCAGTATGCTAGCCACCACGCAATAATCTTGATCCCCTTAAATAAAATGCATACCTAGGGCTTTTAAATGGGAGATTTGGTGAGAGTTTCATCTCACGCCAGGGATCCTACCATAGGAAATATATTCACTCAAAACTGACACATACAACAATTTCTCATGCATGGTAAAGTGGGTCAATTCCTGGGAATTCAATTGAGTGCTAATATTTCATGGGATAAGCACATTAAATCAATCAACTAAGCTCAGCTTGCTATCTCTCAAGGTAACTGTGGTAGTATCATACCACAAGCAAAACTTTTCTTTTAAATGTACACTATGGAGATTTCTATTTCCAAGTGATACACAGTCTCTGATGTTTCGGTCGCTCATATTCATCCCTAATTACCTTCAAAGGTAATTTGTAGAAATAGACAAAGAGAATAATGGCTGATAAATCCTATTATTCCCCTTCCTGACCAGTATTTAGGAATGAGCAGTTACTTTCTTTTTCTTTTGTGTACATAATTATTGCAGTTATCTACATAAAAAATAGAGAAAACATTATCACCAAATAGTGACCATCATGATCACCAAACAAGGAAGGCAATGGATACACATTACAACAGTTAGACAATTTAATCCATGAAAACAGGGCAGAAAGAAATAGGAATTAAATTATTGAATTGCCTACCAAAGCATCGACAGCAATTTCATAATCATTTTATTGATTTGACATGCATTACATCATGCGCCATTGTCAATGCATTATAAGTTCTGACAACACCAGTAGTAAAATAAATATCACTACCATTATTATGCCAAATAACTCTCAGGCTTCTTCACTTGATTGTGTGTGTTTGAGATAAGAACATAATTCAGCTGAACATCTGACTCTTTCCCCTTAATTTTTCTTGGGCTGATGCTGAGAAGAAAGTGTTTGCTGTAACTATTAAGGTTCCCCCATCACCCAATATGTTCCCTTTCCTCTTTTTAAGCGAACGATTTTCTTTATTAATTCAAATACTCTTCCTAATTCCTCTCCATGATGGCTGGCATATAAGGTTTACATAGAAGTATCAGTAACAATTTTTTCCTGAAGAGTGCGTGATGTGCTGAATTCAGACTATTGATTAAGTCTCCGCATGATCGCAGATCATATTGGCATTGATACGATGACAGTGCAGACCATTATAACTGAAAATTTAGTGATGTGAAAGATCTGCGCTAAACACGTCCCAAAGGTCTTTGGACGGACGAACAAGAGAGCAGAGTCGAGAGTGTCTCCTTTGCAAAGAACTTCTGCAACGTCATCGCGATGATTCCCTCGATCCCCTTACAGTCCCGACTTGGCATCAGCAGACTATTTCCTATTACCAAAAGTTAAATCTTCCCTCAAAGGACCCCACCATGGCACCCTAAGTGTCGGTAAAGAAGTTTGCACGCGTACCCTTAAGGACCTTCCCGAATCCATCTACTAGGGAGCTTTCGAGCCGTGGAAAAACCACTTGAAAATGTGTATCGACACTTAAGGGAGGTACTTTGAAGAATTTTGAGGCAATGTAGCAATATCTGAAATAACTATATTTATCCAAAACTTTCCTGATACTTTTTATACAAACCATGCACATTAAGAGACCTTAAATACCACTGATCCAGCCTAAGTTGTCAAAATACTCACATCATTCATTCCTAAGCTATTTTTTCCAAGAAAACTTGGCTTCAGTATTAAAGTTTTTGGATTTCTGAGGTTAGTGACATAAAATGGTTGTATCAAGTTCACATCATCCAATGTTGAAACACTTTCAGTATCACAATAGATAAAACTCATACTGGCTAAGGTTCAACTTTTGGTATGTGGTCCCTGAGCTTTATACAGAATAGATAGAACAGAACGTTTAGGAAAACTACTACCTAAGCAGAGGGCTCAATTCCCAGTTTTGGAACTAAGGAACTGACGATTGGTCATGGGTGAGAAGGGAGAAGCTCAAACACATTTAAACCATTCATAAAACAGAAGCTGATCAAAATAAAAGGCAATAAATGTGAGGGCACCAACCTGTGATTTCCACCAACATTGCAAACACAGTTTCCTGCAACGAATAACACAAGTCCGCTGCCTGGTACTTTCCTGAGTCAAGAAGTTCTTGGGCATGCTCTTCAATGTACGAGAGCAATCCAGAGAAAGAGACATCCATCCCCTTCACCACATATGGCAATGAAACAAAATTTACACCCCTGTAAAGCAAAAGACAAAATTTAAGTAAGACGACCAAGACAAACATCTGCAAACTAACTGATCAGCATAAAAATTTATGAGAGTGAGTACTCTTGAGGATAAAGGAAAAACATCTCGAACAATTGCTTACTCTGCATTAATATGCTAGCTAGCAATCACTTCAAAAAGATATACGTTAACCAAAAGCTAGAAAACTGCTGGCTCATAATTGCCATTCCCAAGTTTGTAAGTTTACTCGCACATCAATAGTTACCCAAGCAAACATTCTGATTACTAACTTCTACCCTTAAACCTACGAAATTATCACAATGAAAAAAAAGCAGGTAATCAAGGCACAGAACTGGGTGTAATTTAGGACTTTTACAACAAAAATTATCACAAGTGTGGTGACTGCATGGGTGGGTCAGACAAATTTGTGAGGTGAAGGTAAATACCCGAGATAACTTGCTTGAATGCCTATCGTTGATAGGAACAACATCTTTCCTCGCAGGCCTCTTAGGAGGAGTCCCTTCTTTTTCACTGGGCAAGAGCACAGGAACACACACTTTCTAAGTCAGGGAATTTTTTCAGTGGGTGTGAATGGACAACGCAAATCTAATTTTTTTTGGCATACTATTTAGACTTCAAATCTGCACTATCTGCAGTCATTACTTCCACCAATGGTTAGTGCTTCTCCAAACATCTACTGCCACAACTTTCTCAGCTGATAGACTACACAGAAATTTTTACAATTTTCTTCGACTGAGGGTTGTTTGAATAAAATGAAAAAACTCTTCCTTTCCCATAAACTGACAAATACAGCTGGGAATAAGTGTGATAATTTTGATAATGTTATAGGTCAAAGATGCATTACAAATGCCAATGACTGCCAAGAGATACAGCAGAAGTTCCACGATGCACAACAGCATATTTTTAACAGAGGAAAATGTAAAAAAGAGAATTCGGAGTGATAAGTTACAATCCTATTTTCCGAATAACTTCCATTTAAAAATCAAAGCATTACATTGCCTTGCTAAGGCCTGCTACACTTTTTAAGGATTTTATCAACATATTTAGAATTGCTTCACCAGAGTGCTAGAAAAAGTCTTTCACTCCCCATGGTATCACATTGGCTACCTCCCACCATTCCCAGTCCCTCGGTATATTTTCCCACCGCACAGCTCATTTAATTCACACCACAGAAATCTCTGAAAGAAGAACTTCAGATTTATCAACCCAGAGATAACTTGATTTAGTTTCAGTGATAAATTTTTCTTATTGAAACTTCCTAATTAGAGGAAAATGAAAACTTTTTCCACATTCCCATTTATTTTCCAAATTCCTCATGTTCCGTGATTCCATCACCATTATGCACCGCCTTTCTTTGGATTCCCATGCATCAGAGGAGACCAACAAACCTGTGTCCATATTCATGCACCAAACCAATTCCCAAGCTTATTCTCACCCTTTAGCCAGCTGCTCAATGTTGTAACCAGGACTTGGATCGTTGGAGAGCTTCAACACCCTGGCAAACCTGTCAAGGCAATTTCCAACGGCAATGTCTATGGTTTCACCAAATATCCTGTACCTTTGATTTGAGTATGCTATAACTTGCGTGTTTCCACCACTCACATACAGCACTATGGGGTTGCTGCATTTTGTTACCAGCCTTCCCATTTCAATGTCTGATAAACAGTCAAGGAGAGTATACACTGAATGGATGCATGCACACATCACATGCAGTAAGGGTATGTTCTATTCCATACATGGCACTGAAATGCCACTGCATCACTAACAGTGCCATTTCAAAATTACCACTCCTCAAAAGTTGATGTTAACTCATCAAACATATTTGATGTGGTCAGTTATTGTATTAGTACTCCCTTAATATTATTTTTTTAATAAATTTTTTGTTAAATTCCAAAGAAACTGCGGGAGATGCCGCAACAGTAACTTTTAACGGAGTCATCCGCTAATGTGCATTTCAATGCAACAATTTCAGAGCGTAAAAATCATTCGTATTTCGTCATAACATCTAGTTCCTTTAAAAGCCCCAAAATTTCAGAGTTTAAGAGGACGCCTCGGTAGCTTAAGTGGCTAAAGCACTCGACCGGATATTGAGGGATCTGGGTTCGAGTCCCAGTCAAGGCGAATGATTTTTACGCTCTGAAATTGTTGCATTGAAATTTTTTGTTGTTTTGAACATATTTTTGTGACATAAACAAGCCATACCGCCTGTCATAGTTTCTGCTGAGGAAAATCTTTATATCTTGCTAATGAAAAATTTGTCTTGCATATCTGTAAGGCAGTTTTTCTAGGAATGCAAACAATGTTTCATTGACAGAACTAATTAAAATTAACTAATGACTTGTCTACTAATTTAGATTGTACTGCCAACTGTGAATAGCACCAATACACTTGGTCCTCTACGTCAATCAGGGGATGAGGATTATTCACAATTTAACATGGGAGCTCCCACTTCCCAGGCAAAAACATATGCCTAACAAAAACTCTGAAAAGAAGAAAGAATATTTTGTCACACTCATTATGAGATATGATACCCTGATAAAGCAAAGCATCGATGAAATTACTTAGCATTTACATGATGCAGTGAATGCACACCATGTGATGAAAAAAACATAAGTCTGAATGTGAGAAGAATTGGGAAGACTAAAGAAATATGACCCCAAGAGAGCTGCATCAAACAAATAATAACAAGATTTAAAACAGAGAAGCATGTGGTGGTGAGTAGATATCATAAATGAGCAAAGAAGTGTGTTAAAAGTTCCCCAGGATTGAGAATGACGGTGACATGGTTCAAAATCCTTCCAGGCCATCCTTATCAGAGCAAATCTGGTCACACAGTTTGAATGAAAGCAAACCACTTTTACAGTGTAGTGCGAGAATATAAAGGAATTAAAAAGCATACAGTTCATGCATGGTATCTGCTAAGTTTTTATTTGCTTTATAAGTAAGGACAACTACTAAAACATGAAGAAATGAATTTCTCTATACAAGCATATTAAGATATGTATCGCAAAATATAATCATCACAATGTCATCAACTTCATTCATTTCTATAAGTCACGATGATTAGTTTATATTAAAATATATATTCAAAGAATAATGCTAACATAATAATACCAAAAAATTGAATTGGCAGGATGCAAAAACCTCATAGAATTGTACAAGGTTCTTACAGTGAGCAATTAAATCTCGGCAGTAGAGGAAAATTTCCAGAATTCAGCTGAGGCCTACCACAGAAATTAGTCAAAACTTGAAATAATCAACATCATATCACAGCTTCTGTGTGCATTAAAAGTGAATGGAAGATCGTTAAGAGAAATTTAACTCAACTCAGAATGGGGAAAGTCATTTTTTTAAAAAGGATTTAACCTCTGTCAGGAGGTTTCTCACAATGGTTAACCAGTCTTTTCTTGATAAAGGATACGGCCTATGCAGTGATTCACCCCGATGATTGGCTTACACCACAACTGGGCCACGGTTCTAGCTACAACAGCTACTGAAACAAGAGGGGACCCCATGCCTGGCCCTTTGGTGTAGCATATGACGTCAATTTCTTCCGGAGTCACCTATAGTGCACATAAACATTAAGTTATTCAATGACAAGAGAAAAGAGTCATTCAATATATGTAACATAAATACAACAATTTGCTACCTCAGCTTCGGTGAGGGTTTCATGTAATAGTTCAAGGATATTGGCCCTGTGATGCTCAGCTGTGGCTTTTGGTAAAAATCCTGTGGAATTAAACAAAATAAAACGTCTTTCATATATTATTAAAAATTTTTGGAACACTACGCATGACTTCAACTCTTTTTACCACCATAAAATATGATTACTTCATTGTATCCTACCTAACCAAAACACACTGCCACCAGAGATTATTTTTTTATCTTTTAAAAATTGTTATCCTTCCTGATTCGTCCGCATTGAATTATTTTTGAAAACTAAAGCATGTTTCTGGAATTCGGAACATCCATTCGCACTCCCTGAGTCGGCCTGACACATGGAATGCGAAAGACTCAGAAAGTTCTGATTGCCTGTAAACAGCTTGGATGATACCTCGGGGTGCGAAGATGCACCGCCAGGATTTGAATATAGAACTTTATCTTCCACGATCAGACGCTCTACATACAAGGCTACTAAGCCTCACCATCATATAAACACATTTAATAATATTATCATGTCTATATGGAAAAGGCCGGCATCTTTCGGAGAACAATTCTCCCCTGTGCCTTAGGAGGTACCAAACCTTTTCCATCGGTACAAATCCAGAACTTTTTGACACAACCATTCGCTAAATATTTACATGTAAAGTTCCTTAGCAATAAAACAAAAAATTGAGACACATTACATCCCATTCATTTGCAATTAGTTCATTGGATAGCAACAAATTGCAGTGAATATGTTAAAATACATTAAAGCTCAATGTTCATGTCGAGTGGGTATCCACAGAAGCACGAGATCCACCAATTCAAAATAAAGATTTGTACAGTGTATATCCGTTTGAATAAGGAGTTATGCGCTGTAATTAGTACATAATTTCCATTTTTCTTACTGGAATCTTACTAACATTTCGAACCTTGGTAAATAGATTTGTTTACAAAGGATTACCTACCTTCACCAGGGGGTGAAATGTATGTTCTACGGCGGTTGGAAATAACTTTACCATCGCGAATGATTCCAATCCCTAATTTATTTGCACTGCCCTCAAATCCAATCGCAATAACCATTGCTACAGTTAGGCTTTCAAGATGCCAGAGAGTTTTGCCTATATTCGAATGTCACTATCTCAATTCCACACAGCGCCCTTAATCATAAAAATGTTAACGATATTCAGGCTTGAACAAGAAAACCGATTATGTTAATCAAAACATTATGAAAAATTCTGGACAAACAAGAGAGAATCAAAACATTATGAAAAATTCTGGACAAACACTTCCCCTCGGTGATTTCCTATCCTATTAAATGTTGACTAATGAAAGAAGTGGTGCAAACTGTAGAAAAATGTGCGCTACAGAAGGAAAAAATATAAGTTTTTCCTAAGAGTTTTCACATAATTTGAAAAAAAAACTTTGTTATAAAATTTATCATAGTAAATACAATCCATACCATTAATATATAAGTTCTGAAGCCACGAAAGACTAAAATAATTAAACTCATATATGTGGCTTTTATGAGTCTTATTCGATAGTCGTTATACATAAACTCGTACTAGTAGCGCTACTTTCAAAAGGTGTTTCGAAGGATGAGCCCCTCTTGACATCACCTTTCTTGACAGTGATATTAGATTATTCCACAAATTTTCACTTTTGAAAATATTTTTCTGAAACTAGTGCTCTTTTTTTCACACAGTAACCATACTAAATACGATATTCAGGGTTCTATGTCACAATACCCGCAATTTAACCTGATTTTACGCCTTTTCTCGATTTTCCTCATTTCCGGATTTTCTTAGAGTCATCAAGAATACCACAATAACTCATACTTTCATCTCGTTGGTGCATTTTTACCTCTTTACAATCTAACACAACATGAGAATTAGGTTGTTATCTAGGTGCTGACATTTGAGTAAATTCAGATACTTCCCACCTCACCCGGCAACTGTCACTGGAAAGTTGTGGTAGATACCTGGGATCATTCTGCCTAGGTGCGATGATTTATTACTTCTTTGGTAGTTTCCAGAATATATATAAATTCAAATGAAGGAGCGAAATTGGTGTTGGCCAACAAAAATAAAAAATATGGAAAACTTATAAAAAGGACAGTCGCTCGCATTTCGTATTCTCGGAATAGGTGTGAGTGTCCTTTTTATGTTTATATATATTTGCCAACACCAACTCGCTCCTTCATTTGATTTTTCTGGAAGACGGAGCTAAATTCCGCCGAAAGTATTAAGATATAACGTGTGAGTGTTCTTTTTATGTGTGTTTATACTGTTTGTTGCTGTCCAAGTTTTTCGACACACGGTAAATTGTTCGAGCTTTCGGCCCTCTCAGAGGACTTCTTCAAGTGAGACTGCTGACTGTCACTGTCAGTATATATATATATATATATATATATATATATATATATATATATATATATATATATATATATATATATATATATATATATATATATATATATATATATATATATATATGCTTTCGTAGACGTAACACGGAAGTGCCGAATAGTACAATACACAGTAACACACAATAAAGAAACACAAAAAAAGAACACTCACACGTATTTTCTTGATATTTCGACGGAAACAATCCGTCTTCCTCTGAAGATATAGAAGTAATGACTGATCTTCAGAGGAAGACGGATTGTTTCCGTCGAAATATCAAGAAAATACGTGTGAGTGTTCTTTTTTTGTGTTTCTATATTGGGTGTTACTGTGTATTGTACTATATATATATATATATATATGAAAATCAATTTTTTCGTTTGGGGACACGTCACGCCAGGGGGTTACATTATTTTGCAAAACAAAAGTAAAATTTTCGAAAGTAACATAGGTTAGGTCCGATCCGAATACACTTTTCTGGAAATTTTTGAGATCGAAGAAACTAATATTTTGGAAGAGCATTTATTTTTCGCGCACAGATGGCAGCACAGATTTCACTCGGAATTAAGATCTCAATGCATTCACTTCGGTGATGCTGATGCTGCTCGCACCCCCAGCAGTATTCCTATTAGCAAGCCTGCCGCTGGCATTCACACACACATATTCAGCTCCAAACATTAGACTGTCTCTATAAAACTGCTTGTCTTGTATTTGGCATTTGCATTTGTTCGACAAGATCAATGTAATTTTGAATCGGTTGTCAACAGAAGGAAATTCGCTACAATGTAAATAATATTTCATTTACTTCCCATTTTGAGGTCGTTCCTTGAAGCTTGAAGAAAAATAAGAAAGAGAGAAGATTTTCGCCTTTTTGATCGTTAGGACAATCCTATGGGATTTTCTCACACTGAAAACCTTACTGAATTTTCTTCAGTTAATTCTTACAGCCCTGCGGTTTAACATGATGTGAAAATTAACCTTTGGCCTATTACTGTTATAACTCTTATTTAGGGAATCCTACCTGCAAATCAAGCAAGATAATCAAGTTCTGCGAAATACAAGGATACTGTAACACACTCCCGTAACCTGGCAATTTATATTTCTGTCATTTATTCTTCACAACACATTTTTTTTGTTATTGACGACCATAAGACATCTTCCAGCGAATAAGAATATTTTAAGTTTAGCTTTAGGCTACATGAATGCTAATTAAAAGGAGAGACATGAAAAAAGTTAAGACTAGGACTATCTGAATGGTCACAAGAATTTCCAAAACTTTAATACACAATCCATGCATACCGCTGGTGTAATATATATGCTTCTCAGATGAAGTTTCTTTTTTCCATTTTTGATTTCAAAGACTATCGAGCTTCTGTCCTTATATCCGAGTTTGTTTAAATTTCTAACAATATATTTTATATCACCAATCGAGTTCAAATTTTTAATGTTGTTGCAATAATTCCATATTCTGAAAAGAAAATTGATGGATAAACTTTTCAGCGTTTTTAAGATTCATGTGAAATAATTGCTTTCGAAATAATTTGTCAATTCCGGGGCGCAGAAGTCCTGGGGATAGACCTCTGAGCTACTGACTGGAAGGCCTGGGTTCAGTTCCGGGTGACGACACTTGACACCCTCAGCTTCTTTCTGTCTAGATGGTTACTGCCCGCTATCGCTAGGGTACGTGGTAGGGAAGTTTATGAACACATTCAGAATGCGACATCAAACATTGTCTTAGTTAATTTTTAGTTACCTCATATTTCTCTAAAAATTCTCATTATGTTTTTTACGGCGTGGAAACATGGTCTTTGAAACAGGATGATAGTCGTAGATTGGAGACTTTGGGAATGGGGATTTGGAGAAGGATGGAGGCGGTGAAGTGGGCGGAAAGGAAAACATAACCAAGGGGTGCTAGGCGTGGCGGGGGAGGAAAGGGGTTTGCCGAATAATTCCAACAGGAAGCAGGAAAGATTGGTGCAGAGCTTTCCGCATTCAAATTGTATTTGTCTGAAGTATCCGCAAAATCTCGTCACAGACAACACCGTGGCTAAGAAATTCCTCGCGCCCATAAAATTGCCTATAATACGAATTAAAGCCAGTTACAGCTGCACAGATAAATTGGTCCGGAAATGCCGGACATATTCGCTAGTATATATATAACCATAAACACAGTAATCAACCCGAAGGTCGGTTTGGTGGGTGATGGTGGAGTTCACCCAGTACTAAGCCCGACGGCGTGTGAAATTCACACATAAGGGTAGGGAGGCCAGTCCCTTTCCCTGTGCTATGGTTTCCCAAGAAGACCTGGTACCCGAAAAATCACATAGCTTGGGTGGAGCTGCAGGTGCCCAGAGTACCTGCCCGGAAATCGAACCCGGGACCCCCCGGTCAGTAGTCCAACGCTCTACCCCCTGGACTACCACGACCCACACACACACACACACACACACACACACACACACACACACACACACACACACATATATATATATATATATATATATATATATATTTATATTTATTTATTTATTTATTTGATTAATTATTTATATGTACAATATACGACGCTCTACTCCTGAGCTACCGCGTCCAGGGGTAGAGCGTTGGACTACTGACCGGAAGGCCCGGGTTCGGTTCCCGGGCATGTGTCTCTGGGTACCCTCAGCTTCACCCAATCTGTGTGATTTTTCGGATACCAGCTCTTTCTGGGAAAGCGCTGGTCCAAACACTTCCGAGATAGGTAAACAGCTTCACCTGCTCTAGTTCATGAACTTGTGCATTAATATTTAATTAGCTTTCTCTTTATCCGTAATCTTTCTTTTGCTAAAATTTGTCCTCATCACACATCTGCGTAAGTGACCTTAGCTGTCGGTCGCCTCCCTGAAATACTACTAACACCACACACCTAATTCACTGACTTTTCAATTTTTGCAGCCCCTTACCAGACTGGCAAACTAAAGTTTGATCATCTGCAGCCCTAACTGATTTTGTGCATTCCCCAGGTACTTTCATTCCTATCTCCTGTTCTTCCCATGGCTCTTTAACCATATCCTCCGAATGTAATCGGAAATTGAGGGTGATAATACACACCCCTCTCTTACTCATCTGTCTAAAATCACCCATTCGGATTCTCCACCCGCAAATATCTCACCCGAGCATTATGAGACGTGTATAGGTTGCGGTATAGTCTTCTAATCTTCCCAACTACTCTTACTTTCTGCAATTAATTCATTAATTTAACCCGATTAATCCTGTGAAAAGACACCTCGAAATCAACAAAAGAAAGGCATATACCCTGAATATATTCCATTTTCCTTCCTACGGTGACCTTATTACTACTATGGCATCGGTCGTGTATCTCCCTTTTCTTAACCCGAAATGGTCATCCCCTAAGCAGCAATCATTTGCCATCCTCTTGAGGATGATTCTGATAACCACTTTAACTATCTGTGAAATCAAGCTTATTTTTACTTATTCCACACATATTGCTGCATTTCCCTTTTTGGAAAAGGAACTATCACTGATCTGATGAAATCTTCGTACAAAATTCCTCCCTCATTAATGCTATTAGAGAGTCCATAAAAACTCTCACACCCTTCCCACGTTTCCCTAAACCTTTGAGGAGTTACATGGGAATGTTTTCATAGCCCCATAGCCTTATTTGATTTAAATTTCCTTAACATCCTTTTTATCGCGCCATCAAGTATACCTGGTCTTAAGATATCCTCATCTACGTCGTATTCTCTTTCTACGTATTTTCCTTCAGCTTGCAGGCCCAATGCCTTTAACATAAAATTCGTTTATATTTTCCTTTCATCTCTCTTGACTCTTCTCTTGTTCAGGTAATATTTTTCTTGACTTATCTTTGATTGTTTGTAACGATTTTCCCTTTCAACACCCTTACAATGATCTCAGCTTCATGTATAACGCACCAATTTCGCATTTTCTCAGTAAAATCTCCATATTATCACACTGTCTTCCACCAGGATTATTTCGCGCCTCAGTTTATTATTGAACTCTTTCTTACTTCCTTCTACCTATCTCCCTCTGTGTTTACATTCTTCCATTTGCATGCCTCCGCTATCTTTCTGGACATCTTTTCCGCAACCCATGTTTTTTCTTGTCCTTTTCCTATTTTCTGTTTCCACAGGTTCGTTTACGGATTTCTATGTCCCCTTTATTTGTTATTGTCTCAATTTTTCTCAATAGAACCCAGCTTCCTTTCCTCACTAATGATTTTCTTTAAAGCCTGCCGGTGCTATATTCTTTTCAATCCTAGTAATGCTTCCAAATATCATTTCCTAAACTGGATTCCCGTTTTATCTTTTGGATTCGGATGCTCTACTCCATTATTACCAAATTATGATCTGAGCCCGTACCCGCTACCGGGATATTGTGCGAATTAATCATGATGCTCTAAAATCTAGCCTAGCCACACTATAGTCTAAATGATATTTTCCTGCATCGCCGGGCATTTACCATTAGCAAATATAACTACGTCTTTTGTGATGCCTAAACCAAGTGTTCGTCATGATTAACTTCTGTATCCTGCAGAATTCTATTTCTTTCTCCCCGCGGTCATTTCTTGATCCTAAACCAAAGCCCTCCAACTCACAACCTCTCTTTCTTCGCCAACCATCGCATTCCGATCCCCCTTCACCATCAAATGTTTCCACCCAGGAACACTCAGGACTAAACGGTCTGTCACAAAACTAGTGTGACTTCTTTTTTCCCGAATGGACGGACGGGCGGCGGTTTCTCTCGCTGGGTTCGAGGGAGGGGAGTTTCAGGAAAGGCTAGGAGGCCGGTGGCAGTCGGCACCCAAACATTCCGGAGTACAGATCACTCGTAGGCGAAACATCTATTACGTGACCTCATTTCGCTTCGTCATGAACAAGTTATTGGAGCAGCGCTACGCCATCAAACTTCACGTGAAGCTGTGCAAAACCGGGAGAGAGACCCATGACATGCTCAAGGCAGCCTATGGTGATAACGCCATATCGATAGATCGGGTGTTTTAGAGAGGCACAAGTTGTTTCGGGAGGAGGGTAGAGAAGATGCTGAAGACGCCGAAACGTTCACGGACACCCTTCGACCTCAAAACGTGACGAACTTCTTGCGAGAGTAAAGGCTTAGTTGGACAGGAATCGAAGTTTAAGTGTTGGCATGGTTTCTGATTGACTTGGCATCCTTAAAAGTGAATGTACATCGATTTGTGACCGACAAAATAGGCATGAGAAAAATGTGTGGGAATTTGGTATCGCAAGTGTTCTCGGACGTATAAAATGAAACTCGCACGCGGATCTGTCAAGAGCTTCTCGACTATGTGAGTGAGGATCCACATTTTTTAGACAATGCCCCGCCAGAATTTTTCCGATTCTGGCAATTAATATTTTTGAATCGACTCTGTCCGGCTACTTTTGGGACAGACTTTGTGTATCCTCTAATTGATCGTATGCCTTCCTCTCAATGATTGCTTGGTGTCATATAGACCTGAACAATGTCTAAGTTTGTTCCGGTATTATTTTTTGTACGTGTATTTAAATCGTTATGACGTTATTCATGCGTTCAATTGATACAATTGTTTACGCCATTTCCCCCTTCAAAATTCTCCCCCTGGCAAATTATATAATTTTCCCAGTGCCATTTCCTTTGCCAGCAGCATGCAGATAACACCACTCCTGAAATGCTGGTTGGCTCCAATGGCGATATTTCTTTTCTCCCCTCAATCGCGCCAAGTCTCTGTCCTTTCATCGGGCACTCGATCTTTGGAAACAGGAGGGGTCAGATCGGGTACTTGGCCATGGCTTGGGGGGAATGACCGTCTTGCTTTTACTTGAGCAATAATGTCGAATGAAAGGATTCGTTGTCGCCATGCAACAACAACCCCCCCCCCACTTTGCTGAGGTTCACATCTTCTCCACCTCACAGCCCCTCGCAGTTTTCTCAGAGTTGGAAGGTATCGAAAGCGATAAATCCTTTCAATGAATGGCAGAGATTCATAGAAGACAACATATTTCAAGTCTAAGAAAACCGTGAGCATGACTTTAACATTTGATCTCATCTGACGACCTTTTGTAGGAGAATTTTGTGACTTACACTGTGATGATTGAGTCTTCGTATTCTTGTAGTACCCTTAAAAACTCAAGTCTCGTACCGGGTGAGATTCCTTTTGAAATGTTTTCATTGACATTTCCAATTTCAATTAATTCCTGATAATTTTCAACTAAATTATGTTTTTGCGTTCAGCCTCGAAATAAATTTCGGAGCAAAATGGCGAATCGGCAAGAACCAAAGGTAAAAAACATTTGCATTCCTCGACCATTTCACGGGTGGTAAAATGACAATTTGACCGCACAAGGGTGTTTCACTTGGATGACCCGAGAGCGTGTGATCCGTCGAGGTTGACGACCTTCCAGAGGGAGGATTGTCTTCGGATGAAGAGCCCAACAAACCTTCTATGAATCTCTCTTGGCACCGCGAAAGACTCAGCAAACATTCATCTCCGAAAACCTCATGCAACATTTGAAAACTCAAACAGCGTGCATGTTTTTCCCAAACTTCGCACAAAATTAAAAAAAACCCACTGCTTTCGTTTTTCCCATTGACTCATTTCTCAACATCGCTGAATGCAGGAAAAACTCATTTCCCTGCAACTATGGCAAAGAGAAATGTTATCTTTCGTTGGTTAGGCCTCATTTAGAATATGCTGCTAGTATATGGGATCCTCACGAAGTTGGATTAATTGCCGAATTGGATTGTTTGCAGCGTACAGGTCCCTAGATTTGTAAAACGTTGTTATGATAAACTTAGTAGCGTATCAAAAATATTTGAGGATCTAGGCTGGGAATCACTCACGGAGAGAAGGTTAAAATTTCAGATTGAAGCTCTTGTATGCATTGTAAGGACGTCTCTTTAGCAATGATGTTGAAAATGCATTATTGGCCCCATCTTTCTACGGTAGGATAGATCATGTCAACACAATTTGAGATATTAAGTGTAGAACAAATAGATTTAAGATGTCATTTTTTCCACTAACGATAGGGGATCATAATAACATTGTTCGACCGCGGTAGGGTCATGTTCGGGTAAAATTATTCTGGTGTGTATTCACCCCCTGCTACACACTCTGGTGGTGGCTTGCAGGGTATATATAAATAACATACGTAAATAAAATAAACAGCCTTAGGTTTGTAGCTGAGATGGTAAGCAAGATTCTTCAATTACCAACAGCGCCTCGAAGCTCTATTGGCGCGCAATATGAAATCAATTCTGGAATAATTTTTGTTCAGACTTCGTGTTGAATTTTTTTTATGCCTCCCTGCGTTGGTAATGATAGGCAGAAAATTGTAATATTTAATGCGGCAGAGAAATGCATTGGTTTTCCACATTTAATTAAACTTTTCATGCAAAAGCCAGGGGTAATAAGGCCAAGTGCCATTAAAACAAATACGCGAATATTTGGCATGTCGAATAGAATCACGATTGTCACCAACAACTGGGTTTTTTAATCGTCCAAAGCAGTAGATGAGGATCATGCCTACGCATTCTCTCCAGTCAGATATCTACGTACATTCTTCCGGCGATGATCTCCTAAGAAGTCATCTGCCTTTGGCTGGGTCAACAATTGATTTCCGATTGCATCGGGAGAAGAGAGAAGCGTCGATGCCCAACGGGAGGTCACGAGATCCCTTGAATCCTCCGCACACGATTCCCCTCTTCTCGTCGCATCAGTCTCCCGACGGATAAGGCGCACTTGTTTATCTCAGGCTCGAGGTGAACCTCTATAAAAAATAGGTGCGGGACGGGAAGGACGCAAGAGTGAAGATTGCGAGTGGGAGAGAGCCCAAGATCGTGGAGTCAAAGATCACCAGGCAGCAGTGAGAGATTGGGAGGAAGAAGAGGCGGTCGGTCGTGCGGGAGAGAGAGAGGCAATCGCCGATCGAGTAGAGGCGCGGGCGGGCACGCGTCTGTCGGGGCGAGGAGAGACAGCCCTGCGACCACAGTGAGTCCCCTCCCCCACACCCACGGACACCGCAACCGGAGTGGGTGCCGCCGACCTTCCTTGCCTTTCTCCTAGAATAACATTAGCAGGTGACCCATATGCGACACAGAGCTGGTGCGAAATTAGTTAATCGATTCCAAACTGCGCGTATAATTATTGTGTTCGAGTGAAATAAGTGTTGATTAATTTCTTGATCTTCTTTTGAAAGGACGGCCCTGATACACTATAAGAGGTTCGTGTGTGTGTTTGAGTGTGCGTGTATGCATGTGTGTGTGTGCGTGTATTATTATTATTAGGTAATCTACCGGTTAAGGTAGGTTTTTGGATGGACAAAACCCCTAGCAAAACACAACATCCTACTCTACACCAGGTCCCTCTTCAGCTCTGAGTACCTTCTTCCTCGTGTGCGTGTATGTATCATCGAAATACAATATATCATCGAAATGGAACTCTCTTCGGAGACGCACAAATATATAAAAACATAGCTGTAGATTTTAAAAACATTGAAACACAAAGAAAGGACACCCACATATGTAGTTTTGACGTTTCCACGGCACGACCGTCGTCATCAGGATTACGATGGTCGTGCCGTCGATACGTCAAAACTACATATGTGAGAGTCCTTCCTTTGTGTTTCAATGTTTTTAAAATCTACTTTTGTGTGTATGTATGTGTGTGTGTGTATATTTATATATATATACTATATATATATATATATATATATATATATATATATATATATATATATATATATACTATATATATATATATATATATATATATATATATTAAAAGGAGAAACGAGATAGTGCTGGCGAACAAAAACAGAGAAACATACAAATGACACTCACACGATGAATGTGTGCATTTGTTCGCTATTGCTATCTCGCTTCTCCATTTAAATTATTATTCACATCCGAGAGACTTACTTCAATATATATATATATATATATATATATATATATATATATATATATATATATATATATAACTATTTGGATAAAAGTTTGTTCAAATAACATTTTTCATATGATGAAGGTGCTAATGCATCGATGCCCAGGTCGTGAGCCAAGTTTCATTGGTTGTTTTTCTTTAAGTTTTTCAGGAGTACAATAAAGATTAATTTCATCGCGAATTCCTGCTGCGTCAAAGATATCGAAGTTGTTGTTGAATATATGGAATACTCAGAAGTGGGTTAGAACGCCGAATTATATCGCATGCAGCGAAGATGGGTTGGATTTGTAATACGTTATTGCAATACGCTGAGATTATCTATATTATTGGAAGAAATAAGCTTGGAATTGGAACTCACGAACTGTGGGTTGGTTAAAACTCTCACATAAATGGGAAACAGGTTTCTTTTGCGATGGACGATATTTCAAAAGTTACATCTTACTAACCCCGTCGTACTATGGTGGATGAGACGTAAGTGTTTGCAAAACTCATCCGTACTTTGCCAACATTTTTTGCAACATCGATTGTGCTCGCCCGGCATAGATTATACCCCATGCAACCATTTGACCACCAATCATACCTCGGCATCGATAAATTATCTGTGATAAATAGTCACTTTAACCCAATATAATCATCCGGTTTCCATTTTGGAAGGGTTTCGCTGGTTATCGGATTGAGACGATTCGTTTACGGACTTTCATTTTGTACGTGAAATTGAAACAACCATCTGAAGTTCCCGTATAAGGTTAGCGAAAACAGCCAGATTTCACTATACACGTAGTGTTGAACATTCAATTATGATACTTGTTTGAAAGTTTTTGTTTGCATCGCAATAAGCTGATTTTTTTCAATGCCAATGCTCACGCCTCGATTTCAACTTTCCTGGCGGCGGTATAAACGAGAAAATCTAGTTAAACTCCTTCTTCAAGAGAGTTGTTCTTCCATCCTGGAATCCAGCCATTTTCCGCGGGTCATTAAGTAATCGATCATCGATTTCCGCGGTTGAGACCGAGAAGCGTTTGCGTCACTTTATTTAGATCCCGAAATTGAAAACGTTTCGATCTTTCCACGTCGACTACTCCACAAAGCGACTGCTACGTGTACCAGTGTCCGACGGCATTTGGAGCGGTGCGTTCTCGCCGAGGGTGGTGCAGGTGCCCTTGTCTGCGCCTCGCCCCCGCCCACTTCTTTGACCCGATGTCTCCGATAGCGGGAGAGGAGACGGTCAAGGGGGAAAGCAAAGGCAAGGAGATGCGCTCATCGGCGTATGTTTGGCATTCCACGTTGCAGGACTACGTCATATTCATTATCCCTACCCTCCCGAAATATAACTCGCGGCCAAATGAGAAAGTCGGAACGAATTTCCAAACTAGTATTACTGGGTTTGTATGTATGTTGCTAAATTTTTAGCATGATTCATGCGATGGAAACGTTTTCCAGCTGCTTTACATGGACCACGGTATTGTTTTAAATACTTCTCCACGCATGCGAGATGAGCCGCTGATAAGGGTTTCGATGAAAAAAAGAGAACAGAAAATAACGCCTTCAAACTTGGAGGCTGCTAAGGATTAACATATGGAATCCCAGCACCGCAGTTAGTAGATATTGCGATTCCTTATCATTTTTTGGACAGATGACATTTTAAAACTGCCGCTTTTACCGTTTATTCGTCTTATGTAACGTCTCCAACCATAAAATGTACATTAAAACTAGTAGTACATTTTTGAGATCATCAAAAGAGAGATCCGATTCCAATTAATGCAACGTGAATATGCCTTTAATTTCTTCTTCGTTGCGTGAGTGTGTGATACGTCATTCCAATAATAATATTCCAGATACACTATACATATCTTTTTAATTAATTAAGGATGGACTAACTATTGCTGAACTTCTAAGCCTCATCTAACAAAATTATTATAATAATAGTCTAAAACCTTACAATACAATGAAGCATTGTTCAACTACGCTCACACTTCTGCCTCTCTTCATTCCATCCAACATGCCAATGTTCCCCTCCTCCCCGAGCCTTGCCTAATACTTATATATATATATCACAGTCTTATCAACATTCCATTGCCACTCAAGATAATCTCCAGGTAATCCACTCCTTCTGTCTTTTTTTCAATTCCTCCCAAAAACCATCTATATTCCTCTTTTACCATTTATAGAACTCCTTCGTTTGTTTTCCTATTTATTTCATATTTTCCAATCTTACAGTTCATTTTATACATGGTTTGTATAAAAAGTATCGGGAAAATTTTGGAAAAACGGATTTATTTCAAGTATGTGAAAAATGCCTCAAAATATTTCAAAGTACATCCCTTGAGGGTCGACACGCTTTTGCCCTTGCGGCTTTCCCACGACTCCAAGGCTCCCTGGTAGGCTGATTCCGGAAGGTCCTTAAGGGTACGCGTGCAAGCTTCTTTGACGGCACTTAGGGTGTCCTTTTAGAGAGGATTTAACTTTTGGGATTAGGAAATAGTCTACCGGTGCCTAGGCGGGACTGTTAGAGGGTTGGGGAATCGTCACGGTGTCGTCGCAGAAGGTCTTCGCAAGCAGATACCCGACTCTGCTCTTGGTCCAAAGATCTTCGGGACGAGTTTAGTGCAGATCTTTCGCATCGCCAAATTTTCAGTGATAATGGTGTGTTCACTGTCATCTTATCAATGCCATTACGATCTGAGATCATGCGCACACTTATAGACGGTCTGAATTCAGCACTTCACGCACATATTAGGAAAATATTTGTTACCGATACGTTCTATACAAACATTGTCCTTTCCATTTTTCTTCAAATCCACATTTCAAAAGTCTCAAACCCATCATTATCCTCTTGCCCCAACTAGCAACTTTAAGAGCCGTGCAACATGTGTTTTAGGAATACCACAGTTTTAACTAATCTTTCCCGTTCGCAAATGGGGAACGTAATCATTAGTCCGGTGTGACGTAGTTTGACTTCCAAGGACTTCTCCTTTAGACCTATCCGCACCTATGCAGGCGTGAGTAGGGCGATGGAATGTCCGACCTCAGCCGCGGTCAGGGCTGCCCAGAAGAGGGTCCTTTTCGGGTGGCGCCCCCGGGTTCAGTCGAACGGTGCGATGCATACATAGCTAAGAGAAAGCAACCGCTCTCCCAATCCCCGGCAATAATAGACTGCCAAAGTGTGAATTTACTTCACAGGAGTAATGACCGGCCAAACGGAAGGAACCACTCACATTGAGAACCCAATATAACCATGGCATGTCTCGAGGCATTGAAAACTATCCTCAAACAAATATACACAATTTTAAAAGCATAGTGTACTATTTACCCTATGTATCTCATATTTTTATTTCTGCGTCGAATAGCTGCTGAATAATGTATGATTAACCAGTTTCCAATAACTTTTTACACTTATACTTTTAAGTTATGTCATCTCCATCAGGACAAGTTCTCATCTACTCTGATGCATACAGTGTTAACAACTTAACCAACTCATTGATAATGGCTTTAATATTGAATATTGAATAATTTAATCGTCCTTTAATATATTGGGTTGTACCCGAAAATTCGCAAAAGTGTCACTTTTTTTCACATATTTCGATTGAAATTATTGAACTCCACGCAACCAGGTTTTGATGCAGGGTGTGCCATACTTTGTGGAGCCATGGAGTGCCAACGTTAACGAGCGGAGGAAACGCCGCGTGACGTCATAGTAGCGTGTGTGCCACTCGATTTTTCACTCATGTCACCAATTCCCCTTCCGCCCCCCCCCCTTTCCCGGATCCATCGCAGAGACGTGCCTCGCACGCATGACGTGGAGCGCGGAGCGGGAAAACTCCGAGATCCGATGACGCAAGGGCACCGTCGCTCCGAAAGCAGACTCGTTTGATTACAGCTTCCCACTTCTCCACGAACTTTTCACATTTAAATACGGATGTGTGATTCTACAGTACTTTCTTTACCTATTCATTCTCAATAGAAAAAAAGGCATTTATTTTTTAATTGTGAAAACTGCATCATAATTTACATTTAATATGTATCGTTCGATTACGAAAAAAACATTAGCTCGATGTGAACATCGAGTTAATGTTTAGATACACGCTACACATAAATATTTACCCTAATTTACGATCGGATAACTTTGAGCATTTCTGTTAAGTTTTCATACCTTCTCAGATCTGTTATCAGAACTTTTAGCCGGATAAGTATTAAGGATTTTCAAACTATGAAGATGGATAAATAGATATAGGAACTTATATTGAGTTAATTCTGTAGGAGATACTAAATTAATAGAGTATGCATCTGAGGAAGTAGGCGTAAAATAAATATCCAATTGCGATGATTGCGTGGGATATGGATGTCGGACAGCTACTCATGAACTCACTCTAATATTTGGACTTAATAGCGGCGGAGGGGGAGGAGTCAGTGGCAATCACCACGAGATACTAAAATTACGTGTGCCTCGCGCACGTTAGGCCTGGCAATCCCCAACCTGTGCGCCGGCGGATTGCAACGGGTTGGGTGCTCCGTGTCGATCGCTTGGCGCCATCGCCTACAATGCAGAGCTTACAGCATCACCCTCTCAGCGGACAGCAGCGATGACTGTTGACCACTGCCCTCCCTCCCGTGAAAGAGGCCTTTCGCCTTCGAACTTGTTCAACGGTGTCGTGCTGCTGTTTCCCACGGCGCAGTCACCGGAGACTCGCTCGCTTTCTAACCAGTGAGGGAACTACCGTCGCCCCGTGAACACCGTCGCCCCTCGCCGGTCAGGTCTGACCACCGCCAGTGAGTGACCGAACACACCCCAAGAGTCGACCCTCCTGTAACCAGTACTACTCCTTCGGTGAGTCGGGATTCGCCTTTTCATCCCAGAGCGCGCCTTGCGGCATGGCAAGCTAAGTTGTTTTGAAAATGTCGCTAAAGTGGCCCTTTAGCAGTGACTGATATTTCGTTAAACTGTGAAGCATCTCGACAAAAATTAGTTAAAATAAGGTTCTACATAAATCTCAATTGTATTGAAGTCGTATAAGGTAGACGACATTCCCGCGGTATTACACATAGCTTTAGGAAATCATGGAAGGAAGGATTTGTATGGACTAATTCGTAGTAGAATTGTCGAGGGTGGCATTTGGACGGTACACTTCGTCAGATTAGTTTCATTTCCAAAAAAAAGTGAAGGCTACAATATGAGAGTATTACAGAACAATACTTTTGATTCCGCTCGCCGCTGAAGTGGTTTATAGGATCAACAATGAAAGGAGAACAAATGATTACATAGGAGTTTATCAGTTTGCGTTCGGAAAGGGGGTAAGCGCGTGTAATGTCATAGCAGTAATGAGGTTACTAATAAAGAGGAACATATAGAATATTAATTATTTTTATTCCCATTCAAGCCACCGCTATGGTGTGTGGCAGGGCGTGAATATACATACCAGACTAATTTTTACCCCTACCGCGGTCAGTCGGACAACGTTATTCTGATCGCATATCGTTCGTGGAAAAAATAACATCTCAAATTTATCCGTTCTACACATAATCTCTCTAATTGTTTTGACATGATCTCTCCTACCGTAATAAGATGGGGATAATAATACATTTTCCACATCACTGCTTAATAGCAGCCCTTCCAATTTATGCAATAAATTTGATCTGTTATTTAACCTTCCTTCCGTGAGTAATTCCCAGCCTAGTTGCTCTAATATTTTTGATATTTATCATAACAAAGTTTTGCAATTCTAGCTCCTCCACGCTGCACGCGATCCAAGTCGGCCATTAATTCAATGGAGAATACAATAAGATTGCATTTTTTTGGTTCTTAAATTTCGAGACGTAATCGCTACCTGTGTATGTCTCAGACTGTACAAGTGTGAATGGCGAATGGAGATTCGGAATGGGCAGTGTTAGTAAGATGAGTGAGACAGGGGTGTCCATTATCACCCGTGATTTTACGTATGTGGAGGAAATGGTAAGAGTGACAAGTGGAAACCTGGATATATGAATGAAATTTGGTGGGGAATCGTAAATTTAATTAATTTTCCTTTTGCAGTGAAATCAGTGGGATGATACGAGGGCTATTCGAGAAGTAAGGTCTCCTATTTTTTCATAAAAAATCAAATTTATTCTAAACTTTGCATATATCGTTGGAAAGGTTGAGCATTTAGCTATTTTTTACAAAGTTGCCTTGACGATCAATCACTTTTTGCATCCTTGTCACCAGCTTTTTAATACCGGCGTCGGACCTTTCTCCCGCCGCGTCGCGAAGCCAACTGACGACTGCTTCTCCGATATAAATTCATCGCCATCCAGTGGAAGTGTACAGTGAGAAGTGTATTGGCATCAAAAACGTGCGGAAGTGGTGCAGGTAGTTTTTTGATGGCCGGGAAAACGTCCACGATGAGCAGCGGTCGAGGCGGTTGGGTTTGCCGGAATCAACGGTGGCTTCGATTGACGAGATGGTGCGCAATAACCGGAGAATTATCCTTCGTGAGATAGAGGAAGACCTTAATGGAGAGAGTGGCTACTTCTTCGTGCAGAATATTGTGTCGGAGGTCCTCGGTTACAACAAGGTGTCTCACCAAAGGAGTGTGTTTGCATCATGACATTGCGCGTCCACATGTGTTTCATCAAACAGCCAGCCTACTCAATGAATCCGGCTGGGATATCATCGACCACCCTCCATACAGCCCAGACGTTGCCCCCAGCGACTACCACTTGTTTTCCGCTTTCAAAAAGCAGTTTGGAAGACAGAAATTCAATTCAGACGAGGAAGTGCAAGAAGCAGTCGTCATTTGGCTTCGTTACACGGCGGGAGAAAGGTACGACGCCGGTATTAAAAAGCTGCTTACAAGGATGCAAAAATTGATTGATCGTCAAGGCGACTATGTAGAAATATAGCTAAATGCTCAGCTTTTCCTACGATGTACTCAAAGTTGAGAATAATTTTTTGATTTTACATTAAAAATAGGAGACCTTAATTTTTGAATCGCCCTCATATAAGCTATGGTGCCCATTCAGCCAAGGGGTTACAGTCATTGCTCATTGCATAATCAAATTAAAATTAATTGATTTTATTAAGTCGGTGATTGGTAGGAGATAAGAATCAATGTAACCAAGACAAGGGTGACGAGAAGAAAACTACACTAAAAAGTTTTCACTTAATAAAGAGTTATTTTGCGAGAGTTTCCGTCTATATTATTATCGAACGGTTCCATCACATCACACCTGAATCTGTAATTTATGTACGGGTAATGAGTTTTTCGAGAAAAAGGAAAATCAAGGTAATAATACAAGAACAGGCGGAACAGTTTACCTATCTTGGAAGTGTTCTGGATCAAAATGGTCATAGTAGTGGACATATTGTAAGAAGAATTGCACTAGGCAAAGAAACTGTCACGAGGAGAAAATCGATGACAGGGACGTTGTGTAAGGATGTCAAGAAAAGCCTCGTCAAAACTTTGATGTGGATGGTGGTTATGTATGGCGTGGAAACATGATCATTGAAGCAGGAGGATAGGCGTCGATTGGATGCCTTTGATATGCGGGTGTGGAGAAGGATGGATAAGGTGAAGTGGACCGAAAGGAAAACAAACGTGGAAGTGCTAGGCATAGTGTAGGAGAGGAGAGAATTGTTGGGAGAAATCATAAAGAAGGAGGAAAGATGGATGCAAGAGCAGTTTTATTGGCAACGAGATGCTGGAGATAAGTGACAGAAGAGAGAACGTTAGGCAAACGAGGAAGTGGCAGAAACAGGATAGGAGTGCTGGACGGAATGGAGGGAGGAAGAACTTATGTGGAAATGAAGAAAGGTTTGTTAAAGTGAGAGTTTCAGGATGTGTCATTAAGTGAAGCAAGGAAATGCAGCCGTATTCGGTCTGTGAACATTCAAAACCTACCATAAAGAGTGGATTAACTAATTTTTTTAATGGCTTTAAATGATGATTACTTTATATATCCCACTCTCTATCATTTTCGTTTGAGAAATTTATTTTAGTTAACAGATTTTGTGGGTAAACTGAATAGCAAAAAAATTAAATAATCGACAAATAATCAACAACGAAAGGAATTTCACGCTAGAGTTGATTTAACCTTCTTCGGTGGAAGAAATGAGAATGATGAGGTGGCGGGAAGGAGAAGAATGTGTAGGAGAGGGTGTGGGATGTTGAGAGAGAAGGATTTGCTCCCAATACAATAAGAATTTCTGGGGATAGTAATTGGGAAGAGAGGCGGTAACCCAAAAAAAAGCCTGCGGACCTGATGAAATACCACGTCGCAACCAGCGTCGGGAATAACGTGGTGTCTAGATATCATATTTAACAAGTCCCTATTATGTCACAAGGTTCACAATGACCGGAAAATGGCAAACGTAACACATCTATGCTCAAAAGTAGTGGGAGGGAGGAAACGAGTTATACAGACCTATCTCCCTCACATCCGTACCATGCAAGGTCATGGAACATAGAATTCTTAGTTCGATGGCGAGGCATCACGATAGTGACTAATTGAGAAAATTTGACGAAAATGTTAAGGGTAATGTTATCTTTCGCTAACTTGGCCACATTTATCAAAGCCACTTGTACAAGTCACTCGTATAAGTGCGGGATCCTCATGAAGTTGGATTGACTGCCGAATAAGAGGAGCTACATTTGTTTTTTATGCGTTTTGACTGATTAACTGCATTACCCCCATCGTACTACAGTAGTTTTGACTGATTAACTTCATTACCCCCATCTTACTACAGTAGGCGAGATCATATAAATAAAATTAAAGAGATTAAATGCAGAAAAGATATTTTTAAGATGTCATTTTTCCCACGAATGTATCAGAATAATTGTAAACGACCGAGCTAGAGGGAAGAAATCTTTTTCTATTTTCCTTCTAGGTGCCTTGGCATGTTGTCATTAGTTCATCTAAACTTATTATACTGTCATTATTATTAGCAGCGCGTCTCTTTGCGTAGAGATGTATTTCACGCTCAGATTGCCGTAGCTATCGTTTTGTACATCAATTGAATAATTTTATATATTTATCAAATTAAGAGCAGGGAACATCGTAATTTTTTATGGTGAGTTCCTGGTATTGAATCGGCCCCCGCCAAACACCTTAAAGTTGCCTCGCAGGGTACCATACTTGAAATGAAGTGGCCCAAAGGAAACGTTTCGGACTTGACACTGGTGGAATATATGACATTCTCGTGAATGACCTAATCGCTTCCGAAGTGTCGTCTTAGAAGGGCGGCGAAGGGCCCGACCTTCGGCCCGGAGGAGAACCACTGCCGGGAGGAGGGAAAGGTCATTCCAGACCGAGGCGTTCGCTTTGAGTTTAGATACCTTCTCTGTTTGGAGCGATTCTTACTTGTTTCGCTCGCTTATAGAATTTTATTTTCATCAATCATTTTCAAAATTTTTCCCATACTTGGCCGACGATCAATTTTACCCTTATATTTTTTGTATTTTACAAATTCTGGATTTAACACTGTATTTTATCCTGCTTCTCTACATTACATTCTCTTTTATTTTTGTCCTGACAATCGTTTGTGGTCATCCTCATCACTAAAAACCGTCCAGAAAGTAACTTACGTTTCGGTCTTGCGTGGCGTTGGGTAGGGCTAGAGCCCGTTTAGAGGCATTTAGACACAATCTTGGTGTCTAAACGTCCCTACACTCAGTACGCTTCCTACTGTAGTATTGTGAAGACTATGGTTCTTCTACCTTCCTCCGTGGGAACTATTAAAATGAGCGCTGCAATAGTAAAATCCCGTGAGTTGTCAGCGAATCCAGTCCACAAAGTAACTTACGTTTTGAAATAAAATATGAACCTAGCGACAAGACAAAGTTTTATTATATAAATTGGAAAGGCCTTTTCTTAAACTATTTTTCTACGTATTTACTATCCAAATTGAGGCATTTATCTTAACAACACACTAGCTTTTCAATTCCGTCGCTGAAGGAATGTGCCGCCCTACATTTTAACCAATTGTTTACACCAGCATGCAATTCTGCGTTACTGTCGAAGGGCTGTGTTTCAAGTCTCGTCTAGCGAAAGATCCATAATCGTAAATCGACGATTTTCGCGAATTTTTTCCTAAATTTTCTCCGTCAGTTCATCTGTCACAAGGCTAGGTCGACCACTGCGATCGTTGTCGTGAACAATGGTGCTGAGGCCATTTTTAAACTAACTGCATCACTACTTCACTCCGTCTTCAATCATTATTCTGTTTCCCAACTATCCACAAAGCTGCCTATTAATTTCAATTAGCTTTTAGTTTTTTCCAGTAAAAACGACTCCCTACTGATCGCACTTCACAACTCGCGGGATTTCTTATTGCAGGGCTTACGTCAACAGTTCTCAGGGAGCAAAGCAGAACTGACTTGCGCAGATAAAATTATTATTAACCATTTAAAAGAAACGGATCACATTGACTTTTGCATTTGACTTCTCCACAAACGCGCAATAAATTACAGTCAGACATAAATCCGTGTGTCATTCAAAATAAAAATGAACTATCTATTCTTGTACTAAATTGTAGAAGCCTCAAACATAAAACAGAGGATCTCGAGCACATAATCCAAAGTTATTCTGTTTATTATTAGGCATTATTAGGTATTATTAGGTATTAGACACCGACAGTTGGTTGTGTGATGATATAAAAGACCAAGAAATTTTCCCAATAGATTCCACAGTTTACCGACAAGATAGAAGTACAAGACCTGGAGGAGAAGTTTTCGGGGCAGTCAAAATTATTTTTGAACGCAGACGATGTGTTTTTAAAAACAATAACATAGAAGGTGCACCTTACTGTGATCTAATCAATCCGACATTAATTTATTCTCTTTCTATAGACCTCCAGACTCAGATTTGAAAACACTCCATACCCTCAATGAACAAATATACAAATTGACCCGAAAAAATAATCACAGTATCAACATAATTGGTGGTGACTCCCTGGTATCGTTTGGGACAGCAATAGTGTTAACTCTCGCACCCACGATCGCTAATCTTGTAATTTCTAAATAAAATTGGTTCAAAGAAACTCCCTCCATCAAGCAATATGCATGCCCACCCGTGGAAAGAACATATTGGAACTACAGGTATATCGTACGAACATGCCGGAACGTATCATGAGTGTATCAACAGACGAGGGCTTGAGTGACCATGAATCAGTTAATGTCAACTTGGACGTAGAAATAAAAAAGATTGTCAAACCAAAAATAAAAATTTATAATTACCATAAAGCAGACTTAGAAACTTTTGCCAGTCAATTAAACTCTTCACTACACGAGTTCAAAACGCGCTTAAGTCATGCCACCGTGGAAGAAACTTGGACTGAATTTGTCAATATTATGCAAAAAGGCATCACAAATTTCATCCCTCTGGAGTACGTTAAAGAAAATCGCGACCCCAGGTGGTACAATAAAGGCGTTTGAAAAGTCTTTCGAAAGCAGAGAATGTTACAATGTAAAGAAAGCAGGCGTGGACTCATCATCCTCGGAGATTAAACAGTTACTGGACAAGTATAAATCCTCTGAAATTGAAACCAAAACACAATTACGCAGTGCCTTACAAAACTTGAAACGTAAAGCGCTTTGCGAGTATCTAGACTCTGACCCTAAAGCTTTATGGTCATATGTCAGGGAAGTGAAAGCAAACCGTGGCTTCCTTAAAGGATCGTAGCAATATCATTCATGCTGACAGTGAGGGTAAAGCTAATATTCTTCCAAAGTTTTTTCACGAACGATATTGCCACCGCGTATTTTCAAGAAACAATGAATGAACGATGAAACATGGCAAATATAACAGCAGACGAACAAGGAATTGTCAAATTGCTCAAAGAGATTAAATCTAACAAATCCCCAGGTCTTGAAAATATAACGGCTAGGGTGATAAGGCTCCTAACATTGCCCCCTACCTCGAATTTATATTTAACAATTCCCTCAGCGAGTGCAACGTCCCTAAAAACAGGAAAAGCCCGTAAACAACGCCTATTTTTAAAAGTGTAACAGGGATGACCCCAGTAATAACAGACCCATTTCTATCACTTCTATATGTTGCCAAATTTTGGAGCACATAATTGTCAGTTCTACCTTGATAACATTAACTTTTTAAGTGACAATCAACACGGATTCAGGAAAACCCGCTCGTGCGAGACCCAGTAAGGATCATTCAAACATGACTCACTTTTATCGGGTGAAAGTGATGGGCAAGTGGATGCAATCATTTTGGACTTTCGAAAGGCATTTGATGAGGTTACCCATGGTAAACCAGTTCATAAATTGAAGTTTGCTGGTGTAAACAAGGGCGCAGTAAATTGGCTTGAAAATATTCTTTCAGAGCGGGAACAGATGGTAGTCCTTGACGGCGCTAGTTCCGACAGCGTACGAGTGACCTCGGGGGTACCTCAGGAAAGTGTAATCGGACAGTTGCCTTTCTTCATTTTTGTTAAAGATTTGGACCGCGAAGTAAAAAAGCAAAATTAGGATGTTCGCGGATGACACGGTGATCTATCGGGAGATATCTGGGGATGAGGATCGTTTTATTCTAGCGCAGGATTTAGATTGCATTACTAAATGGTGTTCTAACTGGGGATTGACTCTAAATTATAATAAATGTTCAGTGGTAAATTTCTTTAAAAGAACAACGGGATTTGCTTACAAATTAGCTGGAGGTGACCTAGCAGTAGTTGATACGGTAAAATACTTAGGTGTCACATTCACGAAAGACTTAACTTGGGGGACTCACATACGTAAAGTCTGCGGTCAAGCATATAAAAAATTGGGATTTATTAGACGCATTGTAAGCAAAAGTGACTCGAAGGTCAAGGAACGTTGTTACCACATTCTTGTAAGGCCTCATTTAAATATGGATGTAGTTTATTGGATCCGAGTGAAAAAGGCCTCATTCGGGAAATTGAGAAGGTTCAACGCCGGGCCGCCCGTTTCGTTAAAAATTCTTGCCATAAAACGAAAAGCGTCACTGCAATGCTTCTGGAGTTGGGGTGGGAATCATTAGAAGAGAGACGATTCAATGCTAGGTTGAAATTACTAAATAAATTCAGATCCGCACGTTTCAGCACCGAGGTCTCGCAAATTATCCGCACTCCTACATACAGCATGTACATTGCTCGCTAGGATTATATCAATAAAATTCAGGAGAGAAATGCCAGAACTAGCAGACTCAAGGACTCCTTCTCCCCCACGGACACTAGGGGATTGCAACTGTGGGATAATATAAAATTTACTGTAGATTACAAAAATTTCACTCACCATCCTCAGCGTCTAGGGAATAATTAATAATTATTTCTACTCAATTGCTTGCACTTTCACTAACCTCGTGTGTTTTGTGGTCAAAACCCTTCCGCATGATCTAATTAGAATTCCTTTAGATAATGTAGTGCTTGTTACAGTATTGCTTGCTCTGCTTTCTATGTTTTTAAGTTTCCCTTTCCATCCATCGTATCTCTCTCTCTGTGGGGGGACCTTCCCGCTATCTGCTGCGTTGGGTCACATTCCCTACCTGTGTCCTCGTGAGAGGAGACCATTGCAAGTTACATGTCCATGTGGTAGTGGAATTTCGCATTCTTACTTTTCAAATTCTAGCTTGCTCGTTATTGGATAAATTTGTACTACATACTAAGGTGCAATTATTTGTTAGATGATAGTATATGTTTTTGCATGTGTGTAAGTTAAAGGGTTTTTGCAAGAATGAATGTATACGCCTCTGTGGGTATAGGTTTGCGTGGATGTGTTTATTTTCCATGTGGTTTTGTTCTCTTTTACGGGTTATCACCTAGCACCCTCCACCACACGCTCTAGCGGCGGCTTGCGAGGTATTATGTAGATTTATATGAAGAATAAGTCTGCACACTACCACGGCAGAATGCGTACTGAGTGTAGGGACATTTAGACACCAAGATGGTGGTTCTAGCCCCAACTACCGCCACTTTAGGCCGAAACGTAAGTTACTTTCTGGCCAGCCTTCGTAAATACTCCATGTGGTTTCATTTTTACCAGGTATCCAGAAAAGAGATCATTATTATGCGATATACATCTCGTCGAAATTAGGCAATTATCCTGGTGGCAACGGTCAAGTCTGGTCAATGGTCACTCTTACAATGCACATACATACATACATAAGAAGAACAGATATGAGACAAAATGCTCTCATAGTATACAATGGCACTTCAAGATTGAGACACCAACCGAACCTTTACCATCACATTCAAAACTTGCCTACAACCTTGCTCCGTCCATCGCCGCTCTCCGTCCATAGTCACGCACTCATCAATTTCATACACCGTTCAAAATCACGCACCTTTAACACATCAACTTTTGCAATACAACTTCTCACGCCGTCCACATCATACACAGAACAATATTTTAAAAAGTACAAGTTGTATAATTGTTTAATAATCACTAATCAATGAAGTTTATCACCCAGTGGCTGCTCCAGACTTAATCTTAAAACTCCTAAAATTGGATGGAAAGGGCTCAAGTAAACCTCCAGGCAGCTGGATCCAATCAACGATAGTTCTGTTTAAAAAAGAGCATTTTTTCTTATTTGTTTTTTGGGTTCTTATTTTTATTTAAAAACAGAGGTCGTTTTTCCCGTTTAAGTTTGGTTTTTATATCTTTCCATAAATCTTCCCACGCTTCGTCATTTTTGAACAATTCTAATTCAATCGCGTCTAACCTGCTCCTTTTTCTTCTATTTTTCAAACTCTCCCATTTCAGTATATCCAACATTTCTGTGACTCCATCTGCTCTTTTGTACTTTCCGAGTACATACAGGTATCTTGCTGCCTTTCTTTGAACTTTTTCTATCTTTTTAATATGTCCCACCTCATATGGATCCCATACTATGGAGGAGTATTCTAGGATAGGGATAAACACTACCTCATATGCTTTTTCTTTTGTGGCTATTCTATTTCCTTTTAAATTTCTCGTTACCCAATGCAATACTTTACAAGCCTTCCGTGTCACATTATCTACTTGGACTCCATACCCAAGATCCCTAGTTAAGTAAATGCCTAAATATTTGCATTGACTGCTACATGGGATTCTTTCTCCAAAGAGGGTTTAAATTCCTTTTTTGGCATTCTTTTTATTTGAAAAATTTATATGCTTACGCTTACTAACATCAATGCCCATGTTATTATTTGTAACCCAGTCACCAAGGCGATCGATGTCATTTTGTAGTATTACGCGGTCATTTACGTGTTCTGCCCGTCTGTATATAATTCAATCATCAGCAAAGAGTCTTACTTGGGAATGTAAATTATTTGGTAGATCGTTTAAGTGAATTAGGAAGAGTAATGGCCCTTGTGGAATGCTACTCTTGTAGGGGACTACAGATTAGGGACAAGAAACGACCGCGGGGAGGAGGCGATAGACCTCGGCAGGAGGCAGGGGCCAATCAGGATGAACACTTAGTTTAAACACCACAGTAGGCGTAGGTACACCTGGTAAATGCCCAATTATTAAAAAATATATAAACTAGACTTAGCAATAAACATTCACCGATTTAGAAACCGCGTGATTGATTCGCATAGTTTTCAGGGAGCGGATGTGGATTGCAATCATAATTCAGCACTAATGAACTGTAATGTCAGATTCAAGAGGATAAAACAAAGGAGACGGTTGAGAACATGGACTATGATGAAGCATTAACCGCGTCAACAATTAACAAAAAAATAGGATTTATTAGAAGAGTATTAGGTAAATATGATGAAAAAATCAAAGAGAAATGTTATCTTTCACTGGTTAGGCCTCATTTGGAATATGCTGCTAGCATATGAGATCTTCATGAAGTTGGATTGATTGCCAAATTGCCGAATCGCAATGGAGGAGTTAGATTTGTAAAACGTTGTTATGATAAACTTAGAAGCATATCCAAAATATTAGAGCAGCTAGGGTGGGAATCACTCCATTAGGCGAAGGTTAAATTACAGATTGAAGTTCTTGTATAAATTGGAAGGAGGTATCTGTAGCAGTGATGTTTTATGCGAAAATGAATTATTACCCACATCGTGCTACGCTAGGAGAGATCACGTAAATAAAATAAGAGAGATTAAGTGTAGAACAGATAGATTTAAAATGTCATTTTTTTCACGAACGTTAGGGGATCAGAATAACGTTGTCCGACCGCGGTAGGGGTAAAAATAATCGGTTCAAAATTAGTCTGGTCTGTATTCACTCCCTGCCGCACATCGTAGCGGTGGCTTGCAGGGTAATTAAATATCTACAAAAAGGAAATTGTGTGAGGAAAGGGAACTGGGCGCTAGATAAGAAACATGGAAACATAACAAAAAAAGGGTCAGAAACTATAGAAGGTTTAAACAGGAAAATGACCAGGAAACCATGAATTACTGACACGATGCTTAGAAAGTTAGACGAGAGAAAGAAACGAAAGATTAACAACACGGACTTCGGCAGAAGAATACAAACAGGGTGGTATAAAGATCTGAGGCGGGAAACTAATCGAAAGATGGCGAAAGAAGAGTTGTCGAAGATTCAGTGCGGGGATATGGAAAGTTTACAAAGAAATGGTGAAAGCACTGTCAGGAGGTAAGAATGCAAAATCCGTGTAAAAAAATAAATGATAAGTCAGGAAAATAATTATTGGGCCAAAGAAGACTCAAGAGAGATGGAAGGAATTTAAAAAGGAAATATATGGGAAAGACACTAGGCCAACAAGATTAGGCATATGAAGTGAATAGAACGTAAATGAGGATCGCCTAAGCCCAGGTATACTTAATGGCGCGATATAAATGGTATTTAAGAAATTAAAATCAAATAAGGGTTTGGGGTAGAAAACAGTCCCATGTAAAGATTAAGCGAAACGTGGGAGGAAGAGTTTTATAGACTAATTCGTAGCATTTATTTGGGAAGAACTTAACCGGAACTCTTCGTTAGATCAGTATTAGCTCCACTTCTAAAAAAAGGGAAAGGCAGACATATATAGGGACTACTGGACAATAAGTTTTATATCGCACGCAGCTAAAGAGGTTCTAAGGATCATCAATAAGAGGATGGAGAGCAGAGAAAATGCTTACTTAGGGGATGATCAGTTTGGGTTCATGAAGGGGAGAGGTACTCGAGATGCCATTGCAGTAATGTGTTAGAGAGGAACATAGAATATAATTAGAATGTATTTGTCTGTTTCGTATATTTCGAAAATGTGTTTGATAGAGTTAATTGGGTAGAATAATTAATATATTTCTGAAAACATGAGTACATTGGAGGGATGGGAGACTTATCTGCAATCTGTGCATATCTCAGACTGCTCAGGTACGAGTGGGGGATGGAGAGTCAGGAAGGGCATTTTTAGGAAGAGGAGTAAGTAAGTAAGTAAGATAGGAGTTTTCATCATTGCCCATGCTTTTCAATGTAAAGGTGGAAGAAATGTAAAAAGAAGTATGGGAAAGACTAGAGAAAGGAATGTAAGTCTGGGGAGAATTCATAAAGCAGGTTTGCGGATGATCAAGCTTCAGTTTGCCAGTCAGCCAAGGGGTTGCAAGCATTGCTGAACCTAGTGGAAAGTTAGTGGGACAAGTATGGTATGAGAATAAATATAAATAAAACATATATTATGCTGTTTTAGATAAAGAGAAAGGACAAGTTCAAAATTAGACGACTTTGTTGCACTTCCTCATCTGACTTGAATTTCTGTCTTCCAAGGTGCTTTTTGATAGCGGAAAACAAGTGGTAGCCGCTGGGGGCACCGTCCGGGCTGTAAGGAGGGTGGTCGATGATATCCCAGCCGGATTCATTGAGTAGGGTGGTTGTTTGATGTGACACATGTGGACGCGCAATGTCATGATGCAAACACACTCCTTTGGTGAGACACTTTGTTGTAACCGAGGACTTCCGACACAATATTCTGCACGAAGAAGTAGCCACTCTCTTCATTAAGGCCTTCCTCTATCTCACGAAGGATAATTCTCCGGTTATTCCGCACAATCTCGTTAATCGAAGCCACCGTTGATTCCGGCAAACCCAACCGCCTCAACCGCTGCTCATCGTGGACATTTTCCCGGCCATCAAAAAACTACCTGCACCACTTCCGCACGTTTTTGATGTCCATACACTTCACACCGTACACTTCCACTAAATGGCGATGAATTTATATCGGAGAAGCAGTCGTCAGTTGGCTTCGCGACGCGGCGGGAGAAAGGAACCACGCCAGTATTAAGCAGCTGGTGACAAGAATGCAAAAAGTAATTGATCGCCAAGGCGACTATGTAGCAAAATAGCTAAATGCTCAACCTTTCCAACGATGTACGCAAAGTTGAGAATAAATTTGATTTTCCATGAAAAAATAGGAGACCTTCCATTTCAATACGCCCTCGTACATAAATGGTAAACATGCAAGCCACTGTTAGGGTGTGTGGTAGGGTACATTACATGCTGGTAAACAATCTACTCACCAGTCTACACAAAATGCTGCTATTCCACCACAGCGCGACCTGATACGTATCCTTATTCTGATCCCTTATCGTTCGCGGGAAAAATGACATCTTAAATCCATCAGCTCTACACTTAATCTCTCTAATTTTATTGACTTGATCTCTCCTACCGTAGTGCAATGGGGGTAATAATACTGTACATTTCCACATTCCTGCTAGAGAAACATCCTGCCTATTTATGCACAATTCAAATTTAATTCTAGCTCCCATGTCTCGCGCCACTTTTGGGTCGTCTTTAGGTCATTAGATAATGATTCCCTATCTTTTTAACTGCGATGTCTCGTATATCACTGCATCGTGAACGAAGAAACGAAGTTTACTGGAAACCTGAGCACTGATGTCATTAATATATAGCGTAAAGGTTATGTCATGCAGGTATAATGTAAAGGAACAATAGCGGACCGATAACGCTTCCCTGTGAACCTACGATGAAAGACTTACTGTGTCCGATGATAAACCATGAGTTTCCGATTTGTCTCCGTAATCATATTTAATTATGCTTGCACTATCCTGTGGTCATTAAGTCCATTAAGAGTTGCTATATCCAGGACGTCTTCCGATAAATTTGCTGCCATTAGATCAAGTATATTATTTCCCCTGTTACGTTTTAATACTAACTGGTTTAACGAATATGACGTAAAAACGCGAATCAGTGACTCGCATGACACCTTGTCCTTACCTCTTGCCGCAAAACTGTAGCTGTACCGAATATATGGAGGGAATTCAAACTAGCGACCTCTCTTTCTAGTTATAAAATTGATGATTTTCGGAATCGAGAGGTCTATGTTAGGCACAAATATAGACTCTTCTTGACCTAGGACCTAAACCAAACGCTTTCTTATCATACTAATTGGGAAGGATTCAGCTCTGCTTTCATAAATATCCTTAACAACTATGAACAGTCCTGCTTCAGTCCTGTTTTATCTGCCGCTTATATAATAAATTACAAAGTATTTTGGAAAAATCTCGTGTGCGATGTTCTTGCGATAACCACCTCTCGGTGCATCGGTTTCGGTACTTTGGATCAAATGGTAAAAGGCATCTTTTACTTTGTTTTTCAAACTTCGGCAGTTGATTACACTACTACATCATTTTTTTGTGCAATTTTCTGTGATGTTCCTTCCCCAATGCTATCTACAAACATCCTCGTGCTTAGTTTATACAGAGTCCGCCATGGTGGATGGAATGTCTGGAACTCCATGCGAAGGCAGAAGAGGAGTCGGGAAGTGAATGAGCGTGTTGGGAAATGCACGGAGGGAAATGCATTCACGAGGGCATCCCACCCGGTGACTCGCAAATCGCTCATCCACTCCATCGCGCGTGATCGAATGAGACGTTTTAATACGCTGTTGAGGTGATGTGGGTACATCAATCATTAGCGTCAGCGGTATTGCGGTCAGAGTGCTTGTCGGACACGTGACGAACACCTTTCCCCGTCTAGCATGAGAATGAGAAACTGCAACTATGACTCTTCATCTAGGAATATGTATCACGAAGCAGTTATATAAGCACATATATATGCGCATTAATATGATGTATTCATTTAAAAAATTTATGATGCCGAAAAGCCAGGCATTGTCGATCGGTTGTTCAAAATCTTTCAGATAACTATTTTAAAAGGTTGACACGACGCCATTCTGTTTTTAAAAAAGCACCGAAGAGTTGTTGAGCTGTTTAAAAATGAGATATTTCGCTTTAAAAATGAAAAAAATATTTTAAAAGTTTAGATTCTTTTATAATGTCTTAGATCAAGCGTGATTTTAAACGGTATATGAACTTGAAGATTGCGTGATTATGGACGGAGTGCGGCGATGGGTGGAGCGTTGTAGGTATGGTGTGAACCTAGGCCATGTGTGATGGTAAAGGTGCGGTTGGTAATCTTTAAGTGTCATTGTATATAAGAGCTTTTTGTCTCACATCTGTTCTTCTTGTGTGTATGTGCATTGTAAGAGTGACCGTCGACCAGACTTGACCGTTGCCACCAGGACAATCGCCTAATTACAACGAGATTCTCGTTGAAATCTAGCAGTATATCGATTGAAATTGCAGCCGCTAATTTTGATCCACCTCTGAAAGGACTAGAATATTTTCCGATTGTGCGACAAGATTTTCCTACTTAATCAACATTTGGTGCAAATCGTTGTTGTCCCGAGTGTCGAGGAGCGATTGAGGCCGAAATGAAAGCATCTCATAGATCAAGAAAGTGCGGAAGAGTGCGATGCATATGAGTATTTATAAAGAAATCTGTTACTTGCCTCACAGGATACATTTATTTCATGCAATAACAACGCGTCAAATCTTTATGGAACATTCAGAATGTATTTTCGGCTCGGCCCTCGAAGCCCATGAATTGATCCAGGTTCGAATCCCGGTCGAATCGAATAATCATCGCCGCGTGAAATCTGTCCTCATATTCGGCGGGGAAAGTAAGGCGATGAAAGAGTTAACGTAACATGCTGTTTCTCGAGGCTAGGGTCTTCTGAGCATACTCCCACGTTAGGGGATCTCTCTGTCCGGTCACCAGATTCCTTCACCAGGCCTTCCGACCTGAAGAAATTGGTGGGTTGCCCGCGAATCTGTGCGTTTGAAGAGTTAGAGCAGCGCGGGAGGTTAACCGGAAGACCTTCGTCTTTAAATCAATCGCCCTGATTTGTCACGGCGTGTATCACTGTATTGTTTTACTGTCGTTGTCCCATTTATCTAGCCTATATGTTTGTTTATGTTCATTTAGTACACTGCGAGCCACCGTTAGGGTGTCTGGCAGGGGTTGATTACGCACCAGACTACCCTAGCGCGGTCGGACAAACGTTACTTCATTATGATCCCTTATCGTTCGTGGGAAAGATAACATGTTAAATTTATCTGTTCTGCATTCAATGAAGAACGGGATACATTTTTTCACTGTTATTTATTTTGGTACTAATAGTTTCAACGCTTAGTCGTCATCATCAGGTACAAATTAGCCAAGTTGCCGTTCACTTATATATATACCATTCGTGTGGGGGAAGGGGTGGGTGAGAGAGATGGGGAGGAAGGAGAAGGGAGAATTCATTAAGTTGTCTAATTGTCTTTCAGTGCCTGTCCATATTGCAAAGATATCGTCGACGTAACGGAACAGTGAATGTTCTTTGTAAAAAATGAGGGACGGCTGAATATTTTTCCTTCTAATTCTTCCATGTAAAGGTCAGCAAGTTGTGGTGATAAAGGAGACTCCAATTGCTAAGCCTTCCACTTGTTTGTAGTAATCATTGTTGAACTGGATAAAGTTTTGCTCAACACACAATCTCAGTAATGACATTAACTCATTGAGAAAGGGTGGTTCGGCCCCATCACTTACAAGCCCTTTTTCCGTCACTACGAGAGAACAGTGGAAAAATACATGGTGTTCTTCATTTAATGAAAATGAACTTGCAAGAAGTTGAGCAAGAAACAATCGAATACTATCTGTTCTGCACTTAATCTCTCGAGTTTTATTGATATGATCCCTTATCATCAATGATCAATATCAGCACTGAGATCAATATGCATCGGTTTCACAAACAGTAATGCCTTCAAAAGAACATGACTCCCATTGAAACGTAAATTGGTTTTCCATGGCACAAAAACCTTTTTTGCCGATTCAGTAAGGGGTGGTTCAAGCCAGTGGTTTGGGCATACCAGCATATTGAGTGGGGGCTTAATTAAGAGAGTCAAATCAGGATGCCACCTTTTCAAAACAGGGTTATAATGGACTCTTTAAGCTCTCTCGACATTCTCCCGTCTTCTTCACTAGATGATAACTACAAGGGTAAATTACGACTAATTGACGAGAACTTCGGAAGGAGACTACAAATAACGCAGATAAAAATATTTTTTTTCTCTCATAAAGATAAGGCATGTGGTTTTGACCTCCTGGCCCACGACACGCTGTCTTTCGATATGAAGCGATAAGGCAGAGTCAAGAGTCAGTCCGAAGCGCGCTCAGAGATGAAGTTTTGTCATTTGAACGGGCAGCTCGTCGACACTGTTGAATATGTATTCTACGAGGAAATAAAAATACCCGAATCGCAAGAGGCACGATTGGATGCACTCGCTTCTGTTTGTTGGTAGCTCTGGAGCCCGTTTTTCAAAGCTACAAGTCAGTTTACGAGTCCTTGTAATTTTCATATACGGAGTCTGCCGATTGTCATAAGTGTTACCTTATTCAGCATGAAAATTTCAAAGATATCTATTACATACGAGAATGTTTTGAGAGGAAGAGTAGATCGACTCGTATGTTTGAAAAAAACGAATCCTCAGGCGAATTGGTAATAAGTGGTGGCAAAGCTATTGCCGCTCTTCCAGGTTCTTTCGAAAACTTAGAAAACGCAAGACACACTACATGGTACAGAATGCATGTATATATCTTGTACGAAAGTTTCACGAATGCGGATAATAATTTAAATGAAGGAGCGAGATAGCACTAGCTAACAGAATCACATACAAATGTCATTCACACGTAATCCAAATTATACTCATTTATATAGAAACAGATACAAGGAAAAGGGATAGGAACACACATAACGGACGAACCCAGGAGAGGTGGGAAAGGCGGAATCAAGCAGATCACGAATGCAAAAATATTTCCTAGACCGGAATTTGAGCTCCGGATCTTTCCACTTGCCGAGCGGAGGCTCTTAACCACTTGAGTACATAGCTACGCTCCATATCAAAGTTTTAACGAGTCTTTTCTTAACATCCTTACTCAACGTCCATGCCATCAACTCCCTCCTCCTTGTGAAAGCCTCTCTGCCTAGCGCAATTCTTCTCCTTACGTCCCTACCACTTTGACCGTGTTGGCCCAAAACACTACCGAGATACGTAAACTGTTCTACCTGATCTAGTTTTTGCCCTCCCATGTTAATGTTTAGCATAGCCTTTTTCTTTCTAGGAAATCGCATAACCTTTGTTTTATTAATATTGATTCTCATCCCATACCTGTCGCACTGAATTTCCAATTCACTCAGCAATGCTTGCAGCCCCTTGGCTGACTGACAAACTAAAGCTTGGTCATCAGCAAACCTAAGTGATTTTACGAATTCTCCACCGACTTTCATTCCTACCTCCAGTTCTTCCCATGCCTCTTTCATTTCCTCAACATACAGATTGAACAGCAACGGTGATAATGGGAAAGACCCCTTCCTAACACTGCCCATCCGGAATCCCCGTTCCCCACTCGCACCTGAGCAGTCTGAGACATGTACAGGTTGCGGATAAACCTCCTTTCCCTCCAATCTATTCGTATTTTCTTCAATATACTCATTAGTTTTTCCCAATTCACTCTATCAAATGCTGTTTCGAAATCTACGAAACAGGCAAATACCTCCTGGTTGTGTTCTATATTCCTCTCGATTAATAATCTCATTACTGCAATGGCATCACGCGTACCTCTCCCCTTCCTAAACCTAAACTGGTCATCCCCTAAGTAATCATTTGCCCTACTCTCTATCCTTTTTTATCATCCTGAGGACAACTTTAGCTGCGTGGGATATCAAACTTATTGTCCTGTAGTCCTCACACGATGTAGCCTTTACCTTTTTCGGAATTCCAACTGAAACTGATCTCACAAAGTCTTCCGGCCAGATTCCCTCCTCATAAATACTACGAATCAGCCCATATAGCCTCTTCCTCCCAAATTTTCCTAAACATTTCAACAGTTCCGCGGGAATGTTATCCACCCCCACGGCCTTATTTACTTTCATCTCCCGTGATGCCCTTTCTATCTCATCGTCGACTATGCCTGGACCTAAGCTATCTTCCTCTACGTCATGTTCCTTTTCTATGTCTAACTTTGTTGGTCGAAGTTCTTTACTATACAGTTCTTTTATATACTCCTTCCATCTCTCTTGGACCTTTCCTGTGTCGACTATTACCTTACCCGCCTTATCTCTAACTAATAGCATAGATCTCCCTTTCTTACTTCCCGATAAAGATTTTGCTATACAGCGCACCGATTTCACCCTTCCTCTGCAGACTTTCCATATCCTCCCACTGCGTCTTCCACCATGCTTCTTTAGCTTTATTTGTTGCCTGCCTCAATTTATTGTTCAATTCTTTGTACTTCATTTGCCTAACTCTATATTTACGTTCTTCCATTTTCTCCGCTCATCCATCTTTGTAATCATCTCATCCGTGATCCATGGTTTCCTAGTCCTTTTAGCGTTAACGGTTCCAATAGTGTCTTTTGCGGCTTTGGACAACCCTTTCTTGATACTTTCCCATTTCTCTTCGATAGTACTTAGCTCTTCACCATCCTCCATGATTTCCTCTACCGCCTGTTTGTATTCCTTCCTTTTGGCGATGCTTTATGCAACCAAGTGCCCCGATTCTTTGGCCAAGAGATGGCGTTAGGGAGCTGTTTCACTCACCAAAGGAAAGCATCGCAGATCTCAGTATAATTTACGTTTCCTGAATAGCTCAAGTGGTTTTAGAGCCTCCGCCCTGCAAGTGGAAAGATCCTGAGTTCAAATCCCGGTATAGGAAATACTTTTACATTCGTGATCTGCTGGATTCCGCCTTCCCCACCTCTCCTGTGTTCGTCCTTTATGTGTGTTCCTATCCCTTTTCCTTATATTTGTTTCTATATATATATATATATATATATATATATATATATATATATATATATATATATATTTACATATATATACATACATACATACATACATATATAAATATATATTATATATATATACACACACATACATACATATATATACACACATTCATATGTATATATAACATTTGGATGGCAAAATAGAACACAAAATAAAACAGACAGATTACGCCTAAAAGGACACTAATATACTCATTTTGTAGATTGTTTGAGCTTTCAGCCTTCTCTGAGGCCTTCTTCAGGTCAGACTTATTTCAATCTTAGGATTGTTTTACTGCCGCCCGTCTCTTTCTATTAGGCTACATTTGAGTGCAAGGCTGTCTATTCTAGGGAGAATAACGTGGTGGTTTTCCGTTGCCTTACGCGTCGTAGTACTGAGGCCGATATCGTGAATTTCACTCCCGGCCGAAGGTGATGCCGGGCTGACCCACCCGGTCTGCGCCATCAGTGCCTAAAGGTGAAACTGCTGCCTTTCACCATGGGTTCAGGGTAGCTTTTTAGCCGGAGTCTGCATTTCTCGTTGCCTCGTCCCGAAATACCATCCTTGTGGTTTTCCTGCTAATGTGTGGTGGTCCCGTTCCGAAAAAAATAATTTTTTTTCAAGCTGAAAATTTCCCGTCAATTACGGGCCTCGAACCAACGGCCCTCGACGCCATAGGTCTACCCCGTCATTTTTGTATGTATAGTGAAGGCATTTATAAAAATACAAACATATATACATGAATTATGTATATTTTTTCAATTTTCATTTCATAAAAAAAAAGTTGTTTCTTCGGTGAAGACCGGCCGGGCAAATGTTTCCCTTCCTTCGCGATCGTGTCGGGCGTGGGCCTTTCAAAACCGGCTTTAAATCCACCGGGCGCCCGATGTATGGTATGTGCGTGTGTGTGTGTTGAAATATTACTGAGTCCCGACCCACCTTTCTCAATAGAAGGAAGGAAAAGATATGGGTTTGAAACAGGATAGGCATAGTAGGTAGACGTACAAAAGAGTGGGAAGGGGGAGGGACGGTTTTGGGGGTGATTGGGAAGGGTAGAGGGAGACGGGAAAGAAATCCCCTAGTGGGAAAGGCTCAGGCCAGGCGCCAAGGAGCCAGATGCATGCTTTCGCGAGGGTTTTGAGTTACAGCGGTGTGTCAGCAGAGGGAAGGGAGGCATTAATAGACACCTTGTAACAATCATTGAATGAAACATTGAGGAGGGAGGGATGCTTATGCACTGTAAGAGAGGCTAATGCGGAAAAAGGTTTTCATGAGGCGCTGTTGAAGACAGTGGTTCTAAATACGGAAGTGTGCGTGTATATATATATATATATATATATATATATATATATATATATATATATACAGAAACAGATATAAGGAAAAGGGACAGGAACATATATATATATATATATATATATATATATATATATACAAATATATAAAAACACAGATGTAGATTTTTAGAATATAGAGACACAAAGAAAGGACACTCACAATTTGTTATTTTACGTTTCGACAGCACGGCTGTCGTCTTCAGAATGGCGTTCTCGGGGAAGAGCGGAGAGGATGTGCGGGGGAGAGGTGGGGGAAGGAGAGGTAAAGGGACCAATAGGAAATGAACAAGGGGGTGGGGGGGATATGTAGGCAGCCAATTGATGCATTCAGTGGGCTTGGTTCAGCCCGGGCGGTTTGAATGATTGGGCCACCCAGATATGCGCCATCTCGCGGGTTCTCACCTCTATTATACTCGCAGATTTGGGAAGGATTTCAATCACCGAAACAGAGAAGCAGTCGTCAAAAGATTGGTTGTGGGAAGCGGTGTGAGTAGGGATGGGATAATTAAGAAAGGTGGGAGATTTGGTGGAATATCGGTGGTTATTCATGCGGAGGGAAAGTGCGGTCGTGCATTCGCCCACGTAGAAGGCAGGGCAGAAGTTACAGGAGAGGCGATATACTATATAATATTTTTTGAGGTACAGGTGGCGAGTGGTTGGGAGTTGGTACTGAGTGAGGGGGAGGGTCTTAAAAGATGACAGCATTTGCAGCGTGGGCGGTTGCATGGTGCGGATAGGGGCGGGGGAGAGACGGGGGTGCTTGAAGTTGGATTTGTGGACTTAAAGATGTCTCGCAGGTTCGACGGGCGTTTAAACGAAACAGAGGGACAGTGTGGGAATAAAAGTGATGTGGACTGAGTGTTATTGATAATTGGGAAGAGGTCACGGATTAGATTAAACATCTATACACACATACATATATATATATATATAAATAAATATATATATATATATATATATATATATATATATATGTATATGTGTATATATATAGTGTATATATTCTTTCACATGGAAATAGATAAAAGGAAAACGGATAGGATCACACATAAAGGACGAATACAGGAGAGGTGGGGAAGGCGGAATCGAACTGATCACAAGAGTGAACATATTTCCTTGACCGGGATGCGAACACCGGATCTTTCCGCTTGCCGGACGGATGCTCTTACCGCTTGAGCTATTGAGGAAACGTAATTTATCCTGATATCCGTGGGTTTACTATGTCGCCAAGTGCCCCGATTCTTTCGCAAAGAGTGTATATATATATATATATATATATATATATATATATATATATATATATATATATATATATATATATATATATATATATATATATATATATATATATATATATATATAGTATATATATATATTCCTACGTTTTAATTACTTTTCTTAATAATTGATATCTTTATGATCTCTGAAGCCAACACCATGGACTGATTAACATTCAACAAAGGCTTATCATCAAGACAATTGCAAGGATTGCAAAGAATGATGAAAACTGAAAATGCAAAAGAGGCTGTAATTTATAAGAGATCCTAAGGGTACGTGGTCTGTGCAATAAATGCGCGAACTGGTACAATCTGGCGGCCATGACGCTGACTATAGCCCCGCCCATTAGCGGCGCTAGTTGCCTGAGACCCAATGGGCAATCTCTTCTTGACGGATCGTCGAGCTGTGCGCATGGTGCCAGTTATTTAAGTTTTGTTTGTCCTTGTTTTACTGGTTGCCCAAAATGGAAATTGACGAAATCTCGAAGCAACGAATCAACATCAAGTTTTTTAGTGATGTGCGGTGAAAGGTATCAATAAATTACTGAGGTGTTGACAACTATTTACGATGATATTGCTCTGAAGAAAACATCCGTTTTCACGTGGATTAAATCAAATCAAAAAATCAGGAGCAAACCGATCGAAAATCGAAGTCTAGCTCCTTGTTTCCTTTGATGTCAAAGGTGTCGTTCATCATGAATTTATTCTTGAAGGACAAACAGTTAATGCTGAGTTCTACCTTACAGTTCTCAAGCGTTTGAGAGATCGCATGCGCCGTGTGTGACCAAATTTGACTCAAGGCGATGGACGGATCCTTCCCCATGACAATGCACCTGCACATTCAGCGTTGAATGCTCGTCAGTTTCTGGTAAAAAAATCAATCACCATCCTTGATCATTCTCCTTATTCGCCAGATCGAGCCTCCTGCGGTTTTTTCCTATTCCCAAAATATAAAAATGTGATGAGGGGACATAATTGGGAAGATGTGGACGCAATAAAGCAAGAAACGGCGAGCAAACTAAAAATTCTAACTGCCGATGACTTCCAAGGGTGCTTTTAAGCAGTGGAAAAGAAGATGGAATAAGTGCATGGCAACGAATGGAGATTACTTTGAAGGGGACAAAATCGATGTAGATTAAATTTTGCAAAATAAAGTTTTTATGGCCTCAGTTCACGTATTTATTGGACGGGGTAGTATATTACAGGTACATATTATTATAGTATAGGCACATTAGCGAAATATTCAAGCTTGTACATCACCAAAATGGGTAAGATTCGGTTACATGATGCATCTTACGTGTGCATAAGATGTGAGTTTGCTTTGATGAGATTGGGAGGATGCATGGGAGTTAAATCACATATGCTGAAAAGAGTGTGCATGTGAAAATGGCGAATTGGAGGAATGGAAGGAATGAATTGCTCGCGGGCAGTATAGACAATGAAGGGGTCCAGAAGTGCCTTCCAAGTTGACAAGCTAACCGATCTGAACCGAAGAAATCATCCTGTGTGTATTTACGTTTGTGTATTTTTTGTATGTTTACATCTGTGTTTTTACATTGTATTTATTTTGTATTCAGCTCGAATCTAGTACATATGTAAGTATTTGTTTCTAAATGCATAATGCAGGGGTTCAGATTGGAACCTCCGTCCTTGCATGGCATGCTACTGTCTATACATACATTAGTCATGTTGGCTCCACAAATCAAATTGGCAAGCTCCTCTCTGCATTCATCTTGCATCGCAACATTCCAGCCATGTATGCCTTCTTTTCCAGGGTTTCTTCACTCTCTCTGCCATTCTTGTGGTTCTGATGTCGCCGAGGGATCCGGAGCCCGATGGGGGGAAACAGAGAATGCCACCACCGCTGTGGGATGCCCCCTCGTACCGGGAAGGGGGCTTTAAAGGGGCCGACATGTGGCTGGTCGGGAAGCGGAATGACGACAGCACGGGCGACCTCTGGCGGATACACAATCAACTCTACGACCTCACGGATTTTGTCAAAATCCACCCAGGGGGTGCTGACTGGCTCACACTCACCAAGGTTGGTGCCCCTTCCGATCGCACATCTCCCACCACTAAGACCAGCACCCTATGAGCACTCCCCATTTCTCTGAGAAACCATATCTCTTCTAACTTTCTCCATACAAAGCACAGGGGAATGTATTATTGTATGAGTCATTCACTAATTAAAAACAAAAATAAATTATTTTGGGCAGATTTTTTTTTTTCATTTTTCAACATAATCTCCTTTTCGCTTGATACACTTTTCTCGGCATTTCTTCTACCTTTTAAAGCCATTCAAAAAGTAGGATTTCAGAAGGTCCTCAAAATAGGTGTTGGTAATTACCTCCTTGTTCAATGTGGATCATTTTTCATTGAGCTATTACTTTAAGTTTGGAAATTAAAAAAAACAGTTGGGGCCAAATTTGGTTAATACGTAGGACAGTGTAATAATTCAAACTTAAATACATAATTTTTGCCATCAAAATACATGTATCCCATTTATTCTATACATTAGTATTCACACACTTTCTTTCATATAATCATCAACTTACGTAACTCATTTATGAAATTGTCTTTAGTGATACCAACGATTGCATCGATTCTGCATCGGCCATTGATAATATTTTTACAAATATTGATTATCGATTCGTGAAAACCAAGGTTATAATATCCCATATCTCTGACCACTATCCATTACTCTCCACATTCTGCATTAAGGCCTCCGACAAGATTATAACAAAATACAGGAGAAAGTTCTCTGATGAGGATGTAAATGCTTTCTGCAATTTGCTTATGTCTCATGATTGGACCAATGTTTACTCCATGAGCTCCTTTGAAGATGGTTTTAATTGTTTTTACTCAACCTATTTATCCTATTTTGATTTTTGTTTTCCTGTATTACCCGTTAAAATTAAAAATTCGTCTCTGTCTAAGGGCAGAAAGTCATGGGTCACTGATGAAATCCAGTATGCATCCAGAGTCATGAAAAACATGGCTCTCCATTACAAAAACAGATCGATGCCTATTGAACCTCTCGAATATAAGGCAATGAGAAAGAATTACAAATGTCTTCTTCGTAATGCAAAAAGAACTTTTAATGATCGTAGAATATATAATGCTGGAAATAGATCAAAAGAAATATGGAAAATTATCAAGGAGTCAAAATTTCCTAAATCATTAACCCCCAATCTCAGGTTACTGGACTCTCAAGGTAACAAACTTGAGGACAGTTCTGCTATTGCCATGGCTTTTAATGACTTTTTCACTTCTCACCAGTCACCCAACGTGACTCAACAAAGCTTTCATAGACAAACATCAAGCCAATGTAATTCCCTATTTCTCCGCCCATGCTCTGACATTGAATTAACTAATATCTTAAACAAAATGGGAAATAGGTACACCTCTGGTCCAGATGGCATTCCTTTTATCATCATTAAAAAATCCTTTGATGTCATTAAACCCCCTCTATTATTCTTAGTCAATGAATCTCTTAGGCTAGGTCAGTTTCCATCATCTCTTAAAAGCACCAAAGTCATCCCCCTTTATAAAGGTAAAGGAAATAAACAGCACATGAGTTCTTATCGTCCAATATCTATACTCAATCAATTCGGTAAAATTTTTGAATTAGTGTTTTATTCTCAATTAATATCATACCTGGAATCGCACAAACTGTTATCAACCTACCAGCATGGATTTAGAAAATCCATGTCCACTACCACTGCTACCTACCATTGTATAAACAAAATATTGTCTGACCTAGACAATAAACTGGAATCTCTTGTTTTATTATTTGATTTCTCCATGGCCTTTGATTGTGTCAATCACCATATGTTATTGCTGAAACTTCAAGAATCTGGCATAAGAGGTACTCCATATAATTGGATTAAATCTTTTCTAAACAACAGATAACAGAGTGTAAGTGTTATGAAAGATGGAATATCTCATGTATCGCCTGCAAAAACAATATCCTGTGGGATTCCCCAGGGATCTGTTCTTGGCCCAGTGGTTTTTCTCATATACATAAATGACCTCCCAAGGATGCTTAATTCTGTACCTAATACACTTCCCATCCTGTATGCCGATGACACAAATGTCTTAGTGTCTGCCTCTTCAATCAACGGCCTCGTATCAAGTGCTAACAAAACTATCCACCTTTTGCAAGAGTGGTGTGATCGTAATTTTCTTCATATTAATAAGGAAAAAACAAATTTAACATACTTTGTAAATAAAAATAAGCCTCTAACAGATATTTCAGTGTCTTTTGACAATGTGATTATTCCAAGGAGTGATAATGCCTCCTTCCTGGGTGTTACCCTGGATAGTAGACTAAACTGGGAAAGCCATATTTCTAGTTTACGCCGAAAACTCTGTTCAGTGTGCTATTTGGTACGTTCTATCAGGCAAACTGTAAATAATGAAGCGCTTATGTCTATCTATTATGGTGAGTTTTATGCCCACGTAATTTTTAGTATTCTTTTTTGGGGCCCATTACCCTGTGCTCATGTTGTATTTAAAATCCAAAAGAGGATACTAAGACTAATGTACAATGCACCCCTCAGAGCTCCATGTCGCCCCCTTTTCAAAAAACTTTGTATTCTCCCTCTTCCCTGTGTGTATATGCTAAGTGCTATTGTTTATGCTAAACGCCATATCTCATTATATACCACTAACAATAGCATTCACAATCATTATACCAGGACCTGCAGTCATCTACATGTGAACTTCATCAGAACTTGCAAGTCTACTTTTCCCCCCATAACATGGGACTCTTATTATATAATAACCTTCCTCTGGTTATAAAGAGCATAGAAAAAATGTCCACCTTTAAATTCAAAGTGAGGGACTTTTTCATGCTACACTTATTCTACACGATTGATGAGTTTCTGAATATGTAACAATGTATTGTATTTTATGTTAAGATCTTTGACGTACCGTATATCTTGGAACATGAATGTACCCAGATCCTCAGGCAAATAAATAAATAAATAAATATAAGCAGAAATACCTAACATGAACTGAACAAGGGTAATCATCATCAGTATTTTAATCCTAGGTTTGGTTCACTGTAGCCCTCCATTCTACTCTATTTCATGTCAATTCCCTCAATCATTGATACCTTCTCTGTTTTATGTCCTTCTTACTTTGTCAAATGTACATGTCTCTTGGTCTTCATCATAGAATCTTCCCTTCTATTTTTCCTTCTATTATATTCCTAATCTTAATTCATTGTGCCTCAATGTGTGTCCATCCCTCTATTTCTTCTTTGACGTAGAGTTCTCCATATGGTCCTATCCTCTTCTGCTCTTCTATATACTTAATCGTTCCTCACTTTGTCTGTCCATTTTATCTTCATCATTCTCCTCCAGTACCATTTATCAAATGCTTCTATTCTTTGCTGGCCCACTTTTCAAATGTTCCAAGTCTCAGAACCATAGAGTGCCATGCTCCACAGGATAGTCTTGATGAAGGGTAGTCATATATACATTTATATGATAAATTATCCCTACACAGAAGAATGATTAGCTAACAATGCTCCCACTCTCTTGAAAGAAATGAAAAAGTAACTTCTTAAACATTAATGTAAACAACAAAATCAGTTGCAGTGAAAGTAAAGAAAACAAATTTCAAATAGGAACATAACAATACTTAGATACTTGAATAAAAGGACGAGTTTTCTATTTAGAAAGTAAGATCACAACCAAGGAAGGAAGGAAGGGGAAATAGTAAGTATAGAATGGATGGGGAAGGAGGCCTTCTATCAGAAGTCACAACTCCTGAAGGCAAATACTATGTACTAGTCTTGGTATAAGAAAGCTGACCATTAAAATTCATGTATTGGAACTTATTTTTATAAAAATGTGAGACACAGATGATAACAGCAGCCAGTGAAGGATGAAAATAAATTTGATACAGAATCACACTGTTTCAATGAAGAGGCACTTCAACTTGTTGCTGGTTGAAGGGAGAATCATATGGAATAGAGAACTTATGAGAATAAAAGTGAAACTAATTGGATTTAGATCCTGAGGCATGACAGTACACCCTGAAGTTCATAATTAAAGTATAAAGGATAAAGGAAAAGAGGGTGGAGGGCTAGGCTGAATATTAGGAGAAGCTATGAAAGAATGAAGAGATTGACATATGCCAATGCGATATATATTGGGAAGCTGTCACAAACCAGTTCTCAGGTCGATAACCTATGACAATAAAGATGAAGGGTACCATGTTTGCTAATTATGTGCTTCACTGTTGTAATTAGCCTTTTGATTACCAGTAAACAAACTACCTACTCTAGGCCTACAATAAATGAACTGCCTCCTTACTGAGTCATATGAAGAAGAATTTGATCAGAAAAATGAAGACTACATGTTTAGAATATCTCTTATTGTGAAACTGCAACCACAATTGCAAATATTTTGCTCTGACTAGCAAACTATAATGCAGTAACAAAACCACATTTTAATAATATCACAACATTCTTAAAACAACAATATTCATTCCACATTAATGAGGTCACGAACAGAGAAATTGTTTGTTGAAATTTACAGATCACCATATATGTTTAGGTGCTTTTGCAACCTAAAAACCCTCTCATAAATACTGGTGAAATAACAGCATTCACATTATTGCTTAATGCACAAAACCTAAACCTTGATAGGGAGAGGTTATCCCTGTTCCCATTGGAGTGAAACCATTTATCATTCTCATTGCTTAATATCAAACATTCTTCCTCTGTCCTCTCACCACAAGGGCACTGATATTACAGAAGCATTTGAGAGTCATCATCTGTCGGAGCGGCCGAGCAGGATGCTGGAGCGATTTCGAGTTCGGGAGGCATCGGGGCCCAGGAACAGCACATACACCTTTGCCAAGGATGGCTTCTACCTCACCCTGAGAGACCGGGTGAGGAAGCAATTGAAGGTCAAGGACACTGCCAAGCACCTTGGCCCAACCCTTCGCACCAAGTTAGCTGCGGACCTCCTGCTCACCTTCATGCTGGTTGCCGGTTGCCTTGCGACCAACTGCTGCGACAGCCCTGTGCCAAGCAACTTATACCTCTATGTTATCTCATTGGTCACCTGTGGAGTTCTGCTGACGCTACTCACCATCAGCGGCCACAACTTCTTCCACCAGAAGGACTCTCTGAGGATGCTATACTTTGATCTCTCCCTCATGTCCTCTCGCGACTGGAGGGTGTCCCATGCTCTCAGTCACCACCTCTATCCCAACACCAAATTGGACCTGGAAGTCGTCCTGTTTGAGCCCTTTGTCGAGTGGCTGCCCTTGCCTACGGTGGGTACTGAGTCATTAATTTCCAGTTCTATTTCCTCTTCCCCCAAAAACATGTTACGTGCTATGTCACCAACTAGGCTGAGGTAAATCATTTGAAATGTGAATTAAATGCCAACAGCCTTTCAGCTCTACTTTCTGCCTACCTTCATCCCAACCAACTTGCCTGATACTAATTCCATAGAAACTGCGGGAGATGCCGCAACAGTGACTTTTAATGGAGTCATCCGCTAATATGAACTTCAATGCAATAATTTCAGAGTGTAGAAATCATTCGCCTTGACTGGGATTCGAACCCGGATCCCTCGATGTTCTGTCGAATGCTTTTGTCAGCTAAGCTATTGAGACGTCCTCTTTAACTCTGAAATTTTGGGGGATTTTAAAGGAACAAGATGTTGTGACCAAATACCGTGCATACCATGTCACAGGCATTCGTAGTCATGCACGGCGTACCACAATCCACGAGGTTAAAGCCAACTTTGAAACACTTAGGTTTTTTATACTTCAGAAAAATTCCAAAGAAACTACGAACTACTCTGTGGCGTTATATGTACAGTATTTCGTCACAGCATCTTGTTCCTTTAAAGTCCACAAAATTTCAGAGTTTAAGAGAACATCTCGATAGCTTAACTGGCTAAAGCACTCGACCGGATATTGAGGGATCCGGGTTTGAATCCTGGTCAAGGCAAATGATTTTTAGACTCTGAAATTGTGGCCTTATAATCTTTTCCTCCATCTCCCTACCTGCCATTATGCCTTTACTCCCCTGTAATCTTCATTATTCCATTACCAATCAAAATTCCTTGCTGGATGCATTTCAATCCAAATGAAAAAGAAATTGAAAATAACCAACTTGGCTTTTCCACAAAGAAAATTTTTCATTTACCACCTAGGTTTCGTTATGGTATACCATCGTCAAGTAAAAATGGACAGGTCAAACAAAGTATGTATATCTCTGGGAAGAAGGGAAGAGGAAGGAGGAAGGAAAGGATTGGTTGAGGTAGGAAGAGGAGGGCTAAAAGTTATGGCTGGCGGCAGAGGAGAAGGATTGGTAATACGATATTGATAAATTAGCAGGCTGGGAGGAGGGATTAATACAATGTTGAAAAAGGTTTGCTTGGCATAAAGTTAGTTGGCAGAGGAGTGGGGGAATGGTTAATGTGAATGGGGAGAACGACACTAGGTAATTAGTCAGGAGATTAAGTCGCAGAGAGGAGTTACTACATTGTTGACAAGGTTTGCTTGGTGTCAGTTTAATTGGCAGAGGGGTGAGGGAAATACAATAATGGGGAATGTGACTTGTCTTTTTCAATTTCAATATGAACATATTCCACCAAGTGATGCCAGAAACTGTTTTATTTACTAAATGAAAAAGTGTAATCAATGTGTTCTAAAAATATTTTCTCAATTTTTTTCAAATTACAGAAAGGATTCATCTTGCGGTACGTGTCATGGATTTACAGTCCACTGTTATGGTTTATAATATTCTACGCAGAGAAGTTTAAAAGGATTTTGTCCAGAACTATAGACTGGACAGATGCTGTTCCTTTCATTTTACCTCTAACTTTCTGGGCATCAACTGGATTTGCTGTCGATTTCATTGCGGGTGCTGTTTTAACATGGTTGGGAGTGGTGCTTGTGTCAAGTTTCCTCTTTGGCTACATTGGGCTCAATGCTGGACATCACCATCCTGAGGTAAAAACAACCAGATTTGCATATCAAATGCTGACAGTGTAAGATGATGTCTCAAACTTACTCTCTGCTTCATACTCTTCCTAACTCCCAAATATCAATATGGCTGAACTAATAACCCAAGTTTCCTTAAAGGCTTTCCAAGACTGTGTCATTTTTGACAATTTAATACTGTGCATGTCAGATTATAAATTCAAGAGTGCAGTCAAGGCCAAAATATGGGTTGAAATAGTTTAATAATGGAACGGTTCATGGGGAGAGAACATCATGTTGATTTTGTCACCAAATACATGAATTTCACACAATAGCCATGCTCATAGTTAAACATATCAAGACGTAGTTGAACATGTTTACAGAATATATATACCCATGATGACTTTCTTATGAGATTCGCTTGCAGACTTTTAGTGAAAACAAAATTTACAGATTGTTTACAATAGCGATAATTCAAGCATTATCAAAAAGCACCAATTACAATAGGTCACAGTTTGGATGTCATCAATATGTTAATATTACCTTATCTCTAATTAATAACTTATCAAAACACCATAAGTTATGTAATTTCCCTCAACAACACATTCTGCCTGAGTAAACATATATTCATCTGAAATTGTGAACAAATGTGTTGATTTTATCTCATTTTGAGTCATACAGAACTATTCCCTCTTTTGGACACATGAAGTTGAACAGAAATATCATCATAGTGAATGAGCAGTAAATAGGTTGGCACATATACAAGGTCTATCCAATAAATGCGCGAAATGGTGCAATCTGGCGGCCATGACACGGACTATAGCCCAGCCCACCAGTGGCGCTGATTGCCTGAGACCCAAGAAGCTATCTGTGCATGACTGATCATTGAGCTGTGCGCATGGTGCCAGTTATGTTAGTATCTGTTGTCCTTGTTTTTACTGTTTTTTTGAAAATGGAAATTGACGAAATCATGGAGCAGCGAATCAACATCAAGTTTTTGGTGAAGTGTGCTAAATGTTATCAATAAATTACTGAAATGTTCACAGCTGTTTAGAGTGATAATGCTCTGAAGAAAAGATCCATTATCAAGTGGATCAAGCAAAAGATGAACCTCAAACCAAAAAATCAAGAAAAAGCCGATTGAAAATCCAAGTCATGCTCCTGGTTTTCTTTGATGTCGGAAGTGTTGTTCATCATGAATATCTTCCTGAAGGACAAACAGTAAATGCTGAGTTCTACCTTAGAGTTCTCAAGTGTTTGAGAGATCATGTGCGTTGTGTGCAACCAAATTTGAATGGATGCATCCTTCACCATGAGAATGCACCTGCACATTCAGCATTGATTGTTTGCCTGTTTCTGGTAAAAAAATTCAATCACCATCCTTGATCATCCTCCTTATTCACCAGATCTTGCCCCCTTCGACTTATTCCTATTCCCAAATTGAAAAAATGTGATGAGGGGACATCACTGGGAAGATGTGGGGAGACACAATATAGCAAGGAATGACAAGAAAGTCTAATCTGCTGATGACTTCCAAGGGTGCTTTGCAAAATAAAGTTGTTATGGCCTCAGTTCGCGTATTTAGCTTCCAATATGGTTCTTATATATAAAATATAAGCTTCCAAGACATGGTTACCTGATGGAACACATGTTTCTATGCTTGCAGAAGCAGATTATATACGCTACCTAAGATATGATGGTCAAACTAAGCACCAGTCATGTTTCAGCCACAGAATAAAATTAATCATTTCTCTCTAATGGTTTTTGATGCTTGACATTGAAATTTTTGCTAGCCTTTATGGGTTAGAGAGAATGTCTAAGCAGTGCCTTTGAATAAACTCTTATAGTTTGGCCGGGATGTGCACAGCCTTTGCCAAGATACCCAGTTGACAAGATAAAGTTTATATGTGGTATGCTCATGTCCAGATCAGATTCCATTATGAATATCAATGTAAATGCGATGGCTTTGTGGAAAACTATATGTTTAGATATTCATTAAATTTTCTCCTTAAGGTATTCCATGCTGGGGATGCTGAACGCAAGGACAACGACTGGGGATTGGCACAAATAGATGCCGTAATGGACCGTGTTGAAGTGTGCAATGGCATTCCGGAGTTCTCCCTCGTCACTTTTGGTAACCATACCCTCCACCACCTGTTCCCAACTGTTGATAACGCTCACCTATCCCAGCTCTACCCTGTTTTTCTCCAGACCTGCAAAGAATTTGGCAAGGAATTCAAATTTGGAAATGTATGGATCACAACAAAAGGTCAATTCCAGCAGTTGGCCAACAACAAACCAAATCCAAAACCTCCGAGATGATCTCATGTGCTCAAGACCACAAGATGAGAAAAATATTCATACCAAAGGGATTTTATTTTTACAAGGGGTACTGGACAGTTATAGGGTATCCATGGAGACATTTAAATAAAGTGAAACAGTGAGCCTTAAAATAAAAATAACATGAAATATTGGATATAGGTAGAACTGTGAGAGGCTGGATGACAAATTGGCTGGAGGCAGCATGTCATTAGGTGGGAATAGAGTGGGGATATCATGCAGTGGAAGGGTATAGTAGAGGGGAACCTCATGCCAGAATGTCAGAAGTTTTGGAAAATGTCCCTAAAAATTCCCCGAATTTCTGACTTCATTGGCGCAAATTTTAGATTGAAGAGGAGGGGTTTATTCCACGTGATTCTATTTTGTTGAAACCTGGGAAATGCTAGCATGTGAGGGATATCCAAAATTCCTTTCCTCCGCCCCTCTCCAACCGCGATGAAAACCTAGCAAATTTTGCATATTATGCTATAAAAATGAGAAATGCCTTTCATGTCACAATGAAATGCATCAGTCATTGAAAAAAGAACTTTTTTTAATGGCAGAGTGCATACAATGCAAGAGCGACTTTAAATAAGTTAAGAAACTTAAAATTAGATACACTTAAGCCAAATGTGTTTTATCAGTTAAGTAATCTAACACGCTTAAAGAAAATTATTGTTTACTTGTGTTGAAAAATAGTACTCACAAATAAATTTGAAACTCTATCAATTGGCTGTGTATACAACACCCTACCATATTCTTTCATGAATTCTTGTAAAAACCAGATGGTCAATGCATAAATTTAATAAAAGAGGTTTTTGTTAATTATTTTCTGTTTTAATTATTCTGTTTTATATTGCATGACATATGATTCGACTGAAAAATTTTATCAAGCATACATATATATATATGTGATAGACATAGGCTTTTAAAATGTGAGTGTGGAGAAGGTGAAATGTGAAGGTGAAAAGGAAAACAAATGTGGACCAAACCTAGCACAGGTATGGTGGGTGAGGAGGGGGGTTTGCTTGGAGAAATCCTATGGAGGCAGGAAAAATGGATGAAGGGCATATTGATTGCATATGGGATGTTGAAGACTCTGATTGAGGGGAGAATTTTAGGCAAACAAGGAAGGGGCAGGAATAGAATAGAGATGTTGGAAGGGAAGAAGGGAGGAAGGAAGTGTAGACAGAGATGAAGAGGGGCTTTTTGTAGGAATAGGATGTTGGGTTGTGTTTTGTTAGGAGTCACAAAATATTTATTTGGTAGTGGAATCCATTCAAAACCTACCTTGACCAGTGGATTATCTAAGAATAATAATATTTTAATATGTTTATTTGTTGTCTCTTCAATGAATGACTGCTGAGTACGAATGGGAAAATTAATTTCAACTAGAAAAAAATTGAGGTATTGGTAAAATGCTGGGCTATTGGCCAAATGGTCTGGGTTTAATTCCGGAAGACTTTAGAAATACCTTTATTTATTCAAATCACATATTTCCCAACCCATAATGCGCTCTTTTTTCACTCCAAAATGAGCCCTAAAAATCAGCCTCTACGTATTATGGGGCCAGGGGTGCAAGTTATAGCGTTGGCCTATAAGTGCAAACCGATTCGCTGGAAAAATACGTACTAATAAGTATTTTTTCCCGCATCAGGCATAGGAAATGATTTTCTTTGTTACAAATGTTTACAATAACATTGTTTTGAGTCAGTATTTAGCAACGGAGTTAAAATTTCGTTGAAAGTATTTCCTAAAAAATTCCCAAATTTCTCTTATATGTTAAGAATGTGGGTCGCGGTAGTCCAGGGAGTAGAGCGTTGGACTGCTGACCGGAGGGTCCCGGGTTCGATTCCTGGGCGAGGCACTCTGGGCACCTGCAGCTCCACCTAAGCTATGTCATTTTTCGGGTATTAGATCTTCCTGGGACAGGAAGGACCATAACCGGCACAGGGAAAGGAACTGGCCCTCCTACCCTGATGTGTGAATTTCACATGCCGTATAGGGCTTAGTACTGGAAGAACTCTGCCATCACCTACCAAAACCGACCTTCGGGTTGATTACTGTGTTTATGGTTTTTTATGTACAGAATGTGCCGCGTATAGTTTCATCTCGCATTTGGTACTTCCGCGAAACTTAGTACGCATTTGGGTGTGTCGCCCGTCTGCTAAAACATACATATACATGCATAGTTGTTTGAGAGAGTGGGTTTCTAAAGGCGATCTGGTTCCTTAGAAGGCGTAGACGGTGAAATCGGCCGGAAGGGTAATCGCCGTGACGCCTTTTTTAAATCCACCTGGATTCATCTAAATTGTTTACTTGCAAAAAGGACCAACCGTAAATGGAGAGTAAAGATTGCTTCGCTTTGTACCAATTGAATGGAGTAATCAAGAAAAAAAACCTCCTCTTTACGCAAAGAAAAAAAATTCCCTTTTATCAGCATAGCTCACGGGTGCACACCTGCGCAGTTTCGAAAATTGGCGAAAATTTTGGAATTAAAGTTCGGATTATTACAACATCCACCGTATTTACCACATTTGTCACCCACTGACCCTTTGAATGTCCAAACTTAAAAAAATGGCTCCGTTTGGACATGAATCACGTCGAACGAGGAGGTCATCGCCAAAACAGATACCAATTATATGAGGAACTTCCAAAATTCAACTTTTTGGACGGCTTAAAAAAAGTTGGAGAAACGCTGGGAGGAGTATATCAAAATTAAAGGAGATAATGTCGAAAAATAAAAGAAATTAACAAAAATAATTCGTTTTCCTATTTTTCCTTAGGACTTATTGAATGACCCGCGTGGATATCCGAAGTGGATCGTGTGCGGGAGGCATCTGGTGTGGACTTACGGCTGTCCATATGCAGCATTGTCCCGCGGACTGACTGCGGTGCTTACGTTTGGAGTCGTATTGAGTCTCTAAACGGAAGGCTGTGGAAATTCTGTCGGGACATGGGGGCCGAGTTTGTGGACTTGAGACCGGTGCTCGGGTCTTGCGCTCCCTTGAACCGCTCTGGGGTCCACTACACCCCTGAGGCGTCGGTTCGGGTGGCTCATAGGATCTTCGAGCACTGTAGATATTTTTTAGGCAAATGAGTAGGTTAGGTAGTGGAATAAATTTAAATTTAAAGATAAATTTCCCTGATAACGATATTATAAAGTGTAGGTCAATTAGTGGGTCTCACAATACTAGGTTACCTAAAGAAATTTCTCGAGTTACGTACAGTGCTAATGAGACAAAAGAAAGATTCACTTATCAGGATATGGACCGATCGTGTATTAAGACACCCAAAAGACTTATAAATAACATCACCAGAAAGCAGACCGCAACGAACACAAAGAAGGTTCTAGACAAAGAAATAATTTCCGTAGTAGTAGTTAACTGCCGAAGTCTAAAAAATAAGATACCGGAATTTCACCACCTCATTCATAGCACAGAATCAGATATCATTATAGGAACTGAAAGTTGGTTAACAGATGATATCGCAGACAGCGAAATATTTCCCAAGTCCTTTACAGTTTATAGAAACGACAGACAGAATAGAGCCGGAGGAGGAATGTTTATCGCAGTAAAAAACTCTACCATCAGTAGAGCTGAGTTATTTCCTGATAACTGTATAGAAAGTGTCTGGTGCTCAGTAAAAATACCCAGTGCGAAAAGAATATATGTTTGCGCGTATTATAGACCACCCCATGCTGGCGTTAACTCAATACTAGATCTAGAAAGGCAGATAAAAAGCTTTACATCCCACAACAATGAGCATAGATTAATAATCGGTGGCGATTTTAATGTTCCCACAGTAGATTGGGATTCGTACAGTTTTATAAATGGAGGTAAAGACAAGGATTTATGCGAGTCCCTCATTTTGACGTTCACCTCAAATTCCCTACATCAATTAGTCACTTCACCAACAAGGGGAAAGAACATTCTTGATCTATTAGCTACTAATATACCCGAAAGAGTCTTAAATGTAGGAGTTATTGATGGAATCAGTGATCACAGGGCTGTAAACGCTAAATTTTCCCTAAGCGTAGAAAAAGTTAACAAACCTAAGAGAAAAATTTATTTATTCAATAAAGCTGACCATGATGGCCTAAAACGTGAGTTAAACTGTTCCTTTCTTAGATTTGACGAATTAAGCAAAACTAGGAGTGTCGAGGATACCTGGAATAATTTTCTTGCGATAACACGTTCAGCAATACAGAGATTCATACCTAGTAAATATATAAGAGAGAATAAGGAACCCCGTTGGTACAACTCTGAAGTTCGGAAATCACTAAGACGGCAAAGGGCGTGCCATGCCAGAATGAAAAACGCGGTTAAAGATTCCTCCCCTGATAAAATCAACGAAACCGTACAGAATTACAAAGCATCTAGGTCCACTGCCAAGAAGGCATTCCGGAAGGCGCTAGCGGAATTCAAAAGGAAAAAATTAGGTGAACATTTAAACGATAACCCAAAGATGTTTTGGTCCTACGTCAGGGATGTGCAGGGAAAAATGTCCACTGTAAACTCATTGAACAACGAAAAAGGGGATAAAGTTACAAGTAGTTTAGACAAAGCCAACATATTAAACTCATTCTTCCACAGTGTTTTCAACAAATGCTCCCCGAATACACCAGAGAACCTCCCGAAAGCATTTCTACAACCAATGCATGCAATCGACTTTTCCACCCGCGGAATAGAGTTACTCCTTAAAAATATCGACCCCAACAAATCTCCGGGACCTGATGAGATACCGGCTCGCGTGTATAAAGAACTATCGTCTGAAATTGCTCCTTATCTTAATATAATATTTAAGAAATCATTAGCAGAAGAAAGCGTGCCAAGTGGCTGGAAGATAGCTTCTGTGACGCCCATATTTAAAAATGGAGACCGGGAGGACCCCAGTAATTATAGGCCAATATCGCTCACCTCCATCTCCTGTAAGATTTTTGAGCACATCATTGTTAGTTCCATAATGAGCTACCTCGATAGCCAAGATTTATTGATAAATAACCAACACGGGTTCCGTAAAGGTAGATCCTGCGAAACTCAACTCGCACTATTTGTTCATGATATAATGCATTCCGGTGAAAGTAATATTCCAGTTGATGTAATATTTCTAGATTTTAAAAAAGCTTTTGATAAAGTCCCTCATTGCAAGTTACTCGCTAAGTTGGAAAGTTATGGAATACACGGGAGTGTTATATGCTGGATAAGACAATTTTTAAAAAATCGTGTTCAAACAGTCGTTCTGGACGGTGTATCATCCGATACTGTTAAGGTCACGTCGGGTGTACCACAGGGAAGTGTCATAGGCCCCCTCTTGTTTCTTATTTACATAAATGACCTCAGCACCGTGGTTAATAGCAGGCTCCGTCTTTTTGCTGACGATGCGGTGATTTATGGGGACATTCGAAGTCGCGATGACAGAGTCACGTTAGCTAACGACCTAAATGCAATCCAGACTTAGTGCGATACATGGCAATTGGAATTAAATTTGAAGAAATGCGTAATAATACATTTTTGGGAAAAGAGTAACACCCCACCATTTAGTTACAAAGTGAAGCAAACAGAAATCGCGAGGGTAGATTCCTTTAAATACTTGGGTGTAACAATTACTCACGATCTGTCCTGGGGAAAGCACATATGGGAAATATGCGGTCGCGCTAATAAAAAATTGGGATTTGTAAAAAGAGTGCTGGGTAAATGTGACGAAAAAGTGAAGGAACGATGTTTTATTGCCCTAGTCAGGCCCCACCTAGAGTATGCTGCCAGCATATGGGATCCTCAAAAGATAAATTTAATTTCGGAATTGGAACGAGTTCAGCGGAGGGGGGCTAGATTTGTCAAAAATTGCTATGACCAACGCAGTAGCGTAACTACTTTGCTAGAAAATTTAGGCTGGGATTCCCTTACACAGCGGCGTTTACAATATAGATTAAACTTATTAAAAACATTTAAAGATGGGTCCTTTTCCGATGACATCAAGAACATAATACGAACCCCAACGTATTACGGGCGGAGGGATCACGAATGTAAGATTAGAGAGATTGACTGCAGGACAGACAGATTTAAATGGTCATTTTTTCCGAGAACAATAAGAGACCAGAATTCTTTTAATCGAATTCGCCCAGGATCCGGCTCGACATAATAAGTATTAACCTACAAGGTAGCGACTGCGCAGGGTTATACGCTTATATTTATATTTTTTATATATATATATTTTTTGCAGGTTCCCCTTACCTTTCCCCATCCATTTGAAAAACCCTAATCCCCTCATCCCTTACCCTTTCTTCCTGGTGCTGCACCCCCTGCCACACACCTTTTTGGTGGCTTGCAGGGTATTGATGTAGATCTAGATGTAGATGTAGATATAGATTTACGAATTATTCAAGAATCTTTCTCCGTCCGCCTTAGTTATATTCTGTGGTTCGTGTCTTTTGAGATGGATTCCATTTTCTCGCGACATACTCTTGTGTGGTGCTTTTCCGGAAGAATAATACAAGTAGCACGTCTTATTCACTTCTCCCCCGCCACATTTTCCAACTATACGCTTGATGAATGCCAGCTTCTTGTGGGGACCTCAGCAGATAGTGCGCATTTGCTTTCCCCGTGATAGAGCGAACGCGACGGTGACGTGCAAGTATTTGACGTGGTCTGCAATATTCATCCGAACACCCCCGAGTTTGTAAGTTTATAAATTTCGGTCATGTTCTTTTTAATTCTTGAAGAAGTTCATGACCGCACATATTTATTATATAAATTCAAACCACATTCCGCACAGCATTTTTTAATGTTATTTGTGTCAAATGCTAGTGTTTGACGATCTACGTCATTCGCTATTTCCTTGTGGACTACAGGCCCTTCGGAAACAGTTTAATTTAAAAAAAATATTTTCGAGGTTATATCATTTAATGTAAATGAGAAAGAGTTAAGGTACTATGACGCTACCCTGAGGGAATGTTCGTATATTCCGAACCGTTACAACTGGTCATCTGTTTGGCGCGTGGGACTTTATCAAAGGTCAGTGATGATTTCTTTTCACATCACTTTTCCAAATTTGCGTGGTTCGTTGCGATGTAAAGCACGATGTCTGACGAATTAATCAAAGTTTTTCGCGTAATATTTTCTGCACGTGGGGCCAGACGCAAATCATTTACATTTGAGATTGATAAGGGGAGCCTCTTTGTCAAAACACCAGACTAATTTTGACTCGATTATGACCCTACCGTGGGCGGATAATGTTATTCTAATCTTTAATCAATCGTGGGTAAAATGACACCTTAAATCTATTTGTTCTACACTCACTCTCTCTAATTTTATTGGCATGATCTCTCCGACCGTAGTACGATAAGGGTAATAATACATTTTCAACATCACTGCTAAAAATATCTCCTTCCAATTTATACAAGAGCTTCAATCTGTAATTTAACCTTCGCTCCGTGAGTGATTCCCAGCCTAGCTGATCTAATATCTTGGATTCGCTTCTAAGTTTATCACAATAACGTTTTACAAATCTAGCTCCTATACACTGCACGCGATCCTTTTCGGCAATCAATCCAACTTCATGAGAATCCCATATATTAGCAGCATATTCTAAATGAGGCCTAACCAGCGAAAGATAACATTTCTGTTTAACATTTTCATCATATTTACCCAGTACTATTCTAATAAACCCTATTGTTTTGTTAGTTTTTTCACTTATTCCCCGTGCGTGCTACATCTTACACTTTGTCGACCCCGATGGCGGGGTTCGATTCCCGCTTAGGTGGACTTTTCTCCACTTAAGGCTTGAGTGTAATTCATTGCCTTTTATGTAACATGTTGGAGTTAACGTGGAAGAAGGTGAGGGCGATATTGAGGCTATAAAGCCTTAATCTTGCCCCAATAGTGTCGATAAATCTTTAATTACAAGAATATGTGTTTCACCCAGGAGAAGTCGTGAGTCGCTTTTACCTTGCCCGTAAAAACAGGAGTGCTCAAGGTAGTCTTTAGGACCAAAAGATTTTGCGTCTGTGGGTACCCCAAGTTATGTCATTAATTTTCCTGATATGCTGTCCCCATGAAAGATATGCGGTCCCCGTGGTGTTAGAACTGCCCCCAAAAATTTAACTTGATCTGACCTAGTTAGTGCTGAACCCTCTATTTCATAATCTATGTCCTACTCATCAGTTCCTTTTTTCCACAATTTCAAAACTGCTCATTTACCTATATTAAGTGCTGATCCCCATTCCTTGCACCAATCCAATGTTTTGTCTCAGTCTCTAGAGAGGCACTTCGAATGACAAGAGAGGACAAAATGAAACGCTGCGTAGACATAAGGTATATTCGTAGGTTCATGTGCATGTGTATGTTAGTTGTATTTCATGCATTTGCATGTGTGTAAGTAAGTTAAAATGGTTTTTGCATGACTGTATACGCCTCTGTGGGTCTGAAATTGGCATGAATTTGTTAGTTATGCTTCTGATTTTATTCTGTTTACGGACGGTGATCTCACACATCCCGCTACACACCTTTTCGGCAGCTTGTGGGGCATTATGTAGAAGTATACGAAGGCAGTTTATTATGCATATGCTAATTGGACATGCAAGTCTTTCTGTTCAAGTCCAAGGGACGTGCGTATGGGACATGCAAGTCCTTCTGGTGTCTCGTACCATAACTATATATGCTGGATTTCACTGAATACACCTGAAGGTTAGACCTTTCCCGTATAAAACTCTTAGGTATACATGTATATAGACATGGTACGGGATAAATCTTATTTTTTTTAATAAGGAGCGATAAGGAACACGATAGGCTTCGTGAACAATCAAACTAGAAGCCATATTTTGTCCATTAAATGAGGAACGCAATGTATATTCCACTGTTATGTACATTGTGTTCTTCATTTAACGAACATGAACTTCCACGAAGTTGAGCCAGAAACCATCGATTACATAAGCCATCTTTTGTATTTGAAAAATGTTTACAACAGGGGTGCCTACACAAGTATGCAATTAATGAGGTGAGAATAAAGTAAATCATTATACAAAAGACAAGGTGAAGAAGGTGGTACGCTTAGATGCCACTCCATGTTCTACAAGGTGGGTCGCGGTAGTCTAGGGGTTAGAGCGTTGGACTACTGACCGGATGGGCCCGGATTCGATTCTCGGGTAAGTTTCTAGGCACCTGTAGCTCCACCCAAGCTATGTGATTTTCGGGTACCATATCTTCCTGGGAAACCATAACCGGCACAAGGAAAGGAACTGGCCCCCCTACCCTGATGTGTGAATTTCACACGCCGTCGGGCTTACTGACTGGGTGAACTCTACCATCACCTACCAAACTGACCTTCGGGTTGACTACTGTGTGTTTATAGTATATGGCTATATTCTTCAAAATTTTGGTATCAATCAATCACTTGATCTAGCTCGTATAATACAATAAGATGTTGGAAAGTTTCCACGCAAAGTACCGTACAAAACGAACACAGTTGAAGGCGTCACCTTTTCCAAGCGGCATTTGAAATATGAGTCTGGATAGTTTTATTGTTGGTAAGATACCAAATTTTGTCATGGTGGATAAATGATTCCTATGCATGACAGCTGAACGAAAAATCCATTCACTCACTTATCTCTCTCACACTGTTCTCTATCGACTCATGCGAGCACGATACGATTTTTTCATAAATGAAATAAATTATTACGTCAGAGGTAATCTGATTACTAATGGCATATTTGTGAACGTATATTTTATGCTCGTTTTCGATAGAACGAATGACGGACGCTTCCGGTGACGAAAACCATGCCGATGGCGGTACAATGAGGATAAAAGCGGGTCGAGAGAGAATTGAGTAAAACCTGCTTGATTTACGCAGAATGCAACACATCACCGGAAATTGATAAGCACAGTGTAACAAAATTCCATTTCTTACCATTGATACTTGGGATATAATTTACTTTTGCGTGACAATCGTAGAATGAAAAAAGATAATTCGCGAAGTTTTGCCGACAGATAAGTTGACCCGCGGTTCCGAAAATGGATTATACTCATTCTGATGTTAAAAATTAAAAAAATCGTATTGTCAAGGAAACATTATCTGTATTGGTAGTTAATTTTCGAAGTTAAAAAAACAAAGTCCCAGAATATAATCAACTTATTCAAAGCACAGGCGCAGATACAATTATTGGGACAGAAACCTGGTTATCCACTGATATTGCCGAAGGTAAAATTTTCCCAAAATCATTTTTCATTTACAGAAGTTACAGAGCAAATAGAATCGAGGGCGGTTTTAATATTGCAGTTAAACATTCTTGCGTCAGCAGGGCTGAGGTAATTCCGGGTAATGGTTTGGAAAGCGTATTTTGCTCAATTAAAAGTCCTCGATCCAAATGAATTGATGCATGTGCATTTTACAGACCGCCGGACAAAGGAGATAATTCAATACTAGATTTAGATCAGCAAATCAAAGCTTTCTTATCCCACCACAATTAATCGCGCCGTTATAATCGGTGGAGATTTCAATGTTCCATCTATTGACTGAAGAACATATAAATAGTTTTAAAACGATCGGTAAACGCAAATATATCTGCGAATCGTTACCGAATTCTTTTACGGTGATCTCCTCGCATCAACTTGTCACTTCAGCAACTAGGGGCGATAATATCCTTGATTTGTTAGCAACGAACATACCCGAAAAAGTCTTAACTATATAAGTTAGTAAATGCTAAGTTTTCGCAACATGTGGTCATAAATAAGAAGCCTAAAAGAAAAATTTACTTGTTTCAAGAAGCGGACTGTAATGGCCTAAAAGGCGAGCTGCGGAGTCAATTTGCCAATTTGAAAAAAATTAGAGGTCAGCGAAATACTGAGGATACGTGGAATCACTTCCTTGAGATCACGCGCTCAACAGTTAGCTAGTTAATTTTCAGTGAACTCCCAAAAATAAAGTAAAAGATGTCTAGGGCGAATGCCAAGGATGAATTTCGGAAAGCGTTAAGCGAATTCAAGAGGAAAAATATTAGCGGAAAATTTGAAAGAGAATTCCAAAGCAATTTGTTCATACGTCAGAGAAGTTCAGGGAAATAAGTCAACTGTAAATCCATTCATAAATGATTCAGGCGAAAGAGTAACGAGCAGTTTGGAAAAGGCTAACTTATTAAATTCCTTCTTTCAAAGCGCCTTCACTAATATTTCACTGAATACCTCCGATAGCTTACCAAATCGTGCCGGCCCACCGATTCCCAAATTAGGCATATCATATACTAATGGGATAGAACGCTTGCTGAAAAATATTAAGCCTAATAAATCCTCCTGGCCTGATCAAATACCCGCTCGAATATTTAGGGATCCAGCGTCGGAAATTGTGGTCGCTAGTAGATCAGAAGGTCCTCAGAGATTGGAAAACGGCAAACGTAGTACCAATATGTAAAAACGGGAACGGGGAGGAACGGAGCAATTACATACCTATTTCCCTGACATCCATTTCGCACAAGGTTATGGAACATACAGTTGCTAGTTCAATCGTGAGACATCTCGATAATTAGGAGTCATTAATGACAAATCAGCACGGTTTCCGAAAAAGTAGATCCTGCGAGACACGACTTGCGCTTCTTGTTCATGATGTTCTTATTTCATGAGAGAGGAATGTTCCAGTGGACGCGATTTTTGTAGATTTTAAAAAAAGCCTTCAACAAAGTACCTCATACTAAACTACTCGCAAAGCTAGAAACAAATCGCCTAATTGCAACGTAACTTTAAAATAAATAAATAAAGAAGATAAAAATATCCGGGGTTGGATTAAAGACTTTTTTAATGGTCGGGTACATAGAGTAGTGATAGATGGAGTTAGCTCAAACGCAGTAGAAGTTACTTCAGGTTTTGCCCAGGTAAGTGTCATCGGACCTCTTTTATTCCTACTTTACGTTAACGACATTTGGCCGGGCGAGCAAGGTCCTTCCCTGGGCTTCCTCTTCCAAGGACGGTGTCGTACCTCTCCGTGGGTCTGATGACTGGAATGTTGTCTCCCGGGGGAAGGGGGCTAAGGTTATGCTGCGGTGTGGATTTGGTAAATGCCGTCCACATCTGAAATATGTTTCAGCTTCTACCCCATTCCCGTAAATCGTCGGTTTACGGGAAGGATGGTTATAATAGGTAGCTCTAATGCTCGGCGTATAATGTCCCCGCTGCGACGCAAGAGTCCAATGTGAGGGAGATGTTGGGTTCTTGTCGCACCTTATGTGCGAGTGTGCTCAAATTTTTTAAAACCCAAATTTTGGGTTAAAATAGTGTGCACTGTTGATTTTTCAAAAATTCAGTTCATCAGCTATCATTCGGACAGTTTTTGGACGATCGGTGAGGACAAGGGACCGCACACGATCAATGTTGTCGTCAAACACAGGTGGTTGAAGGTCGTCCCAGACTTGCATCATCTGTGGCGTCTTGTCGCCCATCTTTAAAACGCTTATTTCACTTGAAAATGGAAGCTTTCTTCAGAGCATTATCACCATTATTTCAGTAATTTATTGATAACTTTGACCGCACTTTACCAAAAACTTGACGTTGATTCGTTGTTCCGTAATTTCGTCAATTTCCATTTTCGACAAACAGTAAAAACAAGGACAACAGAAACTAACATAGCTGGGACCATACGCACAGCTCGACGATCCGCCATGCACAGGCGGTTCATTGGGTCTCAGGCAACTAGCGCCGCTGGCGGGCTATAGTCCGCGTCATGGCCGTCAGATTGCGTATTCACTGGGCAGACCTCGTGTGTCTGGCAGAATTCCCGACGCGACGCAGGCGATGAACGCGGCCGTCGGTGATACGGGATGCCCCAAGCTATGAATTGAAGCTCGCTTACGACGACGCCTCGGAACGGGGAAGCTGAAGAAATCCTGCGATCCTCCAAGGAGTTGAACTCGGAGGTAAAACAGATCGAGGCGGAGTTTAAAGGTCCCAGTAAAATTAAAAATTGACGGCGGAAGGCTCGTTTGGTGCCATATGGGGGGGTTTTAATGAGAGAAATTGAGGATTTTGTCGGTCATATGGAGTACATTTTGTGGATCTGAAGCCTGTCCTCTCATCGTGCCAGGTACCCCTCAATTTCTCCGGGGTTCATTCTAACTCCGGGGCAGCGAAGTTCGTAGCGCTTAGCAAACATAAACACGTTTCGAGGGTTTTAGCATTAGTCGGTAGGAAAGAGCGCACGTCATATATTGGGGAAAATAAAGTAGGATCCAGCACTTTTTGTTGCTTCTGATCAGGCTCTCAGATCCCCATTATAATAAAACAAACAAGCCCTATCGATAGATAGGCACATAACTCACGCTCAATAAAATTAGTTCCTCGATAAACGGTAAAAAGGCGATCTCGGTAATAGTAGTTAACTGCCGTAGTTTACCAAATAAGATAGCTGAATTTTATCACCTCATTCGAAGTGCATGATTGGTGATATGATTATTGGAACCGAGTGCTGGTTATCGAAAAAAATCAAAGACCACGAAATATTCCCGAAATCTTTGTTTACAGGCAAGATAGAAATGATAACGAAGTAGGCGGTGTGTTTATTGCTGTTAACAGCTCGAAATTTAGCAGACCTGATACATTTTCTGACAACGAAATAGAATTAATTTGGGGAAACGGGTTGGTGCGGTAGCTAACGTGCTGGCTTCCTACCCAGAGGGCCCGGGTTCGAATCTCGGAGACGGTAGATATTTTTCAGTGGTATCCCTATCCGTACTTGGTGTTCCTTGTGGAGGGCACTTTGAGTTTATACGCTATCCGTCGGATGGTAGGTTAAGCTGCGGACCCCTTGGTGCCTTTCGTAAAGATTAGGCTAATGCCGATGCCGGGTTTCTCTCCATCCTTCATCCTTTCCCATCCATCCATGCCTAATGGCGCCAATTACCTCAATCGTCGGTCGCCTCCACTAAAAATTACTCGAAATCATTTGGTGCTCCATCGAAATTCCGTCGCCGAAAATTATCTACTTTTGCTCTTATTATAGTTCCCCGGGTGAAAATCATTAGTCAGTATTGGATCTGGAAAATTAGGTTACCTGGAAAAGCAGGTTACCAGGAAAGCAGCAGCAACAGCTTACAAGGAAATCAGGGAATCATACCTGGATTTAATGATCGTGATGTGATGGTGGAGATTTCAATCTCCCCTCGATGGACTGGAGCGTTTACATTTCAAAACGGACGGAAAAGGCATAGACATGTGATGATTATTCCCAGCATCCATTAGTGGCATCGCTGGTGAAGGGTAAATCTATAAGATTTGTATGAAAAGTATCGGTAAACATTGTTTCCTGACGTGTGTGACAAGTGGTGAATTTAGATAGTCGGTTGTTAAGTGTGCGCTTGATAGCAGATGCCGTATTGGCATTGATAAGATGACAATGCACAAACCATTATCACTGAAAATTTGGCGATACGAAAAATCTGCACTAAACTCTATCCGAAAGGTCTTTGGAAGGTCGACCAAGAGCAGAGTCGAGTGTCTGCTTGCGAAGATCTGTTGTAACGTCATCACGACGATTCCCCGACCCCCCTAAGGTCCCGACGTGGAACCAGCAGCCTATTTCATATTCCCAAAAGTGAAAACTTCCCTCAAAGAACTCCACCATGGGACCCTAAGTGTCGGCAAAGAAGCTTGCACGCGTACCCTCAAGGACCTTCCGGGATCCGCCTACTAGGAAACCTTCAAGTTGTGGAAAAACCGCAATGGCAAAAGTGTGTCGACCTTCTAAAGATGTACTTCGATGAATTTTGAGGCAATAGCAGTATATGAAATAAATACATATTTCCGAAGCTTTTCCCGATATTTTTCGCACAAAACATGTATCCTTGATCTTTTAGCAAAAAACTTACCTGAGTAGATTTTGAATGTAGTCAACGTACAAGTAGAGAGGATCAGTGCTCATAAAATGGCTCCTGCAAAATTCTCCTTGGGTGTATAAATAAATTCACTCCGTAAAATAAAAATTGACTACATAAGTAGGGTTCATTATGACAGCATGAGAAGCGAACCAAGCATACAGGGATACTTGGTGTACCTGTATATACTTGAGACTATCCACGCCTAAAATTTTTATTTGCAAGCACTAAATGTGCTAAATAAAGGCAAAAAGACGTAGTGAAACAATTAGAAATTGTCCAACTGGTCAAATAGCCGCGTGTGTATGACTCTTGACTGTAGTTTGTGCATGAGTATGATATGGTAATAATTTATGCTTTGCGAGAGAATTCCGCTTCTTAAAGTCGTTATTTTGAAATGTCCGCCATTTTATTGGAAAAAATACTGAATCAGCGCCCCCAACGATTGCAAGAAGTAACGCGTATCAACAATAGCCAAACAGCTATGAATGCTGGGGTGCGTGCTGAGTTATGTACAGGGGACGATAAGAATGTCGTTCGACGTTAGATTGGCGAGAAATTATCGCTGACGTTTGGTTTATGTCACGTTAACAATAGTTTATTATATACTAAAAAGTTATTACTATGTTTTGAGACGCATTTGGAAAATCGTTGCTCCAGCAGAAAGCTCTCTCACCTGCGATTGTTATCGTTGAACCAGTATTTTCCTTTATCGGTATTATTGGCACTTGTATTTCGAGAAAATTTTTAATTATTACGGATAATATAATAAAACAAAATCTACGTTGGCTGTCGTCATTTCAAACGAAATGCCCGGAAAGGCGTGGAAATATGGAGTAATAAACAACCGATCTTTATGATGCTATATTAAATTTATAGCCATTAATTCAAGAAAGTATTAATTGCCAATCGTGCTGGTTACAATTGGCTGCGTTCTGCGAGGCAGGGGGCAATTTTTTTAGGTATGGTTCCTAGCATCGGGTGTTTCGAACGAATAATTTCAGAATCGTGTTTCAGTGTGTTCTAGATTTAAATTACTCTTTGAAATGGCAGCCAATAACTCGTGTTTATTAGTAAGTACATGAATATTTTAAATTTCAAAGTACAGCATGAACGAGAAAGTTGATATTGAGAAAGGATTGCATGCTGGAAAAGCCGCAAGTGAAAATCTTGCTGTTAAGTTCAACATAATCAGTTTTGGTTCTCTATGCAATTGCATTCTTTCGACTGGAACATTGGCATTTTTAGCTCTTCTTGTTTTGGAATGTAAGGACTATATCCAGTCTGTTTTGGTTTGGATAGAAAATCAGGAATCATGGGCTGTTTATTTGATATTAGTCTCACTGTTTACGTTTGTATCATTTCCATTCACCTGGGGTTATTTGTTCCTTAATATTGCGTGTGGGTATCTGTTTGGCATAATCAGAGGTTTCATAGCGGTTGTCATTACCGCTGTCATTGGTGTTTTAATTGCTCATTCTGTGATTAGGTTATTTTTCACTGGTTTTGCACTGATGAGACTGTTCAACAGTGATTATTCACGTGCAATGCTCCGTGTAATATCTGGTCCCCAAGCCTTTAAAGTTGTTGCCTTTGCAAGGTTGACCCCAATTCCATTTGGGTTACAAAACACCATATTTGCAGTGAGTTCAATCACCTAGGTGCAGTGGTGTTATACATTTTAAAGTTAGCATTTATTCTATGCTGATAAATTTCCCAATTTCCAGGTTAGCAGTATCGGAAGTGTTAAGTACATGCTAGCAACTATGGTGGGACTCTTGCCGACTCAAGCGATCAATGTTTATCTTGGAAGTACCTTGAGATCTATGGAAGATGTTCTTTCTGATGAGACAACCGCTTTCACTGGGTACATTGTTTTTGGTGTACAGGTATGCTGTTTCGAATCTTAATGAATAAATATGTAAATTAACCGAACGGAATACCTTTAATGTGGTTGCATGTTGATGGGAATTACCATGATTGTGAATTTTCATTAAATTTACAATATGAAGCGCTCTGTATTCTTTCCCATTCAAACATGTTGATGCTTTTAGCATTTGATCTGAAGAGTGGTGAATACACAAGATGTCTTAAACTAATATCTCCTAAGAAAGTATTTTACTCCATTGAATTGTTTAGATGAATCTAGGCATTGGGTACTTGCCAATAAAGATTCCCTTACATGAGTATGAAAGTAGACGCCCACTGATGTAGTATTTTATAATCAAAGCTATACATGTTTTTGACGTGACTGAAGCTATAAATGTCGGATTTGAGCCGCATTGTCACTTACAGTGTGATCAGTATTGAGGGCACCAACATTCATTGCTAGAAATAAACAATGAATGTATTGACTGAAGGTATTCCACCTGAATCATATCTTTGAATATAAGATTTTCTTGTGCAAGGAACTCATTTTGAGTATTAACATGCACAGTTAAGCAGAGAATATAAGATATTGTCCAGAAATGTGCATCCTTTACACTTGAAAATTGGAGGAATAAGAGAAGACTAAAGTAGACTCTTTACAAACCAAAATTTGTCCAGTCGAGGAACATAATTAACTGGATAAAAGCCTGGATTATAACACGTTTCACTTTTTTCTCAAAAATTGCATTTTCTTTCATGTTTACATAGTTTGTTTAACAGGACATTGCTCAAAGTTTTAGGTCCAAGGGCCAAGACAGACGTATTGGTCCAAAATGACAATGAATATCATTCAACTTTCTGGTAGTGTTGCACATTCAGATTTTTATTGTGGAGCATCAGATTTTTTCCGGAGTCGGTCTTAGAGAGTCAGCCACAAATAGACACTAGGGATGGGTAAAGTATTCAGAATTGTAAAACCAAGGCCAGCAAGGGGTAGAGTATCAAACTCCAGCAGTAAGGTGAGAACAGTCCTCTTCTGGATATTGAGAATTGAATCAGCCCTTGGGAAAGAATCCCAGGGCAAGATACTGTGCATAAAAGTTGAGAATGAAATTCATCATCGTACATGGCAATTGATCATAAATAATAAATACTACAATTAGAATTTTTAACAATTTTTTGCCAAGGTTTTCTTGGGTGTTGCGGTGCTTGGTTAGTTTACTCCAGGCCTCTGAGAAATCTAATTAAATCTAATTGGCTCTTGTTTTTGTCTTTCTTCAGATTTTGATTGGAGTCTCCCTGATGGTGTTCGTTGTTCACAAGGCACGCTTGGAACTACGCAAGGCACTTGAGCAGGACTTGAGTACCAACGTTCAAACTCTGGATTCAAAATCATTTGAGATTGTGAGCTGATGCTAGAACACACATCCTAAAATATTCCTCCAGAATCCTAAAAGGCATACCCTAAGAAGCAAATGTTAATTCCATTTCCATGTGACTAGAACCAAGTAATGAAGCTTCTGTGATTGATTTGAGCTAATCGAACTTTAAAAAAAAAATTGTTATTGACATAGTTTTATATGTTTATACATATTACAATAATATTGTTGTTACTACAGTTTAATTTTTTGTCATGATATTGATGTATACATATATACATACATTCTTTAAATATATATATAATATAGTTATTTTTTTATACTATGGATGTGTCTGCTTTGTCTGATTATCATATTTTACAAATACTCCCTAAATGATATTAAGTAGGCTTGCTAAAAGTCATGATTTTCATGTAAAAAGTGCTGACATTTTTTTCACATGTAAATCAGATTATCCTAAGCCCTCAAGTGTCCACATTTTAAAAATATTACAGGTACATAAAGTACCGTATTTTCTCATCGATAATGCGCACCTTATGTATAACGCTCAACTAGAACTTTGTAGTTTCCAAGAATTTGTGTAGATATTGCGCGCCCAGGGCTTCAGAGTTATCTTGAACGTGTATAGATGCCACGCATCTGTATATACATATATATATATATGTATATATATATATATATATATATATATATCCCTCCCCGGACTACAACCTTGACGTGGTGGAAGGGCTTGTGCGTTCCGATGACCCCTAGAGCTGTACTGGCGGGAGTAATAAAAATTGCTCCTGGTAGGGTCACCCATGCCAGATAGGTCGAAGGTTAGGAGCCAGACGAAAGGTAGTCCACGCAGCGTCTGTTCCTCAGTGAGGCGGCTGCAATGGCGTCTGACCCCAGTGGGGCGGCCAGTAAGTGATGGTGTCACGTTAAAAACACTATTGAGGAAGGCAACGGGAAACCACCTCAATTATCATTCCCAAGAAAAATATGATGGACAATATAGAGATTTTGAGTCCTGGCAACCACGGGGCTCGGCCCAATCGACCGTGTGTCGTGCCCGGCAGCGGGGGAGGCAAGGCTTCCGCGGTCGTCATCCCACGAAACCCTTGCAAGGGAAAACCAGCGGCAGCAGGACAGAAGACGCAGGAGAAGAAGACCAAATTAGTTAGAATAGGAACGTGGAATGTTAGGACAATGATGAGGAAAGGGAAATTGGAGAATGTTAAGCGAGAGATGCAGAGGGGACAAATAGATATTTTAGGTCTATGCGAGGTGAGATGGAAAGATAGCGGGGATTACTGGAGTGATAAGTATAGAATAATATACAGCGGCGGGGACGAGAGCCAACGAGGGGTTGCCATAGTATTAAATAAAGAGGCAGGAAGAAGCGCAGTCGGCATAGAGCAGGTAACGGATAGATTATAACTAACAGAGATAGAAGCAGAACCGACGAACTTGGTTATTATTCAGGTATACATGCCACCAAGCAACCATAAGGAAGAAGAGGTCGACAGGATATACGATCAGTTAGAGGACATGATCGCGTGTGTTCCTGCAGGGAAACATTTGATAGTGATGGGGGATTGGAATGCGACGGTAGGCGAAGGAAGAGATGGTGATGAGGTGGGGGACTACGGTTTAGGCACGAGGAATGACCGCGGGGAGAAAGCAGTTGAGTTCTGCGGGAGACAGGGCTTAGTTATCACCAACACTTGGTTCACACACCACAAAAGACGCAGGTATACATGGAAAATGCCAGGTGACTCGGGAAGATATCAGCTAGATTATATCCTGGTTAGACACAGGTTTAGGAACAGTGTGATAAATTCCCACAGCTTCCCGGGAGCGGATGCGGACTCAGACCACAATTTAGTTGTTATGAAATGTAGCGTACGTTTTAAAAAGATAAGGCAGGGGCGGCGAGTTAGAAAATGGAATGTAGAAGCATTAAATGGGTTGAAAAGAAAGGAATACAAACAGGCGGTAGAGAAAATCATGGAGGATGGTAAAGAGCTAAGTACTATTGAAGAAAAATGGGAATGTATCAAAAAAGGGTTGTCTAAAGCGGCAAAAGACACTCTTGGAACCGTTAACGCTAAAAGGACTCGTAAACCATGGATCACGGATGAGATGATTACAAAAATGGATGAGCGGCGAAAATGGAAGAATATAAATACAGAGTTAGGCAAAATGAAGTACAAAGAATTGAACAATAAATTGAGGCGGGCAACAAATAAAGCAAAGGAAGCATGGTGGAAGACGCAGTGCGAGGATATGGAAAGTCTGCAGAGGAAGGGGGAAATCGGTGCGCTTTACAGCGTAGTTAAATCTTTATCGGGAAGTAAGAAAGGGAGATCAACGATAGCAGTTAGAGATAAGGCCGGTAAGGTAATAGTTGACGCAGGAAAGATCCAAGAGAGATGGAAGGAATATGTAGAAGAACTGTATAGTAAAGAGCTTAGACCAACAAAGTTAGACATTGAAAAGGAACATGACGTAGAGGAAGATAGCTTAGGTCCAGGCATACTAGACAATGAGATAGAAAGGGCATTAAGGGAGATGAAACTAAATAAGGCCGTGGGGGTAGATAACATTCCCGTGGAACTTTTGAAATGCTTGGGAAAATGTGGGAGGAAGAGGCTATATGGGCTGGTCCGTAGTATTTATGAGGAGGGAATCTGGCCGGAAGACTTTGTGAGATCAGTTTTAGTTCCTATTCCGAAAAAGGTAAAGGCCACGTCATGTGAGGACTATAGGACAATTAGTTTGATATCCCACGCAGCTAAGGTTGTTCTCAGGATGATAAAAAAGGATAGAGAGTAGGGCAAATGATTACTTAGGGGATGATCAGTTTGGGTTTAGGAAGGGGAGAGGTACGCGTGATGCCATTGCAGTAATGAGATTATTAATCGAGAGGAATATAGAACACAACCAGGAGGTATTTGCCTGTTTCGTAGATTTCGAAAAAGCGTTTGATAGAGTAAATTGGGAAAAACTAATGAGTATATTGCAGAAAATAGGAATAGATTGGAGGGAAAGGAGGCTAATCCGCAACCTGTACATGTCTCAGCCTGCTCAGGTGAGGGTGGGAAACGGGGAGTCAGGATGGGCAGTATTAGGAAGGGGTGTAAGGCAGGGTTGCCCATTATCACCGTTGCTGTTCAACCTGTACGCAGAAGAAATGATCAAAGAGGCATGGGAAGAACTCGAGGTAGGAATGAAAGTGGGCGGGGAATTCGTAAAATCAGTTAGGTTTGCTGATGACCAAGCTTTAGTTTGTCAGTCAGCCAAGGGGCTGCAAGCATTGCTTAGTGAATTGGAAATTCAGTGCGACAGGTATGGGATGAGAATCAATATTAATAAAACAAAGGTTATGCAATTTTCTAGAAAGAAAAAGGCCAAGCTTAACATTAAAATAGGAGGGCAAAAGCTAGAGCAGGTAGAACAGTTTACGTATCTCGGTAGTGTTTTGGACCAACACGGTCAAAGTAGTGTGGACGTAAGGAGAAGAATTGCGCTAGGCAAAGAGGCTTTCACAAGGAGGAGGGAGTTGATGACAGGGACGCTGAGTAAGGATATTAAGAAAAGACTCGTAAAAACTTTGATATGGAGCGTAGCTATGTACGGAGCGGAAACGTGGTCATTGAAGCAGGAGGATAGACGTAGATTGGAGGCTTTTGAAATGTGGGTGTGGAGAAGAATGGAGAAGGTGAAATGGACAGAGAAGAAAACAAATGAGGAAGTACTTGGTATGGTGGGCGAAGAGAGGGGTTTGTTGGGAGCAATCCTATGGAGGCAGGGAAAGTGGATGAAGGGGGTGTTGACCGGCAGTGGGATGTTGAAGACTGTGATAGAGGGTAGAATGTTGGGCAAAAGAGGAAAGGGAAGGAACAGGATAGGGTTGTTGGACGGGATGAAGGGAGGAAGGAAGTACTCAGAGATGAAGAGGGACCTGATATAGAGTAGGATGATTGATTTTGTGTTTTGTTAGGAGTAATAAAATATTTGTTTGGTAGTTGTGTCCGTCCAAAAACCTACCTTAACCGGTAGATTACTTTAAAAAAAAAAATATATATATATATATATACATATATATATATACATATATATATATATATATATATATATATATATATATATATATATATATATATATATAAATTATATATAGTGTGTGTAAAAATACGCCTCTATTTGGATATTTTCAATTTTCATTACACAATGCACATCGTCATTTTTTCGATCATCTGAACATTTTTGTATATCGATGGGAAAATACAGTATCATTTAATGGATTTTATGATATTACATGCATATTTTTATATCATCAATAATGGATATCCTTCCAAAAATATAAATTAATTTAGTTACTACATTGGCCAACTGGCCAAGGATTTTGTTAACCTTGATGTAAATCTTGGTCAATTTTGCAAATAGCAATTGGCTAAGGGCCCCCAGTTTCACTTCCCCGTGGTTTTGCTGAAAGCATCAAGACACGTACTTGTATAGTAAATACAATGTCAACCTATCAAAAGAGTTACGTTTGGATGAATGCAAGTATTCATCCAGGATGTGAATTTTAGAAATTAGGTGACAATGGAGAAAGAATTTAAGGTCATAAGTAAAGAAATATTAGATGTTGTGCATGGGTCATGGATGAAACATTTGACATTCTCAACTGGGGAAATGGACCAAGTGAACCCACGCACTCATTGCGTGGCAAAATAAGAGGAATGAAAGTCAAGAAAAAGGAAATAATCAAGGAAAATTCAAGCGACGTCTGAGCTATTTCTCAATGGTGGTGTCATGGGGTAACCCAAGTTCTCCTGAAGAAAGCACATCCCCTGCTACCATTCAGGAAGGCAGTTTCTAAATTATGTCGTATACTGTTCGTGTTCTTTTGAAATGTGGGTATGGAGAAGGTGAAAAGAACTGAAAGGAAAACAAACGAGGAAGTACTTGGTATGGTGGGTGAGGAAAGGGGTTTGTCGGGAGAAATCCTATGGAGGCAGGAAAAATGGATGAATGAAGTATTGACCGGCAGTGGGATGTTGAAGACTGTAATAGAGGGGGAGAATGTTAGGCAAACAAGGAAAGGGTAGGGATGTTGGACGGGATGAAGGTCGTACTCAGAGATGAAGAGGGACCTGATGTAGAGTAGGATGCTGGATTGTGTTTTGTTAGGAGTCATTAAATATTTATTTGTTAGTAGTGTGCATCCAAAACCTACCTTAACCAGTAGATCACTCAATAATTGTTCGTGGATGTCTTCAGGAATGATAAAAGTCAGGGTCGGGAATGTATTCACACAAACAGCATTAGGGAAACGTGCAGCAATATTCAAAACCAGTCCCTTAAAATTGAACTTGAGACCCCCAGTCACTAGTCCAAAACAATGCCCCTGGACTACTGCGACCCATGACCCAACAATATCTTACATTTAGTGAAATAACACTTGGTGAGGATATGATTGGAGGGGCCATTTTGGAATCTAAGGAAATAGGAGATACCCTAATGAGAATAATACCATTCAGGATAGCCATGTTCTTCTAAGGGTGTTGGAAGTAAGGTGGATTGTGCAAAGGAGAGATGAATACCCATCCACGGTAATCAATCAGTCATACATGACCAATTTAACTCTTTGATGAAATACCCAGTGAGTAACCAGAGAGCAAATTTTATCATCAAGATAATACAGATTATTATTATTACTTTTTATTTGCCCAGAGATCACAATACAAAAATACCAGGTGGGTGGTGTATGTACATGATATAAGGCACGTCAATGAGGAGCAAAGACACAGGCTCAGTTAAGATACAAAAGAAATGATGCTCATAGTTATATAAATGTTTGGTACAAACCCATGAACATTGGCTGTAACATGCACATACAATATCAAATTCAGAAAAATCATTGATCATTAACATGAATCAGACCATGACCATTGCTAGAAACTAAAAGTATGAACTTTTGAGGAGATACCCATCCAAATTGCTGCATCCATGAAATTTAAAATTAGTTTGCCATCACTTATAAATAGTAAACACTCATTTTCAATTCAGACTGCTTAATTTTGGCAGAGCCCTCCTGAATTAGCTAAGATTGTGTAGCATGCGTAACATTTTTCCCCAAAATTGATTGAATGTAAAAATATTTTTTTTAAATAAATTTTCTGTGGGTCAGTAGTGACACTGCAGAATCAATCCTTGGGAATCAAATCCCCTAGGTGTATCATACAGGTTCGCAAAGAGCAAGAATACTTAGACATGTAATGGACCATCCATGCTGATGCATCTCAAACCCCTAACTGAAATGGAACACAGGTCACATCATTAAGATTTTATAAAATAAAAGCAGTTGCATGGAGAGTTTTGTCTAAGATGCCACAGGTTGCCAGCAATTCATGGGGGCCATGAACTATTCCAGATACAATCCTTGAAAGATGAAAATGTGTCCTAAATAGGTGGGCATGCAAAGCTGGATATTTTTGCCAGAAAATCATATTGACAATTTTTTCCTGTTAAGAATATCACTATTGTACGAATGTGAACCTGACTAGGCTTAAATGTGGAAACATGAGATTCAGAGAAGAACAGCTTTTCAATGGCTGAATAGTTGGTATTTTTAATACCAGCTACTCAGTTCCAACCAATTTTTAGTCCAATGCTTTTTCTTGGTATTCTACCTGTTAAGGTAGGTGATGAACGGAAACAGCATGTACATTTGTATAACAATATGCCTCTCCTAACCAAAAATACAACCTGACATCAAACACTACAGGAAGTTCTTCTTTAATTACTTATTACTTCCTTCCTGGCATACAACATGCCTAGCTTTACCCCCTTTTTCGCTTGCTTAATGTTCTCTCCTCTATCTATAACATCTCATCGTCAATAAAAATGCCCTGCATCTATCTTTCATGCCTCTTTCAGATTTCTCCCAACAATCCCCTCTCCTACTCCACCATGCCTAGTACTTCCATGTTTGTTTTCCTTTAGGTCCACTTCACCTTTTCCACATTCAGATTTGGAAAGCCTCAAATCTATGCCCATCATCCTGCTTCAATGACCATGTTTTCATGCCATACATAACTACGCTCCATATCAAAGTCTTAAACTCCTTACTCAAATGTCCCTGTCATCAATGCCCTCCTCCTGGTGAAAGCCTCTTTGCCTTATGCAATCCTTTATCTTACATCTGTTCTCCTTAGCTGACTGACTAAACTAAAGCTCGGGCATCCACAAATTTCACTGATTGTATTGATTCCTCACAGATTTTCATTCCTACCTCCTTTTCTTCCCAATCCTCATATTATTTCCTCCACACATATGTTGAAAAGCACAGGACATACCTATCTTACTCTTCCTAACACTGCCCAGCCTGAATCTCCATCCATCACTTGCACCAACACAGTCTATGACCTGTACAGGTGCAGATAAGTCTCCTAACCCACCAATCTACTCATTTTCTACTCTCGAAACCTACTCAAACAAATACATCCTGATTGTATTTTGTTCCTCTCTATTAGTGACCTCTTTACTGCAATGGCATCACATGTGCCTCTCCTTCCTAAACCCAAATTGATCATCTCCAAAGTAATCATTTTCTCTACTCTCCATCCTCTTTTTGATGATTCCAAGAACTACTTTACTGCATGCCAAATCAAGTTAATTGTTCAGTATTCCGTACATATTGCTCCTCCCTTTTTTCGTATAGGCACTTAAACTGATTGGATTAATTCTACCCGCCAAATTCCTCTCTCATATATACTACAAATGAGTTCATACAAACTTATCCTGTTTTCATAGAGCTTTAAGTAGTCCCATGGGAATGTTGTCTACGCCATGGCCTTATTTAATTTCAATTCCCTTCAGACAATTTCTATCTTGCAATGAAGTTTACCCATGTGTATACCAAGTACATTTAGAGAGCAGACCTGCTGGTTATAAATTTAAAACACAAGGAAAAATGTACAAGGTCTGTACAATAAATATACAAATTGAGGCCATTAAAAACTTCATTTTGTAAAATTTAGTCTACATCGATTCTGTCCGCTTCAAAGTACTCTCCATTTGTTGCTATGTGTTTTTTCCATATTCTTTTTCACTGTTTTAAGCACCCTTGGATGACTCGGCAGTTGGGCTTTTTAGTTGTCTGGTCATTTCTTGCTTTATTGTCCCCACATCTTCCCAGTGGTGTCCTCTCATCACAGTTTTGCATTTTGTGAATTGGAAATAGTCACAGGGGGCAAGATCTGGCGAATAAGGAGGATGATCAAGGATGGCGATTGAATTTGTTGCCAGAAACTGGCGAACAATCAATGCTGAATGTGCAGGTGCATTGTCATGGTGAAGGATCCTTCCATCGCCTTGGTTCAAATTTGGTCCCACACAATCTCTCAAACGCTTGAGAACTGTAAGGTTGAACTCTGTATATACAGTAAGGACAAGGGACCGCACACAATCAACATTGTCGTCAACACAGGTGGTTGAAGGTTGTCCTGGCCTTGCATCATCCGTGGGGTCTTGTCAGCCATCTTCATCAATTTCCATTTTCGACAAACAGTAAAAACAAGGACAACAGAAACTAACATAACTGGCACCATACTCACAGCTCGACGATCCGTCAAGCACAGATGGCTCATTGGGTCCCAAGCAACTAGCCCTGCTAGTGTGCGGGGGGGCTATGGTCCATATCATGGCCACCAGATTGCACAGGCTACGTATAAGTGGTCCCAAATGTGCACGCATTAACCATATTTTTCTCGTAAGATTCATCATTTCTTACCATTTTGATAAGGTAAAATAAGCTTCTTTTAAACCCTCTGAATAAAATCCTGCCAGTTTTGCATAGAAATTTTCAAAACCTCTGTTTCCATAAATTGTCGAGATGCAAATCAGTCCTCGAGGTGTGGAAAGAAATTGGGGTCAATTAATGTAAGATTAGCACTTAAGACTGAAAGATCAGAACTCTTCCAAAATATGTATTCTTTCATTTGGGCAGGAAGCAGTCTGTGGAAATTCATCATTGCCACAAAGAACTATTCCTCAACTAACCACTCTGCCCATCGTCTTTTGAATGGCACAGTACAATTTGAAGTGTTCCACAATAGACTTGTGACATGATCCTTGTTCCAGGCTTCATGAAATCAACAATCCCTTATGACTTCAATAAAACATTTGTCATAACTTTCCTTTAAGGTTTGATTTTTTTAGTTTGGTTGAACTGGAATGATGCTATGACATGGATTACTATTTTGTCTCTATATTAGCATAAAAAATCCATGCTTCATTACAAGTGATATGGAACAAACAGTGCAAGTAAGTATGTTGCATGTGTTAATACTACTCTCTGGCCCAAACTATGAGAGAATATGGAAAAGTAAGGTCACCTATTTATTTTTTCATAGAATTTTAAATTTTTCTCAACTTTACGTACATTGTTGGAAAGGTTGAGCATTTAGCTATTTTTCTACATAGTTGTATTGACAATCAATCCCTTAATGCATATGTGTAACCAGCTTTTTAATACCGGCATCGTACCTTTCTTCTGCCGCGTTGCAAAGCCAACTGACGACTGCTTCTTGCACTTCCTTGTCTGACTTGAATTTCTGTCCCCAAACATGTTAATTGAGCTGAATTCATTGAGTAGGGTGGGCGATTGATTGGACCCATGTGGATGCCCATTGCCAAGATGCAAACACTCCTTTGGTGCGCCTAACCCTTCCTTTTGTTTTGGATGGCTCATCGAAGTTTCCTTAGCCTCGCAGTAGCTTTCTGAGTTGCTTGCTGTTCCTTCCGGCATGAAATCCACCAACAGAAACCCCATTCCAGTCCCAGAAAACAGTAGTCATAACCTTTCCCGCTTACTTCTCTGTCTTGAAGTTTTTGGGCTTTGGCGAGGTCGGGTGAAGAAGCCATTGTTTCAACCATTCCTTCGTCTCTGTGGTGTAATGATGTGTGCATGTTTCGTCTTCACTCACTATCGAATCCAGAAATCAGACGAGGAAGTACAAGAAGCAGTCGTCAGTTGGCTTTGTGATGCGGTGGGAGAAAGGTGCGATGCCAGTATTAAAAAGCTGGTTACAAGGATACAAAAGGTGATTAATTATCAAGGCGACTATGTAGAAAAGTAGCTAAATGTTCAAACTTTCCAATGATGTATGCAAAGCTGAGAATAAATTTGATTTTCCATGAAAAAAAATAAGAAACCGTACATTTTAATATGCCCTTGTAGTACTTAACATTTTCATTTTTTTTTTGCATTACACAATACCCCAAAGTGCCTGTCATGTTTTCTGCCCTTGAAACTTCTGGTTGGATGATATCTTTCTCAAACATCTTTTCCTCTTTTATGTTCGTCCATTTCTCTGTTGGAGGGTGAAACAGCCCCTGAGCACCACCTCTGAGCCAAAGAATCACTTGTTTGCATCTACCCCTCATGGATTTCAGCCGTAGTTATGTTTCCTTGACAACATATTTGGTGGAGCATTGACTCAGAAGGTTTAAGACATAGTAAGGCTATGGTCATGGAGACTTTTTCACTCACAAAACTTGGGTACATAAAAAGGGCATTTCTATTTCAATGCAGCACTAATTTTAAGGATAAAGAAATAACTGTAATGAGAAATGGGCTAGAAATGACAATAAGCTACATTTATTTAAGCTCACTGGGCTTATTATTTACATGATTTGATCCCGTTTAAATGAGAATCTGCAATTCAAGACACAACAATAACAACACAAAATATTCACAAGATTTCATCCTAATAATGACGCATTATACTGTACAATAAATGAATATGATGATTAAAAAAAAAAAATGAAAGTTGGAAACCAAGAGGGTGAGTTTTCACGTTTTAGTCCCAATTTAATTCAAGATCAAAGAGTACTAGCTAGTTTGTCACACAATTATCTCGAGGGACAAAAGAACACACAAGGACAAGGGCTCGAGGAGAGTTAAATGGCGATCCTGGAAATAGGTGCATTACTTCCAGGAATGTATTTGACAGTTACAGATTGTCAAGAGAAATAAATACAGAGCGAATTGGTACAAAATTGTCATGATTTGTTTGAGGAGTGGGCGGCGCTCAAAGCAAATTTTTTTCAGGGGTGGCTGGAGGTGACGGCCATGATGAAAGCAGCAACCTGAGATTGCAGGTGATGCTCAAAATATCACGACTCTGAAAATTGAGTCATTGCAGTCTTGACCCTGAAAGAACACCAGACAAAATCAATACCAGCTTAAGAAATGATTTGAATGCAAAAACCACACAATACAATCAAATCCAAAATCTGGGTGATAGTTAAAACCCTGATAGGCTATGTAACAAAAACTCAAGTAAAAACAAATCCAGAAAGAATGATGAAAAAGTTGAGAGCCTGATTTCTGACTCTAGGGAGTGGGTGTGTGACCCAAACTGCAGTTAATTCAATGGATATCCTTATAAATTGAAGGGATGATCATGAAGGTACTTTTAGCAGTAATCACACAGCAGATCACAAGAAATACTGGAAAGTTAATAATATTGTAGTTATTGGATTTCCTTTTGAGGTTTTCCATTATTTATGAATTAAAAATGTTTCCAATTTAACAGTTTCCTGACTCAATATCAGATTTTTACCTGCCCTTAAAAAAAATCCCTCTCTTCTTAAACTCAACAGTAATTCAATCAATGTTATACAGCTATAGCAACAAACAACTGTGATTTTGATACCTAATACACTTCTCAAAGTTATTTTAAATTTATGATTTCTCGTGGGGAAGAACTGTTTTCAAGTTTTAATTCCAGGCTTCCAATCCAGGTTCACTCATCTCTCGGTTCCAAGACTCAACATTCTTCAATTGCCATTTTGGATAGAGTTAAATGCTAAGAGCTGTATTTCCTACTTCTATTGCATTATCCTATTTCCAAGGTGATATTGTGAGATGGGGAGGGAGGGGTTGAACACATTGAGTACGTGCACCGAAATGAATCAACTGATGATTGCATCATTGGATACAGCCGCACCACATTACACTCCATTTTTGAGAACAACAAAGGCTCCAACCACCAGGAGGTTTTCAAACTATATACCTGCATGAGAGTCTTCAGAATTAACTGAATTATTACTGGGAATCAAAAAAAAAAAGAGTAAAAATTAGTTTGGCATTCCTCCTACTTATCATCCTGGGAGATTGCCCACGGCCTAATGGGAGAAAATTCGAGGCAGCATAGAGGAGATGATGTGGGATCATATAATTGAGGAATCATCTCCATGGGCTCACCAATCGTGCTTTTAAATAAGAAGGATGGATCAACTTGATTGAACATAGACTATAGGCATCTTAGTTCTGACTATTTAAGATCCTTACCCCTTCCCTTGCATGGTTGACATTCAGAATTCGCTGTCAGGTGCCACATCTTTCTACACAATATGAAGAAGGTCATATCAAAAAACTGGAAAGGGTGCAAAGAAAGGCTGCCCGATATGTACTGGGGAAGCATAGGAGGATGGAAAGTGTGCCTGACATGCTAGAAATGCTGGGCTGGGAACCACTACAAACTACGAGGGTCACCCGGAAAGTAGTACCCGTTCGTGAAATAAAGACACAAAAGTAAATATTAACATACATAAAAAAATTTATTTGAAAGAGGATACTTTAAACTACTTCTCAACATAATCTCCAAGCAAATTAAGGCATTTGTCATAACGTGTGACAAGTTTCTGTATTCCTGCTGCATAGTCCTTCGCCGCCAGCTCATTGAGATACGCGAGGGACCCATCTTGCACAAATTTTTGCATAATGCAGATGGTGTTTAACAATTTCATGAACAATTGTTCGAGAAACATTGGGAAAATGCTCACAGATGTCATCAATTGTGACGCGCCGATCGTTCCTCACGAATTCGTCAACTGAGCTCACCAGTTGGTCTGTAATGACAGACGGTCTCCCCGAACGCTCATCGTCGTGTGTGTTCCCCCTCCCCATGTTGAAGTTGCGACACCACCGCCGAACAGACGACTCGTCCATTACATTGTCTCCATACACCTCCTTTAATTGGCGATGAATATCACATGGGCGAACGTTTCTTGCATTGAGGAATTTAATCACTGCCCTCACTTCACAACTGGCGGCGTTCTCAATTTTTTTAAACATTGTAAACAATCACAGAAACAACACAGGCAATGCTAGCGTCACGCAACTTGGCTCAGAGAAGGCAGACAAGCCACTGAAGCTATCTGACCTCGTCCAGCGGCTACTCGCGTCGTCAGCACTTCATTCGGCACGAACGGGTACTACTTTCCGGATGACCCTCGTAGAAGGAAAGTAAGCAGACTTTGTGCAATGTTCCGCATTCTGAAGGGGGAGAAAGCTTGGGCAGATCTTAGGAAAGAGGCAGCGGAACCCAAATTTTATAGGGAGAAATGATCACAAATTTAAGGTAAAATGCCGGGTACAGAGAACAAATAAAAAAAAATTTTCTTTTCTAAATAGAACAATTGTTGATTGGAACACTTTACCCGCAAAAATATTCGAGCTCTTTCCTAATAGAGTGTATACTTTTAAGAATAGATGTAAGGTATATATGTAATAATTTGATTGATGTGTGGTGTATTAAATTATATGTAATAGCTTAATTTTTTTAATTTATCTTTTTTTCTTGCTGATTAATGAATGTAAATGGGATGGGGATTTGCTTTGTGTTGTTAAGGAGATTTGTGTTTTGAAGTCTGATTTTATCTATTATCTTTTGTGATTTTTTGGGACTTGTGTGCCACCTGACACTGTCTATCAGCACATGTGTATTTTTAATAATAATAATAGCAATAGATTAGCATTAGGATAATCGCAGTATGAGGTAATGAAAAGTAAATGGAAAAGATGGCCTACACCACAGGTGATGGATTCCACCAATTCTAAGTGCTGCCTTTTGAAATGTGCAATGGACCCAGTACTTTCCATAGATTAATGGACTTGTGCATGTGGAAGTGCTGTTTTTTGTACTTGGATGACAATTATTTTTGAAAGTAATTTTAGAGTGTGCATTGGAAAGCTAACAGATGTGTTGGTACGATTGGAAAAGCCAGGCCCGGCCCTAAGGTTAAGTCTAAGAAGTGCCAAATAATGAGATGCAATGTGAAATTTTAAGGCCATGTACTGTCTAAAAAGGGTGTCTCCAAGAAAAATTGCCACGGCGGTCCCCAGCATCTCATTGGGAGCTTAGGGCATTCCTGGCAATGGTGCCTTATTATGAATGGTTCATAAGGAATCTTTCACGGATAATGCCCGCTTCTTGGGTTGACCATGAAGTATGCCCTTTTCCCTTTTCAAATGGAGCACCGAATGCAAAGTGACCTTCCAGAGGCTTAACCGAAAGTTAGCATGTGTACCTATTTCGACCTTCTCATGGACTGACAGCGATTTCACCAGCAATTGTAATGCCAATGGGATGGGTATTGAGGCCGTGCATTGGCCAGAGGCAGGAAAACGGGGAAAGGCTTGTGACCTATTATAGCAAGAGGTACTCACGCACCAAAAAGTATGACTGTACGCTATAATGTGAACTTTTAGTAGTAGTCAGCTCGACCCACCAATTTGGACAGTATTTATAGGGGGAAATTATCTAAGCCCTTGGATGAGGAAGGGGGACCATGAAGAGACTTCTAGAGGCAATTGGCCTCTCCAAGAAACCTCTGTACAAAAAAGAATAAACAGTATCGTGTTAGCTGAGAAAGGAACTGGTTGTATCCATTCACTAACTCTTATCCTGCAACAAGCTCATACTCAACTACAACACTACTATTTCAGCCAAAGTGGAAGTGAGAGCTTTTCAAATGGCATATTACCCAAGGAACACTGTTTTATGTGAGACCAAATCAATTTAAAAAAAGTTCGTGAATGGAAATCCTGCACAAGGACCTTTGGCTTTGAGCAGCAAAAAAAATTACTGCGATGTGATACAATATCCGAAATAATTTTGAAGGCTTTTCAATAAATTTTAACAAGCACGCCAGCCATGGTACATCACCCATTTGTTATGCCTCTAGTATGAAAACTGTGCTACCCTCCATTCAGAAAAAATATGAATGAGCAGTAAAACTTATGAAATTTGGATTGCTTTGGATAAATTAAGTTATTATTTAGGAACTAATGATTGAATGCCTCCGCAAGGTAAGAACAAAGACATGAGCCAACTTACTTGTCGAACAGCATCGTGTCATTAGTAACAATGAGTTGCTGCAGCAGCTTATAAACACCCATGTCCCGAAGCCTTGCTTGCCTCTCAGCTGCGCCACCTTCCTCTTTCCAAACCAAGTTTGAGATGCAAAATATGGCGGCTATCTGGAGCCGCACACTCGAGTGCATCTGGGGGAGGAAGCAATGGGTGAAGGAGTTTAGGAAATGTGCGTTCGGTCAGAGTAAGATGCCATAATAACAATAAACAAAGCCCTAAACGCCATGTCATCCCCAAATCATGCAACTTATTCCAAAAACCCACAAAAGTCATGAACACTCAAACCATGATATCGATGGAATTTCAATCAATTTATTATGAACCAAGAAAGTCTCATTGGGGAAAACGAAATTGCATAGCTTCGTTCTACCTCCAGAAGGGTTCAGCAAGAATAAAAAAACGAGGTAATGATACTGCAATTAGTGCAAGAGATCATAATTTTTTAAAAAGAGAAAATTCATCAACTCATCACAACCATGCATGAAGGATTTTTATGTACGTACAGAATGTTAATCAGCCCTAAACAGCAGGAGGGAGAAAAGTGCAGTGCACGGTACGTGGTAGGTACTGAATTGCCAGTGAACAGCCAAATGACATGAACAGATAGCCTTAAGAAATACAAATTCCAAGAAACTGCGGGAGATGCCGCAACAGCAACTTTTAACGGAGTCATCCGCTAACTGCATTTCAATGCAAAAATACCAGAGTGTAAAAGGCAAATGATTTTTACACTCTGAAAATGTTGCATTAAGAAATACAAGTTCAATGTATCAACTGTTACAATGTTTTTCTTATTATCCCTTGTACCCTCAAAAACTGCTTTCAAAACACAAAATTTACCGATGCACACAGAGAACCCTAACAAGTACATTCAATAAAGAATAAGCTCCCTGAAATTTTTTTCACTGCTGCTCTGACGTTGGAGCTGACAAAAAATTTTAAAATAATATCCTTCGGCATTGAGATTACACAAAACAAGTTTCTATCAACTGCACATGGCTGGAAAAGTAAAATTAATAATTACCATATAATTCGTCAATTTCTTCAGGACATCTTCATTGGACATAATAAACTCCTTTGCTGAATCGCCATCAGCAATGTTTGCTAAAATGCAAAGGGCCTGTTCTTTGACTTCTGCACCATGATTGCCTTCCAGTATTAGTATCACAGCCTGAAACAACAAAGAAAAGGGTGCAGAAATAAAAATGGCAGAAAATCACCAGAGTACTTCAGTATGCTTCTTCACAAAACACTTTCTTAACATCATAACTACGATTACATTCTCAAGGTATTCTTTAATACCAAAATTTAACAGCCTGTTAAAATAGTGAACGGTTGTATAAAATGTACCATGCTGCAAGGACACACGTGCAATTAACAATTTTTCTCAGTTTGGCACCAAAACTGCAACAAATTCATTTAGGTGCTAATGAGAATCTAATTCTCCCCTTGAGGTGCAAATTTTCTCTCATAGAACATGCCCCCCCTTCCAAACACACAAACCAACAAACCTGCATGATTTGGTTTCCGTGCAGACTCATGATGTGGTCAATGTGTGGCTTAGTGGACAGCAGGTTCCTCAGGAGGCCAAGGGTCTTCATGAGGACGTTCACCTTAGGGTCAGAGAGTAGCCTAAATATCTGATCCGTCCCCAACGTGTTTAGGATTTGTGACTTAATCTTCTGCTCCGCTTGGAATGCCATATTCTGAAGTGAACAGAGTGACTTATTAGCGACACCCTGACCTCATCTCACAATCTACTCTCATCACAAACATAGAACAGCCATAAACATGTATTGTATGGGTAGAGCTTGCTGTGAAATATATGACACTCCCTAAACAAGTCATGTAATTAACACACCCTAGGAATCCAAGTTATCACAGTGACCCGACAACTGGAATATAGTTGTATTTCCAAGAGTTTAGATGGAAGAATTAAGTTTATTCACAGAAAGAAATTTTAAATTGAGTAAGAAACAAGTGCCTTATTTTTACAATACACAACATCTTAATGATAGGCAATACAAATTAAAATACTAAAGCTAATCATAGACAAACCTTCATTGATTTCTTCCATATATAATATACAATGGCTAATATTGAAAAAGTGACTTCTATGCAGATGTTTTCAGCATTATGGGAAACTGATCAAAATTAAAGCAAAAATACTTCGCATCATCATATGCAAATTTATCAGAGGACCTTTGTGAATAATGTGATGCATAGAGGATAAAATATTATTTATGCGGGAAACAAAATTAAAATGAAAAACAGAATTACAGGGAAACAGTAAGACTCCAATGGCATACTTCAGATTGTGTTTGGTGTGACATCGGAATTAGTTGACCTACAAAACGTCCATTAAACAATGCAACTCCTTATCAAGGTATACCTTACAGGGAAATTAACTGATCAATTATAAAATGCACAAAAGATTTACCACTTCAAGGCCACCATTCATAACTTGCAAACCAAAGCATAAAGACTTCATTGGCATAAACAGGGAATCTTTTCTAACTTTGTTTTCAGCAAAAAGAACTTGGCATATTATACGAGCATCCAAACAAACTAGAATTCAGAAATCATAACATAAAGGATTAACCCTCCAAGGAATCTACATGCAGATATTCAATAAGTAACCCTTTTTCCCAAGAATCCATGACTCTGTCCATGTTCCCCAGTCACTTATACCAATTTTTTTCACAATAAACTACCACATTTATCCCACTATATTTACATGTACCCAACTACATTTTCAAGCAAATGGTTTGCCACAACAAAGACTGCTCAGTTATTCAAAACGATAGTTGCCATCAAAGAGTGTCCAACAGGAGTCACCCACACATCCATCAACTTGGAACAGCAAGCAAAAACTTATACATTCAGTCAATCAATCTCTCTCATACCACAATACACAGCTCACCACAGTACACTGTTTCCAGCCATTGCAGCAGCAGGCATGAGAACAGTTTAAGTTGGCAAGGCGTGCTGTAGTCGCAACATAACATAAAACTGGAGGCATGGAAATGTAACACTTGATGCTGACATTGGTGCGCAAGGCCACATCCGTACCATGAGTGCCCAGATGCCGTTGAGGCGCAGCGCAGGGTCCTTCCTCCTCGTGAGCTGGCACAGCAGGTCGATGGCTCCGGACTCGAGGATCGGCTCCTTGGAGGGGGAGAACTCGAGCAGCAGGTTGCAGAGGGTGGAGGAGGCCACGGAGAGGACATCCTCGCCAGCGCCCTGCAGCAGCTGCATCAGCGGGCGCCACACCGAGTGGTCCTGCACGGCGGCCAGATGCTAAATAAGGGGGTGTGCACTCGACACGCAAAAGAGCATCGAGAGGATGGGGTGGGAAGGTTGGGGGGCATGGGGGAGGGTAGGGTCTTGAGGGGGAGCTTGCTTGTCGGTCACCAAGGTGGGGGGGGGGGGGCGACAATCCAATGGCAAGAGAGAGAGAGCGAGGACAGCGGACAAACTCTCATGCCATTGTTGTGCACACAAGTTTACTCACTGCCGGCCTTTTGTGCCTCTCTCTTCTACTACGCTCAGTAATTGAGCAATCAAAACTCAATGGATAATAATAATTGCATTTCCAATCATCTAACGGGATGGCTACACATTCCAGAAATTCAATTCCTTGACATCTTCCCGAAAATCCCAAAAACAACACGTCTTTTTCTACACTGTTCTCCAAAATGCTCGGAATATGATTATGTTTCAGCACTCTCCATATTTTTGTGAATCAACCCTCATTCCTACGCATAGCAGTGGCATGAATGAAGTCAACACCAACATTGATTAGGGTCTCTCCAGGGCCTCCAATTGCAATGCCATACATCAAGCACAACCTGGTCTCAACAATAAAAGAAACACGGTCCTCATTGGAAATTCCCAAATTGCATATATCGCATTCCCGACCAATTTCTGTAAGGGCCAAAATAAATCTTTAGTGGTCCCTGGCAAAGTAAAAAGGATATCGGTGGTACTATTTCTGAAATCGGATCGATTATTTCACCTATTACCTAATTTTGGCAATCCATAGCATACTTGTACAATGGGGCAGTTTCTTTGAGTTCTTCATTTAAAGAGAATTGAAAAAAATACACTTTTATGGGGGCTTTCAGGAGCCACATTAATGATTAATCAGGGACCAAAAGTGAATTTCTATTGTTAAGCATTGCATTTCCATTTGTTTCTTGAGTTAAATTCTACCAAAGGATTCCACTAAGCAATTTAAATGCCTCAAGTTACAGAATTTGCGACACAAACATCAAGACAATATATCAAACGTTGATGAGATAATGTTGGTAGAGTTTATTTGAAGAAGATGAGTCCTATGATAACGTAAAAATGGTTTTCCATCTAAGATGAATGTTAAATAAATTTTATATTAAAACATTATTGGTTAGGACATAAATATATACTAATATAAGTATGTATATGAAATATCCCACTCTCTTCTTTCCTCTCCCCTGCTTACCCAGTGTTCTCCCCTCTAACGTGGCCTTCAACATCCCACACTGCCTTTCAACATTTCCTCCACCCACTTTCCCTGCCTTTACCGAATTTCCCCCAGCAACTTCCTCTCCTCATCACACCTTTTAAAGCATTGAAGTTTGTTGACCTTTTTCACATGTCTACACAATATAGCCATCATCAATTCTCTTCTCCTTGACAATGGCCCATTTCGATAATGCAATTTTTCTTCTCCTAATGTCCCCACTAATACTTCCCTTTCCCTGAGCTGTTCCAGTTTATTCCATCCTCCTTTAATGCTTGACTTGGCTTTCCTACTTTGGAGAATGTCGTTACTTTTGCTTTAATGCAGCTAATCCTCGTTCCATACTTCTCACACTAGTCCTGTGAAGCATACAATAACATATGCAGTTCATTGGCTGTCTTGAGTGTCTATTGCTTGAGCATCTGCTGACCTAATTGACTTAGATCACCCACTTTTATTCCCAGCTCCAACCTTTCCAATTTCTTCAGAATACATGTGTGTTGAAAAGTATGCATGACAGTGGGAAACCCAGTCTTACTTCCCTAGCAATCACTTCCCATTCAGATTCTCCCTCTGCTACACTAACCTCTGCCATCTGATTTCTTTACAAGTATCAATTTAGTTGCCTTTCCTTCCAGTCTACTCCAATATTCTGCATTATTTCCATTACTTACGCATTCTAAAAACCCATAAATCACTCAAAGACAACTTGATAATTTTAAACGATAGTCCTTTCTATTAATGTTCTCATCACTGCTATGAATTCCATATATTCTTGTGCCTTTTTTAAACCCGAACTGATCTTCCCCTAGGCATTAGCTTGCACTATTTTGTATCTCTTTTGATGATATTCTTTGCTGTACACAAAATTTACCTTTTAATCCTATATTCCTCGAATACCTTAGTCCAGCTTAATACTTTTTTGGGATTGGGTTCAAAATTAACCTAGGGAAGAGACTAGGAAACTAATAACTATTAGCATTAACTCAAAAAGAAATAGTTTTCCACGGTTTAGAAAACTGAGGGCTAATACTCGTCAATTACCAATTTATAAGCATACCTGGGCATAAACAGTTACTTAAATGAACATTCTGATAGCTTCTACTTTTGTACTATCTGGATTATCATGGCATATATTGCAGGTAACATGTGCGTGGCATTGGGTGTAATGTGTGTTATGCTGCTGTTTTGCTAAAGAAATATTTGTTGCACACTTCAAAAAAGTGGAAGTGAAAAGTTCACTATTCCCGTATTCTATCCAGGATTTCCATTAAATATGATGCTAGGGTTTCATTCAAATAATTTTAATGCACAGCAAAATCCAAGAAATACAATACCCAGTTCAAACTTTTGAAGTAAGCAACATTTACTTAAGCAAAACTACTGCATAAACAATTGTCCGTGCTGACCGTGGACTCACGCAGTGAGAGGGCATGCCGCCAATGTGACTGCTGCCCAGCTTCCAAGAGAAGGATTTCCCCTCTGCTGCGTTGGGTTGCGGTGAGTAAGAGCAGAAAACCTCAGAATGCCACAATGCAAGAAGAAATTGCCAAGGGTATTTATGCTGGGCTTGAAACAGAGAATCACCAATGCATAGATACAAGATTCACCTTTCTGCATAGGTTAACTTGTTACTGATATATCTGGAATTTGTAGCAAAAGGGCAAACATCCATATCAAGCATTTATTTGATTAAGTAGTAAAAACTTTTGTGAAACTACCCAGATGGATTCTTTTTAAATTTTTAAAACGTTTAAATTAAGAACAATAACTTGATTGGAATTTAAAAACATTAGCTCCCTGAGAAGCCTTGGTACATACCGATGAGTGATAAAAAATATGGAGACAGGGAAGTACGAAGGCAAAACCAGATTTGGATTAATGCACAACCCAACACTTCAGACAAATTTAAATGGGAAAGTAATTGCATTTGACCTTGATTTTAACTTTTGCGTTTAAATTGGATTCCAGTTCAATAAAAATTTATTTTTCCCTTAACACAAACTTGGCTCTTGCATCTCCTGTCGGTTGAGAATGGACAAATCTTTAACTGTGCAGACAAATTATTTTATTAAATTTTACATGCAACCTGCATTTTCTGCATGAAGTAAGACTAACTTAATAAAATTGTTATGATTCAGGATGAAAAAACACAAATTGGTAAAAACCACAATTAAAGAGATTTAAATCAATTAAAATTGCAGTGCTTGCATGCCCATGTTATACCACCTTACCACCAAGTAAATGAGAAAGGATTGGACCGACTCCGAAACACCTCCTGGCCAAATGCTCTTTGAGCTTGGGAAGAAAATGTAAGTGCCAATGCTGGGTACCAAGTCTCAACCCTAGGGTGGTGGGTGGGTGATGATGCCCCTCCCAAACTGTTGCAGGAGAGTGATGGTTGGATTTTCAACAAGGGGGCAAGCATTGTTATGGGGAAGACTTTCTCAACATTCCTCTTCTTCAGTTCTGAATTGCCTGTCTAAGTTGTTCCAACATCTCACAACACCAGACAGTGTTAACTGAGGTCCCAAGAGCCATGAAGTTGACCAACAATATCCCACTTTGATCCCAAAGCACAATTTCCACCAGACTGTATTTGTTTGAATGCTCACGGCTTGGGCAAAGAGGAATATCACCACTAACAACATTGCTCTTTGGTCTAAGGTGTCAAATAGAGCACACAGGTTTCATCACCCATAGCAAGTGATGATGACAAGCTCAAAGATGAGGTCCAATGCTTCCTCAACGACATGGCCACTAGTTGTTATCACATGTGCAAACAAAAACTGCCCAAAGCCTACAAAAATGCATCGCCCAAAATGGAAACTACGTAGAAGAATAGTGGAATGCTCAAGCTTTAAAATGATCTATCAATTATTAGTGATAAGTGTTTTTCTCTATTTCTAAAAACAACTAGAGACCTCAATTTCGGTATGACTCTCATGCATGAGTGCAAATTCAAATGATGTAGATTTTAATTTAATGTTTCTCTCAACTGGAAGATCTGAAAAATCACACAAAACAAGCACTTGGTGAACTTCCAGTGACCACACATAAAAAAATCCTGCGTTGCTGAGTTCATCAAAACTTCACCGTAAACAAAGGAAGCATTAAATATATGATCAGTGCTTCATTCACGAATAAATTACAATTTTTACAAGAAATAATGAGGGATTCACAAAATTTGTATCCTTCAGATTATTGCTTCTTGTGAAACTTCACTCATTCAAAAAAAAATTCTAAAACATTTATGTATGAGAGACAATTTCATTGGTGTTCGAATTTCCTTGTTTTGGAATTGTTTGGCACCATCCACATCACCCCACAAATATTAGAACTAACTTGTGAGGCTAAGAAAATAGTGTGCACTCAATGGAAGGCTTAATGACTAGTCACAAATTAGCCCTCTGTCAGCAGCCCATTTGTCCTTATCTATGAAGGGGGAGGTCTCTTATGGTTCATTATCAAGAGGGAGAAGGGGGAATAGAATGCAGGTAGAAGAGAGCCAAAAATGGCCTAGCAAAATCTAAGAATGACCCCATACATGCCCAGCTAATGATTTGTATGGGAACGATCCTATCTTTCGGTGACAAATTATAGTTTTATTAGCAACTTAAAACTTTTTTCACATTCAACTGTTGCTAAGTTATTTAATTTAACCTAAATCAATATATAAAATGCAATAATATTAGATTAATATCGGGATTACTATTGTTTAACATAGGCATCCACCAACAGTATGATTTATGACAAATCTAATGATATTTTAAAATACCAATAAATTAAACCATAAGTTCCAAATGCATACGTTTTCATCAAACATGGGCCACACGTGATTTAGCACCAAAGTGTTACCAAGGAGCTAGCAAACACAAAACAAACAGCAACTGCATTCTAAATTATACAGTGCAAATTGCAGGGGAGAAGTAAATGGAAAAAAAAAAAGGTACGCCTGCCTGCATTGAACACATTAGTGCAAATGAAAGATGGGGAAGCACCAAGGTTAAGCGGGCATTCTATCCTTCCGATTATCTTATCATAGGTGTGAGTGCGCACACATGTTATAGTGGCCGTCAAAGGGTGGAGACTAGGAGGAGGATGAGAGGGGGGGAGGGGCCGGGGTTTCTCACCTCGAGTGTTGACGCCACAGTTGGGGGGGACAGCATCTGGCAGGTGCAGATGCACAGCACGGATGATGAAGAGGAACAAGTCAACTCGGGCACTGCGGCCCTCTTTCAGAGCACACAGAGCATCGGTGGTGCGTTTCACAGGCATCCAACCGAGAGGGAACAATTACGAGGCCATTGACGACGTGACAACCAAGTGAGGGGGGTGGCAGAATAGGGGGAGAATGGAAGGTTGAGGGGTGGGGAGGGAGGAGGGGAGGCGAGGGATGGATGATCTACTGGTTAATGGACCCTAATGGGGTCCAAGGCAAGGACATGCTTCCACCGAGTGAATGGTGAAACACCAATGCCTTGAGATAAGTACCACATTTCAAAACACACCACATGAGGCATGGGAATGTTAGACCACACGCCAACAATTTCCAAATAGAAAAAACAAAAGCATAATCCTTGCAAAACTCATTTGAAGGGCAGTTGACATGCATGTACATTAAATAGTATGAACGTGTTAATGTGTCCGCACAGTTGAACCTCTAAAAGCCAAGCCCACACTTTTAATAGAACCTTGTAGCATAACTACCACATTGTCGCACAACTTCAATGAGTTTGCTGCGGTCGCAAAACGAAAGCCTAGCCTACGCGCAAATGTAAGAAAGTGGCAAAGAAGTTAAGCATGCCACTTTTAGCCTCTCACAACCAGCAGTGGCTATTTCTCGATCATGTCAAAGGATATTTAACGGTGAATGCGTGCATGTGGATGTACACACAGAGCCGACCTTATCCTTCTGTGGACCACTCAATTTTTGATAAGCACAGTAAACCCTCCCTTATCCACACCACATGATACCAGGGATTGTTTGGATAATCTAAGGTTATGACACACATAATCCCAAGAAAACGTTTTACCCCTTCAACAGTTTTTACACTTTGTGTTTGTGCCCCAAAGTGTAAGAGTATCCTGGTTAAATCTGAAATAAACTTAATTGAAAAAAACAATGTGAATTTTTTCCAAAAAATAAATTGGTAGTGATTCATTAGTCCCACCAATTAAACCCATGCTAACGTGCTTTTAATAGAATTTTGCCATTTATCTAATATATTTCCATGTTTGAGAGAAATCTAACTGATCTAGCTACTATTTTTATAAAAGAGCTTAACTTTAGAAAGAAGGTTTTTCTGTTGAATGACCCAAAACATAATCGCCACTGCTGTCTTGGTAAATTTATATGTTACCATCTACTATTGGAATAAATTTTTAGAAGTCACCAAAATATTAAAGAATATTGGAGCTGCTGTTGACTGATGCTGAAATACAATATGCAATCCCAAACTCCTAACAAAAACTTCCCTATCCAATTTCTCAAGAGACTTCATTTTGTTTAACGCTCAAAGTTATATTTGCTTTTATGCTTTCTTCCTTTGATACTTTTGTCAAATGTTACTTTGCTTTTCTGTCATAAGATTCCATAAACATTAAGTAACTAGGCACATAATGAAAAGTCACGAGGTCGCATGGACAGAATTAGGCATCTATTTCGAATGCAAGTGTCACCTCTGCAAAATGTGTGGCGTTTAATTGAACACAAGAATTTTGTTTCAAGTAGCAATAATTTAATGATAATTTCTTTTGTGCACGGCGGGAATATTGACCGAAATTACACAATCTTTTCAAGCATGCAGTGGAACCTTGCTTAGTGAGCACAATTCACCCCAGAATCTTAATAGCAAAACGACGTTCTTTTTTGCTGCAATTGTTCCAATATGAATAAATGTTAAATATGACTATGCATTATACAGTGAAAACATTATTTATGTAAAAGAGATATTCAAAGGCTTTATTATACAGGGTCCATACAATAAGTATCGTGAGTGGTTTGCTGTAAGCCTCAACGGAGTGGTAGATGGGGGTCCGACCGGTCGCCTCGGTAGAGGGGTCCCCCACCACTCAGGTGCACTTTACTTCAGTCCCCTCCAGGCATGTGTTGAGACAGGAGGTGGATTTCTGTGACGAGTCATTGCTTGCGGTGTTGTTGCACCAGCATGGAGCGCACCATCGAGCAACACTACGCTGTGAAGTTTTGCATCAAACTCGGGACAGCGTGGCAACGTTTTCTAACTCCCCCTACAGCCCCGACCTGGCTTCACCTGACTTTTTCTTGTTTCCGCGAATAAAAAGAGAGATCGAAGGATATCGGTTCGTCTCCATTGAGGCGGTTCAAGCGGCGACGACAAAGGCTCTCAACAGTATTCCGGAAACCGACTTCCAACGGGCTTCTGAGGAGTGGCAGACGCGCCGAACTAAGTGTATCGATGCAAGAGGAATGTATTTTGAATATTATTAAGTAATTTTAATGACAACTGCAATAAATTTTGATTTTTAGAACCAGTCCTGATACTTAATTTGACCCTGTATATAAATTGCATATAATCCTGAATAACTTCATATTTTCTTTTATTGCGGAATGAACCAACCTAGAATGCAAATTTGGTTTGTAGTAAACAAAATGATAATTTGATTATTTATGATATATTCCTCATTCCCTTTTACTAGGAAGATGTCTACACACACTTGTTTTTGCCAACGCTTCAAAATTTTGTTCACAGAAATCTTTTAAAAAGGGCACCCCTTGTTACAATTAAATACCTGTTTTGACAGGTAACCCTCAGAATCTACAAGGTCCACCACCAGCCTTAGAGCCAGAGGTCACTGCTTCACCATACCTTGCAAACGGTAGGGATGCCAGTTCTTCTCTTTAACTTCTTGGCTTCCCTTAAATACAGTGAACTCTCGATTATCCATGCTAATGGAGGCAAGATGAAGGGCAGATAAAAGAAAAAAATGGATAACAGAAATACGCGGCCTTGACATAAATGGATATAAATGCATACACGAAAACTCTTCTTTTTTCAAACCTTGAGATAATTTGCATTTTTGAGCAGTAGAATTTACAATTTTTAACTGTTTTTAGCAATTTATTGGTGGAATTATAGTTTCACAAGAGATCTGATACCTGATCAAGTGAATAGCAAAATTGCATTTTCCTCTGTTAGCTAAACCAATCACAAAGCCAGGAAAAAACCTACAACTGGCAAAGGGCAAATATTAATAGACAATCCCCGATGTGGATTCATATTCTTCATATGACGTACTGATTAAACTAATGTAATGTACGTAGTAGATGTCTTTTTTGTCACATAGTAAAGCTATGCATTTGCTCGCATTAGAGGAATATATAGATAGCACATAAATGTTGAAATTAGAACAATAAACACAAACCACAAATTTTGATTTTGTTGAGATTAAAAACTTTTAACCATATATTTCAAAATTTTATTTAAAAAAAAAGAGTATATCAAAGTTTCAAAGACTTTGATAATCCTCACAAACGTAGTATTATCAAAATTTCGAGGACTAGGGAAGAAAGTACTGGAATAATTGAAAGTTTAATGCTCCCTTCTTTGGTCATTTGAATATCTTGGCATCATCTTAAGGAAGTCGGCAAAACTCATTTTGGCCTTGTCACAAATGACGTTCTTGTTAATAGCATCGCCTTGCATTTGCTTTTTGTTTATCTACATGAGAAGCAACCTTTCAACCTCATTGAGAATATGTAAAAATTACATACATATTCTATTCTAAATTGCATACCACTTTGAAGCACCTATCTATCACCTAAATCTTGTCTTTGTTATTTTCGAGAATAGTGCAAATCACTGATTTCAACAATTTCAGGGTGTAATAATCATTTGCCTTGATTTTTACACACTGAAATTATTGAATTGAAATGCATATTAGTGGATGGCTCCATTCAAAGTTACTGTTGTGGCATCTCCCGCAGTTTCTTGGAACAAATCACTGACGCTTACCAATTGTACGTTACGTGCATGCTAGATTAGCCAAGCTCACACCATCTCCTTGCTTTTCGATGATTTTACTTTTCCTTTCTAGATTTATTTTCACATTCTTATGGCTGTCTTCTAGCTTTTTCTCCAGGGACATTTTTAAAACTATGCATAAAATATAATCATCCTTTGCACACAAAAAATCACAAATAATATGTGTCTCAAGAGAAGTTAGAAAACACGTAATCACATCACAGTTCTGGTAAGATGCTAACAGAATGAGTGCTTGATACTGAAGCAGAAGACATACAATCATTCCAGGATTTCCACTCTCCACGACACTCATCATGCAAAATATCACTCGCTAAGCAAATCATCTTGAAAACATAATTTGGCCGGTATTGTGAATAACTCATTTTGTGCGGTGCTTGTTAAGCAAGGTTCCACTATAATTGCAAAAAAAACCTGCATGCTAAACATGCATTTGGCCACCTAGGCGGTCCAAACTCTTTATGGATTATACAGTAGTCTGGTTCAGCCAGGTCTAGATTAGTGAGGGTTTACTGTACAGCAAGCTCAGCAACCACGATGGTTGGGGAAAGGAACTAATGATAAGATGACAACTCAAACTGTGTAAAGAGAATAGATGTGGATGCGCAGCACTCATAGCCTTTTGATAAAATTTAATGCATTGACATATGGGATGGAATAGATTAAAAAATGGAAACTGAGACAATTCTTCAATGAAATACTTGGCAACATTGCTCAAATTAATAAGTCAAGATCATTTGTGCAAAAGTTTCAATGCTATCCAATAATAATTTAAAACTATCCAGCAAATTAAGATAGTCTTACAAATTAGCATAGCCCTCCATCACAGAATCTGCTATTATTTACACCCTCACCACTAAAGAATGTGGATGTTGTGATAACCTCTCTTAATCATTCTCTATCCAATATGTCTAACCTCTAAGATCTCTAAGTCTGGAGCCTCTAATCTCTGAGACGAACTAGTGATGGAAAATATGGAACAAGAAAATGCTTGCAATGGTGCAAGTTCCAATTTTGCCGCAAAAGACTACGCTAGTCTTCGTCCAAATGCACATGTGTAGGTGATGCTGCTGCTGTGCTTGGGAGGTTCTGCTGTGGGCATGACTTTAGATGGGATCACAAACGGGGTAACTTCACCCAAAAGACACTCAAACTCCAATAATTTACTCATGACTAAGATGATTTATAACTAAGTTTAAGTTTTACCATAGAAAAATTACAACAGCATAAAACGGGACTTTTCATTCCATTGAGATTTCCTAACATGCTAAAAATGAATAAATTTTGCATATGTACAAGAATATTTTAGCAAATAAATCTACTTTTCATTGCTCAATGGAATTGCGATGACAATAAGTGATTGCAAAGGCTCCATTCTCTTAGGTTTATTTCATTTGTTGTGGGCCTATACTGACAACAGTTTTGCTTCAGCAATAGCTACTGCCCATCTTCATGTCAAGAGATACAATGCATGTACACATCTTGGCCATCCTTATTTAAGCTGCTTGATGGTGATGCTGGGCTCTGATTGAGTGGTTTTTGAAACATTTTTTCCACGTGAGGTGCTCCTCCCTCACAAATATTCCTGGCCTGGTAAACTGACTCCTTCGAAACCACCCAAGCTTCCTCCATATTTTAACATTTAGTCAGACTCTGACCAGTCATGTTCCACAATGGATGGAAGACGCAAGTTGCTGCAAATTTCAACAGAGAGGATATTACCACCTCCACTATATGTGGAAATGAATGTTTCAAAAACCACCCAATCTGAGCTGAGCATCACCATCAAGTTGCCTGCGAATAGTCTAAATCTACACAGTGTATCGTTTGATCTAAGGTTGGACATCAAATGATACCCTGGAAACAACAAACAAGGTGAAACCAGAGACCTTGTAGCCTTTGCAGTCTGGACAACAAGAAAGCGCTCACAACAACCCTAAATGATTGTCTAAATTAAGTCAAGTAGCTAGCCAAAAATGTTAATTCATGCTTCAAGAGAAAAATGGCAGAGCTAAAAACAAATGCTTTTATTTATGCCTTTTTATATTGAATTTTGACGTTTCCACAGGCACAATGAGAGAATAATAGACAAGCCACAATCGTCATTTTACACAAAAGGTTTTGTGGGCCTTCAGAACTTATAATAGATCAATACCATTGAGAGTTGGATACCACCCAGTGCACATGTGAATAGGGAAATGAGTTTACTGGTGATTCTATTTTCTCCTTCTTTTCCTTGTCCCTTCATTTTAATGGCTTTATTGGCCTGAACATCCCTTTCAAACCTGCAAACCATCATGTGGATAATGGATCCAGAATTGCATCAACATTGAGAAGGAATTTGAAAAATTTATCTCCACAAAACAGATGATCTGGGGCATTGGGAAAGTACTCTGGAAGTGCACCATTAAATTAGCAACGACATGTTGGTTCACAGACTTAAAGAAGAAAAAAAATGGAGATACTGAAATTATAAGTGGTCCATGATTTTAATTAGGAATACTAATGACCATTTAAGTCAAACTAGAAGAGGAAAACCAGGAGCAATAGCGCATCATCTTAAATGAGATACCTTACATTGAACAGATTCAGGTGGGATTTAGTGGAAGTTATGAGAAAAACAAAATTTGCACTTATCCACAGATTCATTTGTAATGTACAATGCATTTCAGTTCACCAGTCATGTACCTGAGGATGGTTTGATGAACTGAAACGCTTTGTGCACTACAAATAAATCTGTGGAAAAGAGAAGCCTTAATTTCCCTTCTGGTGGCGCTATCTCCACACTGCCTGGAATCCCTCTCTCCAACCCTGAAGGAAGCTCATGCATTGATCAGGGAGGAATGGTAAATCAGAGGACAACTAAAGATGGACCAATGCACAATCGCCCAAATTGAGAGAAATTCAAGAGCTATCTATTACTGAGGGTCCACTACCAGCAAAATTTGGCCATCCTTTATGGAAATAATACTAAATGAAATTGACACCTAGGATTCAGTGTGGACCCAATGATGAGACGTCCACATCCGGGTCTTTGAATAAAACTATGCACGTTGACGGAATTAAGCACCCCAGGAATGTGATGCTGGTGCTCACATCAAGGGGAGGAGGGAGAAATGCAAGGTAGGTTACCTGAAAGGTTGTTCGGAGTTGCTGCACAGATCTGGAGAGTGAATGGAGGCACCGTACAGCAGCCAAGCGAACCTTTGGACTGCTGTCCTGTAAACCCGCGACTATGTGCTCCATTAGGTTGTCCGTGTCAATGATCTTCTTCCGGATGTCTTCGTCATTGGCACCAAGCGACGCAAATGCCTAAAATATTTCAGTGTGGACACATTAGAGATATCCCTAGACTGTAAAAGTATGAACTCTTCTTCACATTACTTCCATCCAAAAGGAGAGCAAAAAACTTAACTCATTGCTAAAACATGCTTTCAAATATCATTAAGATTTTTTAAAATTCCTTTATCGATTCTTTTTTTTCACTCAGCAAAAAATCACAATACTTATTTCAGTTTGTTTGGGTGATAGGATATGTTTAAACCAAATTTTTAAAACAAAGCATGAAATGTTAAATATTTCACCACTTAAATCTTTAACTGATTGAGCTCCCTAATGACTGATTAAAAAGTAATGCAATTCACCACTGGGACCACCTTCACCTATTTGCCACGAGAATTACCATTCTGAAAACAATCAGATAATACACTTAAGGCAATTGCTGAGCAACCAGTACAGTACTATCGAGATTTCAGTAAGTTTCTATCAAAAGACATTAAGATGGCATAACATTGAGCTGTAGACGGAGCATTATGAGAATAATTGCCTTAGCAAAAGAGGTTTTTCAAAGCAAATGAAAACTGGTGACCGCTAAATATGGGGCCACCACTGCAATTCTTTTAAGGAGATATTGGGACAAGAGTTAACTGGAACAGCATATGCAGTATGCTCCATGGCTGAGTGAAAAATAAGATGAGATCATTTTAAGTTAACCACTGGAAAAAGTGCATTATTATTAGCCCATGACTAGGTAGTAAATGCAACAGATGATGATGATGCTTACATAACTCAAGATACTATGTAAAAATAGTTCAGGGGTATAGAGATGAATTTTTAAAAGATGGAGTATTTGGCTGTGCAAACTGAAGGTGAAGATTTGGATATTGACGGAAACATTGCCATAAAATGTAATAAGTTCTCAGTGTAGCATTCATTATTTTCATTAATCAGGCTTTCAGTTCTACATCCTAAAATTCTCTTTCATGGCATGCCTATGGTGTTCAGCAGAACCAATACCTAATATCATTCCAGTTCAACGGGAAAATTTAGAAAAAAAATTTTCTTTGGTCAACTTTTTGTTCAGTGTTTAACTAGGTTTATACCAATAAATTCAATGTGTTGAATGATTCCAACAATAAGTATTTTACTCATAAGAGTTTGAGGCGTCATTTCACTTTTTAGCCCACATCAAGTTTTAAAACACGCTGTAAGTATTATGTAGGAGTTATAAGTTGCTGCAGAGACAGTGGAAGACTTAGGGCAGGAGATGACAGGTTGTCTTCAGCCAGAGGGGCTATTTCCATTGGCGTTACATTAGGAACTTTTGATACATGACTCATTAAAAATATACATGCGATAAAACTAGGATTGGATTGTCCTATATATGGTATACACACTGGATCTAAATGTTACATCAGCTAAGTTTTAAGACATTGTGCAGGATAACAGAGACAAACTTACAATTTCCAGCTTAACAAAGATTTATTCTGGACTAGTTTTGATGCAGTATATCATTTTCAAGAGGACTGGTAAAGACTTAATAATAATGTAGAACATCGAAACTAGTCGGGAATAAATCTTTATTAAGTGGAAAATTGTTATAGTCTTGGTCTCTGTTATCATGGAACAGTTCCACCACATCACACTGTGGTTTACCCGTGCATCTGTATTTTACATTGTGCAGAGTGTAATCAACAAAGAATTTGTTCTCACTGGCAAACTAAGTGCAATGTACAAAAATATTTTAATGGAATGACATTTAGAGACACCGAAAAGGAATTTGACATGCTAGACTGATGGACGTTTTTGAACCTGGTGGCCTGTCCCCATGGAAAAACAATGCCACATCCTACATTTGGACAATTGTCAAGCAGTTTTTGGTCAACCTAAGCGTATCTGTGCCTGGCCATCCCCGCCAGCACTTATGGACCCCGAAATGAACACCTACTCACAGGGTAATTTCTCTGTATTATTCCCAGACATCCAGTAGCCTGTACATTGACCTACATGACAAGGATGACTTCTACAAAGACCTTAAGAAACTGTACAACTGGCCCACATCAGTGAGCTCAATCAGAGGGTTTGAATGTTATCTAAAGAATTAAAGTATCACGTTTTAAAACTAGGCACGATAGAATTTATTTTCCTGGTGCAGCATACAAGCACTTCTCTCATAATTCAGTTCAGGCACGGGGATTATTAGACTGGCCCTGGCCGTGGGTATATACAGGTATATATATCACTAGAGAGCTTCACAAACCCTGAAGGCCGCCTGCTTCATGTCCTGTGCTTCCTTTTCGAGACGGATGGCATTGGCGGCTGTAGCAGTCATGCCGGCAGGCGAGCCGCTCATGAGGAATGATGAAGGGGGCGAGGAGGGGAGGGAGGAGAAGTGGTGCACCGCAAGGGGGTCAGACGAGGGGTCGAGGGGGGCAGCAGGGGGAGGCGGAGGGATTGACGAGGACGAGGGAGGGGGGGGCGAGGAGGCGGTCCCATCGGCACCATTGTTGTTGTTGGTCGTGAGGCCACGCGCACCGGGATGGCGCAGGAACTCGGCCAGAGTGGGCACCAGGTGGTTGGAGATGGACGCCAGTCGCTGCAGCTCCGTGTCCACCTCTGTGAGGTACGCCAAGGTCTCAGCAGCCAACACACGCTCTCCTGGGGGACGGTCCTTTTTGCACAGCCTCACCTGGGGAGACAGCAAACGGGGGAATGTGAGGAGAGGATCCCTTGAGAGCACCTTGGAAAATTGACACATTCCCTGTTCTTTTAAACCCTCAAATTATCCCAATAAATTAAAAATAAAAGCTCATCATGTTGATGGAGATGAAAAATGTTAAATAAAAAATCTGCAAATCAAAAAGTCAATGGATAAGCCTTTGCAATTTGCACATGTTTGGAATCTGCTGAAGGTTATGATAATCTTCGAGCATGCATCAAATCTACTTTTCAAAGAAAGTGCAGTTTGGAATTCTTCGTATCATATATAAAATTTTCTTATGAGGACTGGCCTTCACATGGGGCCAGCAGCACAATTTTTTCTTTAGATGGTTTTCATATTTATGAACAAAGATCATGACAAGCAAACGATAATTATTACTAACTTATTACATCAACAAGGCGAGGTCACTGCTAAGATATGGCAGATGGAGAGTAAGGATATGCAGTGCTAAGAAAAAGAGTAAGACAAGCATAGGAATGTCCATTTTCATCCATGCTCATCAACTTACATCAATATGAAGTTGTAAAAATGGCATGGGAGGATATGTAGATTGGAGTAAAAGTTGGTGGAGAATTCATAAAATCAGTTTGACTTAATCTGTAAAGTTAAAAGCCTAGAAACAATACATTAATATTTTATAGAAAGAAAAGAATTTCATGGGAATTCACATCATATTGGGGGACAAAGGGATTCAGGAACTACCATCAGCAGGGTACCATATTTTCTACCAGGGGCATCAAAGGTGTTGGAACTGAAGTTACATGACCCTAGGATTAATTACAGTTTTTTCTTCTCCGATTTCCAGTTCTGCATAGCATGTCTTAGAATGGTGGCAGTCTCTCATATGAGTGGTTAATACTTCATCCCCTCCTATTTAATATGCTAGCAAACTTGTGGTTGGTAAAATTAACACTTGTTTAAAACTAAGTTTGGTCCTAACATGTACATATGTATGGAAATTGGCGTGAGTTCTCCCTATGATGAATCTTTGAAAACCACCTTGTACATGGTATTCAAGGATTTTAAGCCAATTTTTCATCTTTCTTCATCCCTTAGACACCATTCCTCTCTCATCTCTCCCTCATCCCTTACTTTTCCAACCTGTAACTTGCAACCCCATGTCACACCTATTTTTATGGATCATGAAATTTTTGTTTGGATGTAGATATGATGTAATAATTATCACCAAACCACACAATTATCATCCAGTAGGTCAGTTTGATAGGTGTGGGTAGAGCTGACCTAGTATTAAACCTAATGTTGGGTGAAATTTGCAAATCAAGGTAAGGTGGGCCAGATCCTTTCCCTGTGCTGCCTATATAGTTTCCCAGGAAGTCCTGGTACCTAAAAAATCACATCACTTGGGTAAAGATGAGGATACCCAGAGGTGTGCCCAGGAATCAAACCTGGGCCCTCCAGTCAGCAATCCAATGCTCTATCCCTTGGACTAACACGTGTCTATGATTTAATACAGGTAAGAAATAAAATTAACATTTTCAATGTATGTATTACAGTGAAAAGACAAAAAAAAAGTGCTTGGGATATTAGAGGCCGCATTAAACAAAGGTAATTGTCCAGGATTTAAACCAATGGGCTGCCAGAATAGCTTGAACCGGACTGTCTTACATCAACTTCATAAGTAACTGCCATATATAAAGCTGTAACTAATGACTACTTCAATGAATGTTCCTATTCAGTCAAGCAACAAGATCCGTTGGCATGCTCTTGCAAACGTTCATACGCCTCCATTGGTCCCTTATCACCATAGAAAATAGAATACGAGAAAAATGCTGGAGCAGGCTTAAACTTTGGCCTAGTCAAGTAGCTACACACCTATGGAAAACTAACAATATTTTCTAACATGCCAAAGTCAAATTAAATTAATAAAGATTTTTTGTTAATCTCACAAGACAAGGCAGAGTCTTGTACAGGATCTTGGTATCCTCAGCACTGATGGCACCTGCACGATGCATGTACGTGAGACACCTAGCAGCACCCATCTGCATCTCCGAAGGCTTATCCCTTGCCATTAGGGTCACCAGCAGGTCAGGCACTGACTTCCCACCATAACTGTAGAGAACAGAACATTTAGACTACAAAAAGCACACCAACCAAGTGCACTTGATCACTAAGTGAACACTGAGACAATATATATCAGCATTTATGCAGTCAACCTATCCCATGGGCGGCCTTCCTTGACATGGGGGCTTAAGCGCAGCAATGAGCCCTAGAGCTAGCTGGCGTGAGTGATGAGAATTACTCTTTGCTGGGTGACCCATGCTAATTGGGTCATACATGGAAGTTCAATATAATAAATTTGAAACTCCAATAGCCGTAAACAGTTTACCTTTCTAAACAAATTTTTTTCTAAACTATTTTGGACAAAGACCATTATTTCGAAAAAGTCAGTATTTTGTTGTCAAACGGCTCTTACTCTGAGGTCAAAAGGAACCCAATTAACAAACTTGTGTCCCAGTGTAAATCTGTCCTAAATGATTGTCCTACTGTTATTGATAAGAAGACAAAATTTAAACTTTACGTGTCTAATCCCATTTTACCCAGACTTTATTGTCTCCCCAAAGTCCATAAGACAAACTGCCCCATGAGACCTATTGTTTCTAGTATTGATTCACCCACCTACCTGTTATCTAAATGGTTGGTCTCCCAATTCTCAAGCCTTAACTTCGTTAGCCCTCACTCAGTTAAGAATAACGTAGACTTAGTGAATAAAATTAAAGAACATAACTTTTCAGAGGGTGAAATCATGGTGTCATTTGATGTCGCTAACTTGTTCCCTAGTGTCCCCATTGATATTGCCATCCAAGCATTGGAAAACTGGCTTAAATCGCTTCACTTAGATTCCAAAACAGTTGACGAATATGTCAGACTCACCAATTTGGTGATGAACCAAAATTATTTTACGTTCCAAGGTAAATTTTACAGACAAGAGTTTGGAACTGCTATGAGCAACTCACTTTCTCCCTTCTTGGCCAATGTGTTCATGTCTCACTTTGAGTGCACTTTTAAAGAAAAATTCAGCTACTTCCCCGCGGTTTATTTACGATATGTTGACGACATCTTCTCTGTATTCGATACGACTAAGTGTGAACTTAATGACTTTGTGAACAATCTCAATAGTCTTTTCCCTTCCATCAAATTCACGGTTGAAACCGAAAAGAATAACATCCTCCCTTTCCTAGACCTGTCCCTCAATAGATCGAATGATAAATTACTTTTTGACATATACCGGAAAACCACACACACAAACAACTACATCCATAAACATTCTTTTAACCATCCCAGCCACAAATACGCTGTCTACCATTCTCTCATACACAGAATGTTAAATGTCCCTTTGGAAACCATGGCTTACAATAAAGAATTAGAATACATTAAAAATATTGCCAAACTTAATGGTTTCCAAGAATCACTGATTGACAACATATTAAAGAAACACAAATTAAAGAAATTAATTTCCACGGCCACCACACACAAAAAAGACGCAACAAAGAAATACATTAAATTACCCTTCTATCCTCAGTTAACCAGAGGCATTGAAAAAATTTTCAAGACTGTTGACACGAAAATTTCTTACACCAACAACAGCAAACTAAAACAGCTCCTAGGAAACACCAAAGACAAAATACCTACAACAGAGAAGTCTGGCATTTACCAAATCAACTGTGGGACTTGCCAAGCTTCTTACATAGGCCAAACACGCAGAAACATTCTTACGAGATATAAAGAACACTACGCCCACTACAAACACAATAAACCAGACAAATCCAGTATGGCACAGCATTTAATTGAAACAGGACACCACATGACAAAAGACAATTTTAATCTCCTAAAACAAACTAAGAATAATTTACTTGACGCTTATGAGAGCAATTTAATTTTCAAAAACAGAGACAATCTCCTAAACAGTGAAACAGGACCTATATCATATTCCTCTCTTTTCTCCCTGTTAAATTTAAAATGCCCTTAGTTCTTTGTAAACCTACAGTCTCTTCAACGTTTGTGCTTCTTTTCCTTTTTCCTTTCCCTTCACTAACCGTCATTTTTCCGTTCTTGTGGTATTCCCTTCCTCTGTAACGGTTTTCCCACATCCTCAACGGTTATTTGTTGTAGGTTGCCTTTCACTTTTCCCTCCCCCTTCTACGTTCGCTTAGCGGTTGTGTTAAGCTTCCCTTTCACTTTTTCCCCTTCTTTGCAACGGTCATTTCTTTGACCGTGTAATTCCCCCCCTCCCCCGCACTACATAACCTATCGTTTCAAACTCCTCCACTATCAGCCTCGTCCATTGGCTCTTGTCTTTTTCACCACCCCCCCCCCTCCCCCACACATGTAACACTATATATTCTTCGGATTGCCCTTACCCTTTCTCACTTCGACTTGTGTTGTAGTGACGATTACCCTTCAGTACGCTGAAGAGGGCTACTTTGTGGCCGAAATACGCGTATTCGTATTCACCTTTCTTATCCTCTCCTTTTTTACCTTTTACCCCTTTTACCTACCTCATTTTCCTTTTTTACCTTTACCCTTTTTGACTTGTGGCGCTAGCCAATTAATTTCATTTTCACTTTGTTTAGAAAGGTAAACTGTTTACGGCTATTGGAGTTTCAAATTTATTATATACTACTAGCCGTAAGAGCTCATTTCTATCAATATGGAAGTTCAACACAAGCTTCTTTTTAAAGAGAGGTGGCTACAAAAGCATTTGACAATTACAGTCAACGCAGTAAAAATACAGCAATTTCAAGTGAGGGTATTCTATGGAAAGAAATGAAATAAAAAGTAAAATAAGATAAAATAAATCCTCACTAATCTGGAACCACTTAATTCAGACAAAAGCCCAGCCATGAAGTTGGAGCGGTTTCCTATGGGGTAATAAGATGACTTCACTGTAGTACTTTGCCAAAAAATATTTTTCTTTCAAGTTTCTCAAGACATGGATGAGGAACATGTTAACATATAACTCGATTTTTCCAGTAATACTATAAATTATGAATTGCTAGTGCTTCAGGAAGTAAATAATCAACTTGTTCAAATAATCAAAATGTTACACATTGCATAGTCGGGACACTTAGTTAACAATTAATGGTGAGTTCTTTCCATGTGTATTAATAACTTCTTCAGAGCATATCTAATTTTGCTGAGTTCTTCTGGCAGTGAAACGATGCAACAAAAATGGCATTCTAAAGTGTGATGCTAAAGAACACACATAGCTTTGAACAGTGTAGACAAGGTAAGCTTCTTGAGAAGTGGGAAACTGACCCTGAAAAAGAAGATGGATATAAACATGGTAATTCATCTCAAATTTGGTTTTAAAATTTTGAGCATCAACTGAAAGCCTCGAAAAACTATAATTTAACCGGAAGATGAAAAGCTAGAAGAAACCATTCTTTGGTGGTACGCACAGCACCAATCAAGTGATAAATGTATTGATGGCACTGCAAGATGCAGCAAAAAAAACCAGCACAATCGTGACATGTAGAGCTTCACTACAAGTTGTGGTTGGTCACATTGATTTAGAAGGTGACAATGTTTGGGATAAAAGTTTGAGATGAAGTGATTAGTGCTCATAGTGACAATGTTGAGAGTTGTGAATTAAATTACATGCATTGATGGCTGAATATAATTTGCAGCTATTTCAAATCTACAATGCAGATGAAGCAACCCTAAGATAAGAGTGTTCCCAGAAAACACTGACGTTAAACAGAGTGAATCATAAAAAAAAATCTTTTGCCCAATCATTCAATCTTTATGTCCGGCAGAGTGCTTTAGCCAGTTAAGCAAATGGAACATGATGTTATGAAGTAATACCATACGCACAATGCCACAGGTATTCACAGGCATGCGAATTGCACCATATCTCACAAGGTTGAAGCCAACTTTAAACACTTGGGTATTTAACCTTTCACAAATTCTTTAAAACAGTGGGGATGGCAAAACAGTAACTTTTAACAGAGTTAATTTGCATTGCAATGCAACAATTTCAAAGTGTGAAAATCATTCACCTTGAATAGGACTCAAAACTCTAAGCCCTCGAGACATTCAGCCATTCAAACTGAACTTGATGGCTTTCACCCTTCGGTCATTCCTTGGTCCTAAACCATAATCCCCTACCTGACTACGATTTCCTCGTTAACCTAACTTTGCATTAGGATCCCTCATCACTATCAATTGCTTCTCTCCAGGAACACCCACAATCATTTTCTCTAATTATATGTATACCCTGTAAACTTCTTCCTCACTATGATTGTTTGGTGGCATGTAACCCTGGATAATAGCTATGTCTATTGGTTTAGCTTTTACTTCTATTAATAATGTTTGGTCACCATATTGCACTATTTTTTCAATGCGTGTTCCTACCATTATATTCAATACATACTATTGCCACCCCTCCATGGAGTTCTACCCATACTCTGCATATTACTCTCTATCAAACTATTAACTACACATTACTAACTATTGCTCCAGTAGCCATGATATCCCACATCTGTAAAATACTTATATTTCCTCTCTTTCTATGCCTGACATTATACTTTCTAATTTCCGTTCCAAATGTCAACCGAATATTCCATGTCCCTGTCAATACTGGTTTCGTCCCCTTCTGTGCTGCCACTGTTAATTTTGCTTTGCAAGGATTTTAAGGATATTGTGAGATGACGACCACTGAATTCTTGCCTCCCTTGATTCCGAGCAGGGGAGGCAAGAATTTTGATTTGCTGTGAACCCGGGCCCTCTCGGCAGGAAGCCAGTACATTAGCCACCACAAAATCGCAATCCACAAACATGCCAAATAAATGACATAATATCTCAGATAATATAGCTAATAACATATTAATATTGTTGATTGAAAGTACCCTAGAGTGTCTGAGCTTATTTCTGAGGACATTCTGCCATTTATGATATTCACATAGATTTTGTCAACTTTACAACAATGTTTTACAATTTATGCTCCCTGCTTGCCATGTAAGGTCATTTAAAGTCTGTAATGTCTGTCAATGTAAAGTAAAGTATGCTCGTGAATAATGGTGAAAAATACTCCCTGGTGTTACATTAGAAATATTTTACAGTCAATCCCGATTCTAATTCATCCAAACCTCAGGCCCTGTATATTCTGAGGGACCCTCCCCCCTCCTCTCCATCACCTTCCCACAACGTACATGTGACCAGTGATCCCTTGCCCCCTACTCATTGGATTTTTCCTTCCTTTCCCCCTCTGCACACGGAGACCATGCTTTCCCGGACAAAGTGGTAAACCCCGAGTCCCCACCCCCTTTCCTCACGGACGAGGATGGAAGGTTCACCGCTGCGGGACAAACCACACCCCCCCTATTCGGCATGTGCTAGTGATAACATTCCCTCCAACACCCTTTCCTTTAAACCTCGCCAGGGCGCCCCCTTAAAACTATACAGTGATCCCAATCTTTACCCTTTAACTCAGTACTTATTTGTGTATTGATACCTTGTTCCCAGACCACAACCATGGGGAAAAACCCCCGATCCCATCCTCTTCCTCCGCGGCCCGAAGAGCTTTGTGCCGCACCGTGGGACACCCTCAATGAGACACCCCCCTCCATTCGGCCACGACGCGCTCTCCGGACTCCTAGGGTCTTTGCACCTTGTCTTCCCCAACCCTCTCCCCCCCCCACTCACTTAGTCACCCATTCTGCCTTCCACCTTCCCCCCTCTTCCCCTCTTTTCCTCCACCCTCCCCTTACTTGCCTTTAATCATATATATACTGGACTCTGGAGGTTTAACTGTCACCTGATGATGATGTAGTAACATTGAAACCAGTCACATTAAAATTTATTTTTGTGGAAAATTGCTATTTTTAATTAAACAGCTACAAATTAGGCATCGGCCTGATGGAGGGAGGTGACACCATGAAGGCAGGAAAAAGGAGTTATTAAGTAGATAACAAAGGCTGTATGGTGCTCAGCCGTTCATTCTAGATATTGTGCATGCTATTTCGCAGTTGAAAAGGATGAGTGGGAGACGTCCAGAGTAGGACACAAGGAGGACGTAGTAGTAGTAGTAGTTTTGAGGGGAGGCGACCGACAGCTGAGGTCATTTGCGCCAAAGGGGATGGACAGGAATGGATGAAGGGTGGAGAGAAACCCGGCATCGGCATTAGCCTACTCTTTATGAAAGGCGCCAAGGGGTCCGCAGTTTAACGTCCCATCCGACGGACGGCCTACTCACTCAAAGTACCCTCCACAAAGCACCTCAAGTAGGGATCGAGATACCTCTGAAAAATATTCAACACTGCCGGGATTTGAACCCACGCCCTCTGGGTGGGAAGCCAGTACGTTAGCCCCCGCACCATCTCGATCCCCACAAGGAGGACATTAATAGGGGGTTAACGTTGGGGTAAAATGCATTCACTTACGATGGAGACAGAGGAGTCTTTGCTGTGAAGCACCAGTACCTCCATTACTTCTAGGATTGTTTCAGAAACAGAGCACACGAAAGAAAACTTTTACTCAGTAATTTATTTCTTTCCACATGAAGATGGAATTCCCCAAAAATTCATCAAAATTTCACAAATTTCTACCGCAAAATCACGATGGTCACAAAAATTAAAATTAATCCTTTCAATGATGGGACCTGGTCCAATGAAGTGGGTGCCGGGGTTGGCCGTGGGGGAGGCCAGAGGGTTGTGAGACCCCCTGGAGCCTTACCTCGGCCATCATCGCACTGTTGAATTGGGAGCAGCAGAAAATATGACAGAAAAGAGTCCAGTCACCATCAGTACAGGGATTTGGAATGTTAGGGCATTAATGGGGTCAAGGAAGTAAGAGAACATAACACTGGAGGTGGCGAGAGGAAAAATGGACATGCTAGGGTTGATCAAGGGGGGATGCCATGATGGTGGGAATTATTGGAATGATAGTGCAGAGTAATGTACAGCAGACGGAAAGAGAGCCAGAAGCAGTAGTTTTGAGCACTGAGGAGGCAAGAAGAAACATGATTAACATAGGTCAGCTGATTACCAGAATACTATAAGTAGAAGTAAAACCACAGCCAACAAAAAAACTTGGTAAGTTAGTCAAGTCTAGTCAAGGAAATAATGTAAATGATTACGGGAACTAGAGTAATGGGTTGAAGATTTCCCCTTGTGTATCTTTAATAGTGATGCAGGATAAGAATGTGGTGGTGAGTGAAGGGGACGGTGAGAATGAAGTAGGGAAGGACATCTGAGGGACAAGGAATGCACAGAAGTAGAAAACAATTTGAAGTCAAAGGGAAAGTGGTTTTACCATAATTATTACCTTATTCAGACACAACAAAGACCTGGTAAGAAAGAAAATTACGGGAAAATGCAGGAAATAAATGGAATATATCAGGAGGAGATTCAAGAAGATGTTGCTCTGATTATATAATCGTTTGGCACAGATAAAGGAAGTGTCATCAAGTTGCAGTTTTCTGGGAATGATGTGGATTCAGATCATATGGTAAGCAATATCATTCCATGAAACTAAATTCAAGACGGAGAAGAGAGAAAATTCAAAGCTTTAACTGAGCTGCAACGAAATCAGTACCAAAAGGTAGGTCGAAAAATCAAGTAAGGACAATCAGATCTAGTAGTAAGTAGGGAGAAACTGAAAAAATGACGATGAAAGCCACAACTGATAAATCAGGAACAGGCAACAGGAATATGAAGAGGAAACAAGGGCAAAAGATTACTTAGAGGAAGATCAGTTTGGGTTCAGAACCGGTATGCGGGGGGCATGCAAGATGCCACCGTAGTTATGAGATCATTGATGGAAACGAATTTAGAATGAATATCTGCCAAATCTCAGTTATCAACCCAAAGGTTGGTTTGGTAGGTGAGGGGAGAGCTTACCTAATACTGAGCCCTGTGGCGCGACGTTTGTAATTCACAATCAGGGTAGGGGGACCATTTCCTTTCCCTTTGCCGTTTCCCAGGAAGATGTGGCACCCAAAAAATCACACAGCTTGGGTGAAGCTGAGGGTGCTGAGAGACATCACCTGGAATCGAACCCAGGCCCTCCAGTCAGTAGCCCAGTTCTCTACACAACGGAACACCACAATCTCTTAGAATACACACCAAGGAGACATTTGTTGGCTTTTCGGAAAGAACTTTTACAAAGTGAGTGGGCATGATTTATGATTTTGTTCATGACATGCACACATATTTGATTGAAACAACACCCTGAGACTGGATTCGTAATGGTGGAGAGTTGTACACACATTGACATTCATCACTGCAAAGAACATGTTCAGAGTCAGCAAGGATGGTAGCATAGGTCAAGTGGCGAGCATGGGTCAAGTCGCAAGGCATTTACAATAAATTGCCAAGAATATAATGTTAGACCATCCATTTCTCCACCACTGTGGAATCAAAAAGCATATACATGCACTCCGAGGACAATCACTATCAGTATGGCTAGCGCAGTCAAAATGGTTACTAAACAACAAAGAAAAACTGGCAATGCCGAAAACACATTGGCACCTAAAATCATTTGACAAGCACTTCTCCAAAACCTCAACCTAAATTACCATCAGACATAATTACCGATATCATTCTAAATAAAAGTAACTCATCTATCCTTGTATTGAACCTTGATGCCTTAAATATTAAGAGAGCGGAAATTGAGCATATAATCCTGACTAATAATGCCGATAATGTTTTAGGTAGAGAAAATTGGCTGTAAGACGCTATAACAAGCCACAAAATTTTTTCAATTTACTAACACGATATACCCAGAGATGGAGTTTCCGTGGAAGCAAAAAGTATTGCTTTCTACAGCAGATCGTGCAAGTTTGATAATAACAACATTGAAAGCATTTGGTGCATCTTATTGTGATCAAATCAAACTAATGTTAAGTTATTCCTCTTATACGAGCCTCCAGACCTGGACATACTAACACTTCATGCACTCAACAAACATATACCCATAAAAATAACAACAGTGCCACCATAATTGGCAGGGTAATATCCTCACCTGCCAAATCAGAGGATGCGGTTTGATTTCCGCCAAGGTGGCTTTTCCTCCACCTAAGGCTTAGGTGTTCATAAATGTCTTCATTGCAATTAATGTTTACGGGTTAGGTGGAAGAAAAGATTAGTCCCAATCTCACCCCAATGATGTAGTTAAATAAATAAATAGCAGAAATGACTCAACTCCTGCTTAGTGTACACGGAAAAACTGGTTCTTTATCATTCACCATGCAAAGCAGAAAGGGAAATTGTTGATTTTCACTTGAGCAAGTGGATTACATTGTTCATTCAGGGTTTGTGGATAACCATTCTTGTGAGACTGCAGGAGCAGTGCTTAAGTCAAATTTCTGGACCACAATGGTGCAGTTCAACCTGACCAGGACCTCACAAATATTGAGTGTTAATTCCATCAAAAGATTCACTTCTTCACCATGGCAATGCTTTGTCAAAGACGACAAACCTAGAAATGCAGTATGCATTGCAGCAGTAAGAGTTGAATTGAATTGTACCTGACCTGTGTCTCACTCCTTGTGATTTTCTTTTTTTTCCATGAGAGAGCCTCCGAATATTTTCTCCACTAAGCAATCAAAATATTCCTACTCCATAATAATAAAGCCCATTGTACTACGAAGAATGACTGAAACAAGTTCCATTTGTGTGAATTTTCTCACAAATTGGTGAGTAGAAGTGAAATTAGTGTGCGTAGACAGCCTGAAGCTCGACCACCTTCATTTGTGTCATTTTTGGAAATGTGACACTTTTTTTGTACGCTTCGTAGTTTTGCGCGTTTTAGGGTGCGTCGACAGCTAAGGTCATTTTGCACCACTCATTAAAATTAAAACTAAAATTCCTTTTTAATTAGGAATAAATAAATACGATTAAATATATATAAATAAATAAATAATTGTTAAAATCAAGAGGCATTAAAATTATGAGATCCAAAACTATATCTGCCTCATTAAACCAGTTGCCCTTAAAATATTTAGGACTCGATTTATGAACCCAGAGTCATCCCCTAAAATATAACTTAAGTCTCCCCTTATATTAAACATGTCTCTGGTCCTTAGGTATGTCCTACATTCTGTCAGGATATGTTTTATTGTCAGGGGTTGGAGGCACTCATTGCAGCGGGGCTCTTCTTTTACCTCCGCAAAGAGGTACGAATGAGTGAGGGCAGAGTGCCCTATTCTCAGGCGCGTAATCATGACCTCTTCCCTCCGAGTTTTCCGGATGGAAGAGGACCATGATGAAACGACCGGTTTTATTGCCCTGAGTTTATTATGTTGCAGAGACTGCCAAGCCTCCTTCCACTGATGCAGGACCGAGTTCCGCAAGGCAGCCTTTACGTCCTCCATTGGAACCAAGGTGGAGTCGGTCTCGGGTTTTCGAAGGGCATCCTTCGCTGCCTGGTCAGCATTTTCGTTACCTCTTATGCCGACGTGACCAGGAGTCCATATAAAGGAGACCCTGTTCCCCTTTCTCTGAAGGGACAACAGGGTGTAATGGATGTCCTGGACTATCGGGTGCACAGGTGCAAAGACCGATATAGATTTTAGGGCGCTCAACGAGTCTGTGCAGATGAGGAAAGAGCCATTGCTTTCTTTTATTTCTCCTAGGGCCGTCCTTATGGCCGACAGCTCGGCTGTGAAAATACTGCAAGAAGTGTGCAGTTTTTTCCTCACGACTCCATGGTAGTGGTCCCTAGTTATTTCACTAAATAGATTATTTATTCTAAATCGCACCTCTCCGTAGAATAATGCGACTTGAATTATTATCATGATGCATAATAAACTTGGGAACTACCATAATGAACAACACTGTTACCACCTTCAATTTGTTCAACCAACCTCGACGTTGACACTACACTGGATACGTTTGAGTTCTGGAAGCACATGTTGGCCAGGCACGAGAGACTGGGCATCTGCACCTTGTAGTGTGGAGAACACAGCAGAGCAGCCAGAGCGGGGACAGCGCCTTGTTCGCAGAGGGCATTCTGATTCTCTGGGTTCTGTAAACACAAGGGTCGCATAGGAAAATAAATAAACAACTAAAGAACTAACGCGTTTGGTGTTATAAGACACCCTAATGATGAATGGTTTCCACAGTTGTCTGCGTACCTACTGCGTCGTTCGTTTGATTTGAATACACACACTACTTAGTTTATTAAATACTACACCTACAAATCTAATCCGATACATTTCAGAAGGACCCATTAAGAGATCTCGCAAAAAATTGGGAGCAACAGTACACTGGTCTTTGAAATAACTGTCAACACCTCCGAAAATGGAATACTTAAGCAAAAATAGGTGAATAAAAATAACTGAGAAAACACTCACCTTGCAAGCAGCCGTGAGCACTGTTGTGATACACACTTGATTGGAAACTGAGTGCGACAGAAGGTTCAGCAAATGAGTAACGAGGCTGGGATCATCGTATATTAACTCTACAGGCGCACAAGGGCTTTGGAACACAGTGCGAAGGCAGCATAAGCACACTTCCACTAGCTTCTGATCGTCACTCCCGAGGGCTACATAAACAGAAGGCAAGAATAGAATGGCACATAACCACCCTCGTCATAACACCACTTTTAATTCTAATATTAATAACAACTCACACCAAATAACTGTGCAATGGAATCTGAAAATAATATTTTTGTCTTACTGTTAATTAGAAGTGTAACTATCCCCATGTCAACTAGGGCTTTGACGTGCTCTTCGGTTCCTTTAGCAAGGGAGCCAAGCGTTATAGTAGCTTCAATTTTAATATTATTTGACGATACGTTGTCACCCAAAAGTTGCAACAAGCGAGGAACAACCCCTTGTTGTATCACACTACCCTTCTGTCGGTTGCTACCGATGACCGAATTCTTCAGACGTCTACGAAATAAAAACACCAAAAAGAAAACTTTTTTACTAAGAAAAACAAACACTTTGGGATACGAAATGCAAAATAACAAATAGTCATTGTAATTACACAATAGCGTCCATGCATCTTGCAGCATCCGGGGAATATAATTCGTCTATATAAGATCTGGAGCTTTCGACCTCCTGTAAAAGATAATCAATTATTCAAAAACATTCCTGTACGGTTCGCCTGTGACTAATAATAATAACACTCACCATGATTGGCTCCATGACAGGCATCATAGCGACGAAGAAACTGTCAGGTCCTCAATACAGATTAGAATGCATAGGAGTGACACTCCGTGTTAAAAAGTGGAACCGCGTAGCAGACGACGAGCATCAGAGCGTGACGTCAAGCGGACGCGGGAATTAGCACAACAGCCATAATATTTCTAATTTTCACCAAAAACGCCAAATAATGTATTTCTGCCGGTATGCACAACTTTCCTCTACGTTAAAAGCGAACAATGCTGTGATTCGGAAATCTTAGATTGAAATCATAAGACACCGAAATGCAAAGCATCGCAACGATTTCATCCATTAGGAATACAAGTAGTTAGCGAATGTGGTCCACCTGGGATATGCGTTAAGAAAAGCAATTACTCAGTTTGAATATCAAGTCACAAGGACAAAGAGTGAGGGCATTTGAAATCCGTGTTCATTTTAATCTTTTTTGGGGAAAGAGACAATGTTGTAAGCATACAAACAATGCAATTTAAGCTTTTTGTATAGCCATATCAATTTAATTATAATTTGTCCGGAACTTTGGTGTATATTCACATATACTCGAGTATAGGACACGCCAGATATAAATTTCAAAATTTTGGAAAAAATACTATATATTTACATATATATGTACCAATTTACTAATATATTTACATTTTATTTGGTTAAGTCAGAATTGGTGAGTAGTGGCAATTCCATAAATTCATATAGACAATTTAACATTATTTTTTAATAGGTTGAACAGCTTTTTCTTAAAAATAGGTACTTTTGCTTCAAATTTGATTTCATGGGGAAGTTTATTGAATAACCTTAAGCCCATTTGCTTTGGGGCTATGAGTAGTATTTAGTGTGTGATGGATGAGATGGCATCCCTGGCTATGGCTGTTGTTGTGGACCTCGTTTTTCTAAATCCATGTTGAAATAGGGAGAATAGGTTATGTGTCTCAAGGTATGATACTAGACAATAGTACAACACCATTTCATATATTTCACCAGCTGGTTCGACAGGGATAAGAATTCATGGTCATTTTGCAACCTTTGCACTTTTTAGGCATATTTAAGAGTTTGGGAAAATTCCAATTTTTAGGGATTCATCCATTTAGAACAACAGCTGATCTTTAATTGTATTAAATGACCTTGTCATGACTATCCCTGGGATGCCATCTCATCCAGGACTAAATTTGTCAGAGAATTTATTGATAATGTTGGTCAGTTCCATAGCTGAAAAGGGGAATAGATATAATGAATTGCACACATTAGAAATATGAGAATAATTAGCTACAATGACAAACAGATTTTGATGATTTGTGTGGAAATCTTTCAGAATGGAGGCCACTGAGTAATTTGGAATAGAATTTCCAGCAGAGTCATGCAGTTAAAGATCTTGTTGTAAATTATGAATACCCTTGGATCCGTTAATAATTTTCCAGATCTCTTTAGCTTTATTGTCTGCATTGGTAAGTATATAGTTGTTGAGAGAATTTTTAGTTCACTCTAAGGTTTGGCGAAAAGTTTTCTTGAGTTCTGAATATTCCTGACAGTCAGCTGGATTTGAATTGTTTTGTCGGTGATCCCTGAACTGTTTCTTGGTCAGTTGTGTACTTCACAATCCCTTAGGAAAAAACATTATTGGAATGAAGTAGTTTATAATGAATAACATGTTAACTTTAATAGTAAACTATTCATACATTCCCAAAAGTACTTGGTCATCAGTAGTTTTCTCGTAATGATGTAATACTTACTATAGCTGGTCCTCTGATTGAACTATTAATAATTTAAAAGTACTGTATTTAAAATCAGCCCATTACTACTAATGATAACAGTATAATATTGAAATTGCCTAACAGTAAATATTAACTCAATTGTGTCTCAAATAGCCAGTTGAAATTGTTGGTGAACTATTTACTGACTTCATGAACCTCCAATGATTAATGAAAGGTAGTATTAATGTGATTCATATGAGATAAAAGTAAAAAATGATAATTTTTAACAATAAGGAGATTTCTTTTTCATAGGTATACCTTCTCCTCAGTGTGCAGTAGTATAGACCATTCAAAATTAAAATGTGGAATTATACACACTAATTTTGAAACAGTTGAAGTAATTTGTTATACCCTATAAACTCATTTCATTAAAACACTCCTAATTTATTTATGAAGTAACCATTGGAAATATTATGGATCAAGGCATATCAATCCTGTTCCTATCTATCATGCAAAGAAAAAACAATCCCTATTTTTCTGAATAAGTGTAAAATATTTATATGAATGCCATCTGGCAGGAAACAAATAATATGGTTAGTCTCTCAAAATAGAACAGAAAATAAGTTTTACCACCTGCATGCTTACAAAACTCTCCATCAACAGTGCCATTAAGTTGAAAGCTTAAGAGTGCATTCCTTTTATTATTAGGGAAATTATGCAATGCCTGGCCTCAACACATGGATAATGTTCTTTACTACTCCAAATTGAATTGAAGGGGTACTGTTCTGTTAGCAGTTTAGTCTCTGATAACATGTAACAATGCATTTTCATGAATAAAGTGCATATGACTTGCATTTTACAATAAATATTCTTCCTTTGATTTAATTTCAGATGCATCCTTTAGGTCAGTTGAAAAGTTAATCATTTCTGCTATTACAAATAATTTTAAATAACCTAAAGGAAGAAAAAAATACATAAATTATAAAATAAATGGGATCGAATCAAGCAGTTCAGGACAGGTCAAATAGTTGTGTGTAACCACTGGGACTTCCCAGGGATTCGGACCCTCAGCCATATTTTCAAAACCTCTTCCCCAGTCTGACAAACCAAAAAACAACAGCAAACATGTTAAGTAATTTTTCCTTGGTCACTTTTACAGGACAGGACAATTTATTGGACGTATTAAAATCCACCAAGCCTTGATTCAAATCATTTACCATTCACAAATACACCCCAGTACCCAGCAATATACCATAATGTAAAACATGTCCCATCTTCACCACTCATTGCCTTCCCTCTCTACTTACCAATTCTCTCATATCCCACGGTACTCCCTCATGTGCATACCGCTATATAATATACCATACTTAATTGCAAACTTTGTCCTTGCTTTGTTGGGCAATGCACCGAACCGCTTAGCATCCTCATCAACAGTCACTGCGCCTCATGCAGACCTTCTGCATTAACCTCTCTACCAGGGACTAAAAATGCCTCCCTTCATAGTGCTTCATTAAAAAATTGTTTCTATTGCCTCCTTCCCTCTTTCAGACACCACTAAAACCCTGCATCTGGCTCCTTGTTACTGGCTCAAATCTAATCCTGAACATTACCAATTAAGAGTTCCGTATTGTATCGGAAAAAAGAGCAGTCACATCCATTTTTTAATCAATCTCCAAGAAAGACACATAAAAATGGAAAAGAATTCTCTTTCTAGGGCATTTTCTTGTAAAGTGACCAGAACCTTTCCAGATAACAAAATAAATTCAGCCTACAAAATATAGGCAACTTAGGGAACCTTTTATCTAACAGCAAGGACAAAATTCCCATATTGGAAAAGAGTGGAGTGTATACATTGCATTGTGAGTGCTCTGCTGCTGCAATTCAGTGAACAAGTGAAAGAACGCAAACAGAAATCCTTCTTCCCATTTTGCCAAGCACATTATGGACGATAACTGCACTAGTGACTTTTTTCCTGAGATACTACATTTAGAGAAGAAAGGTTTAAGATTAGATTCCTTGGAAGGTTTGGAAATCTCCAAGAGCAGTCATAATGAGGGTATATTAGTGAATGACCTGATGTACTCCCCCTGTTGCCCCATCCTGGACCTCTATTCCCCCCCTGATGCCATACCCAACCGCCCTCTCCCCCTCCCCCCATACACACACCAGTTTCCCTTCTCTTTCCCCTCCTCCCACTTTACCAACAACTCCTATCCTGTCTGGTGTATTAAGCTGTGCGTCCTCTGTAATTCAGCAGATGATGACTTTGTAAGTCCAAACGTAGGTCGTGAATAATAAAAAATTTATGAGGAAGAACAAAGTATTTTCTTTTCCAATACGGGTTCCCACCCAGCAACTTTCTAATTCCCATCGACCCCTAACCCTTCCGATCAACCCCAAAGCCCTCCATTCCCACTTTACTTCACCCATCCTACCTTTATGTACCTGTCCTGCCCACCACCCGTATTTTTCGTAAGTTTCCTTCCTTCTGTAAAAATGGTTGTTGGGTCAATGAACTCTTCAAAAACCGATATTGTGAGTGTTTCTTCATTTTGAGTTTCTAAGTTTTACAGGTATGTACCATCGCCGTGCTTGCGACTCCCTTTATATTAACTTTGGTGGACATTTCTCACCGCCTCTTTCAAAGGAGGGAGGAAAACTGTGGGTACTAGTGATAGATAGATAGATAGACAGGATGGGTCTGGTGTAGGACGGACGGGTGCAGGAGAGGGCGAAGAAAGAGAGGGCGATTTTTAACGATGGCCGGCAGGGCTGAGAAGATGGGTGTACTCAAAAGTGAGCAAGGCTTAGCCTGACGTCAAAGCATATCCCCCAGGGTATTCAGGTTTCGTTGTTAGAGGAATAGCAAAGGTAAAGTTAGGATTTATAAAAATGATGCTTGGCAAATGCAATGAGAGAGTGAAGACGCTTTCCTGTTTCACATTGTCTGTGGAACAGGAAAGCGTCTGGGAACTGGAAAGTGGGTTCCTCTATGGGATCCTCAAGAGGAAGGTTTAGTTTAAAAACTAGATCGAGAGTAACTTACACCAAATAGGTTTGTGAAAAGTTCTTATGAGCAAGGCAGCAGTGTCACGACACTATTGGAACAATTAGGATGGGAGCCAATGGTTGAAATTCAGGTTGAACTCACTGTGTGAATTTGAGGCAGGTCGCCTACCTGAGGATGGTTAAGGTGTATTACAGGCTCCAGGTTACTATCATAGATCAGATCACCAATGTAAAATCAGGGAGATAGTAGAACGAATAGATTGAAAATGCCTTTTTTCCCCGTAATGCTAGGGATACAAAAATATATTATAATAGGCGCGAAGAAAAAAATTAGAATTCGTAGTGCATAGATATTGTAATAAACATGCCTTAATTTTATATTAACCCATGATATGATGTATGATCAATAATGATGTGAAAGTGGTTTCCTTCGTGTTGAATGACTTTATTCGTTGCATGTTCGAACTAATCCGTGTGTATGTAGATGTAATGACAGTCCATGTATGGCTGGTGACCTAACACCAGACCGCCACACGCGCAAGAAGGCAATTGCATGAAAGAATATTCAATAACGAGATCTTACTGGTGACCTCTCCTGGGTGAATAATATACGTGCAATATGTGGACGAGGTCACTAAAATTAATATTGATTACAAGAGTATAGGGTAAATGAGGGGATAAAATGGTAGAATGATGTTGCATTTGAGAGTCCGGCCTCAGTTCAATAATACTGCACACGGGATCCTCATCAAATTGAATTGATATCCAATTTATATCGCGTGTAAAGTTTAAGTGAAGAAAAGGCTACTCTGGCGCCATTTGGCGCCAGAGTAGCCTTTTCAACCCCATGATGCCAACGTTTCGGAAAACAAGTCGTTTTCCAAAAGCGTCCTCGACGAAGGAACTGACCCGGTGGAATACCAGAGTAGTCTGTAGTCTGTTCCGTAGAGAAGGTATCTTCGTAAAATGTTGATATGACACATACCTGTATCCACCAGATTGCTACAATCACCGGTGCAGATCGCAAGTCTATCGATACAATCAAAATCAGCTGAACGACAACATTTAGATAAATAATTTATTCATTAAATACGAAAGTAAATTAAAAACTACAATCACAGCCACGAAATTGAATGCCCTGGCACGGTCGACCAATGTCGATGGGTTCGCGGGGTCAAGCAGCAGAGAGACTTGTCACTGGAATCCTGGAGGTAGCTAAGACGTGGACTGTCAATCAGAGCACCACGGGTACCGGGAAGCCGCAGCGCCTGCAGTTCTCCTGCAGGGAAGGGAGGGCGAAGGAATCCATTAGCCATGCCAATCGTGAGGGTAATAAATGACCTTCTGGTCTCAGAAATTCGCGAGAAATGCCGAAATGCTCCTGCCATGAGGTTGAAAATCTGATGGAATCCCCTCACCCTAGGTGGTTTACAGGACGTGGTCGCCACGAACTAACTTAGAATCTATGAAATATCTAGGCATCACTAATGATCTCTCGAGGGGTGGAGAAGCTAATATTACTACAAATATGTGGAGAAGCGAACCGAAAATTGCGTCAAAAGGAAATTGCGGATAAGCTATGAGAAATTGAAAAAAAATATGCTACTAAAGAAAAAGAAGTGTGGTCAAATAAATAAAAAATACGCTAAATCTATCAACGATACACAAGTGACGTATTAGTTTGCAACGGCAAATACATGGATGAAGAAGGGCAAGTCCAACTATACCCGATTAGTTTTGAATATCGCGGGTAGCAAAATTTGTGGCGCAACAATTATCCTGGAAGTTCGGAATATAGTTGCGTTAGTACAACGCTATACACATATGAATCCTGAAAATATTTTTCGTTAAACGTTGTCTGGAGAGATAATATATACTAAGCTATTTTTTACTTGACCCACATACGCGAAATATTTGGACAAGCTAACAATAAATTATAAATAATTAGAAGAATAATGGGTAAATGTGATGAAAATATGAAAACAATATTATATATCGCTGGTTAGGCCTCATTTAGAATATGATGCCAACATGCATAGGATCGTCATGAAGTAATAAAAGCTATTCTGAGAAACTACAAACATAGCACGGCTCAAGGGAAATTTTTCATTTGGAAAGTTTGATTGATAAATGATTTCAGATCGCGGACAGCGTTAAGGAGCGATGAGAAGATTTGCAAAACGTTGTTATGATAAACCGTTTCGCGTTTGAAAATTATCACAGAAGCTAACCCGGGAATCACTCGTGGAGCGAAGGTTAAATTACAGACTGAAGCCCTTGCATGAATTGGAAGAAGGTCGCTTGACACTGTGATTATTACCCCCATTGTAATACGGTTGGAGAGTTAATGTCAATAAAATTAGAGAGATTAAGTGCGCATGAATATCTACATAAAACCCCGCAAGGGCGTGTGGCGGGGGGTGTTAGGTCACCACCCGTAAAAAGGAACAAAACCACATGCAAAAGCAACACATACATACAAACGTATGCCCACAGTGGCGTAAAAAATATACATTTAAGATTTCCACGAACGACAAGACATGAGAATAACATTGGCCACCCGCGGTAGGATAACATCCCGGTTAAAATGGTATGGTATGTATTCACTCCCTGTCACGCACCCTAGTGGTTGCTTGCAGGGTACTAAAATTAAGAAACAAATAATAATAGGCATTCACTATTACGCTTTGAACGTAATGGTATGACTGATGAAGAGTTTTGTAAGCATAATGGAGGTAAGTTGTTTTCTGTAAAACTAAAAATAAATATAAAAAGATATAAATAAATAAATGGAGACAACATCTAAGACATTTTTATCTATTAAAAGGACTTGAAGCATAGTAAGCAGACCATTATAAGGAACTGTTCATGCAAAACTTGTGGAGGATATACTTAATATCTCCCAGGAGTTACCATTTCCGAAAAGATAAAACAAGAGATATTAAGTACAGAAAGTAAGTAATAAAAGCTATTCTGAGAAACTACAAACACAGCACGGCTCAAGGGAAATTGTTAATTCCTAAAAAATACATCTCGAGGAAATGGTTAAAAAATTATTCAAAAAGATTTCGATGGAACTTTGTAACAACGGAAACTTCTTTTTTAATACACAGACGAGATGGATGGAGAAATTAAATACGTTCACCAATCAAACGGAAGGGGGTGAATGCGGGGGAGGGTGCACTTACCACCCCGGATATGCCGACTGCGTGCCCGCCACATCGATGGTACACGGACCGATTGCTGAGGAACATCCTGAGGTCCTTATTCGGCAGTACGGTCGCCTTGTAGCACCAAAACTGCTTGCTCGTCAGGTTGGAGTAGAGGTCCAAAATGTCTCTGCCGTTGGTCAGCTAATGGGGAAAGGAGAGGAGAAATATGATATTTATACACCTACGTGTTGCCCCGCCACTCACAGTTATTATGTAGTTTGCCATTTCCACCACTTACCATAGTTAAAGGTTAGTGTAATGAAGTAGGTACATTATAAGAGAAAATATTTAACAGATATCACATGAACTCGGGTAGGTTTGAAACTCTTATTTGCGCACACGTGGATATCTCCTTGTAAGAATGACAACACAGCCAGAAATGAGGGAAATAATGGCAACGCTTGGGGGCTCCCACTTGCGTCTTGGACTACATTGTACTCAGTTAAGTCGCTCAGGCAAGAGACGGACCACAAACCACTACTGTCCGATGGTCGAGCCATCGTAACATGTAGCACAAGGTTTCTCAATTTTGATCAAATAATAACCAGCTCCAACCCCTTGAGGGCCTATACGTTTCACATTCTGAGCAACGCAAACAATCTCTGAGGGATATAAAACCATTTAATCTTGCTTCCAAACACAGTAATGGCGCAGGATTGATAATATCATGATATCAAGAGAAAAGAGAAGCCATCCATGCTATGTTAGTCAAGGAGTGCACGGACATATAGGGAAACGACGTATAAACTATAATGGCGAGAAAAACACTAGTATTTTGCAAACTAGTATTTTCATTTCCAAATTTCCTCGAATGCAATGCTCTCTTTTGTGCCAGCTTAAAAATCACTACGCATCCATAATCATCGGAACACGTCCTAATATAAATAAATAAATCAGGGCAAAATGCGAACCCTTTTATTACTCATTAAACAATTTCCCGTCCGACGTGAGGATATACGGCCATATCATATACGATGACTGAATTGCGTGCAGCAAGAACATGTTAAGATAATACGGGGGGAAGGAAGGGCGACTTACGCATTTGGTCTGCGATGTTCGATCTTCGTCGTCGTCGCTGGAGGAGGAGTAACCGCTGCTGCTGGTGCTGCAAGTAGATGAAGTTGGAGAGGAGGCGATGAGACTCCCAGGGGGGGAGCACTCGTCCAGCGTAAAGTCCCCACTCACGGACTGCAGGATGGAGTTCACCAGGTGACTCGCTGTCATCGTCGTATTTATTATATGCACTCTATAGTATTACAATCGTCCTTCACCTCAAGATGGGCTCGAACGAGAACTTTGACGATCTTCAGTCGGGGTAGTAAATAGGCCGAGTGCTGCAAGGCAGTGCCTATCAAGGTAACTATTAGCGAATGAAGGCTAGGATTTCTCCGACTTGCTTATATACGTTCGGAGATTCCCCCTTCGTAATAGACAAGCGAGCGAGAGGTCCAATAGGAGGTCACAGTTCAAATCCCCGCCCCCTATCCCCCCATCTCGCGAACCCTCATTAGCCGTGAAGGAGGCAAGAAGATACTTTCACTTACGCTAGTGCAACAATGATTGGAAGAGACGTAGCAAGACGGTTAGGGTTGCCGGGAGGGGAGGGGTAGCTTCCCATTGGTCGGCGACACATGGTACTCCCTTCTCCTCGCCAAATGTCACCAACGCGGTCCCCTAGTTTTAAATCCCCGGACATCTTCCATCGCCCCCAACCACACCAGGAACCACGCATAGAGTGGCGTTGACGGATCGGACATGTCTGCATAAAAATACATCGACATCTACATATCCTATATGTATATCGTAACTCATAAGCTGTGGCAGGGGGTGCTAATTCACCGGCTATAGTACAAGTACATTCACTTGTACAACCAATCCATCCACGACCACATGGCATCCCTTCATCCACTTAAAGAACACGCGGAAGGGGTTGCCGTGCATCATTGATGAAACATCAGTCGACGTGGACACAAATACCCTGCGAACCGCTAAAAATGTATTTGCAAGGGGTAATAGCACCATGCGGAAAGTTTGAGTGATAATGGGGGATATGGGAGGGGAAGGAAAAAATATTCATCTAAATATGGCCCCGCAAGCCGCGGTGGGGGGGGGGGGTTAGGTCACCGCCCGTATAGAGGAGCAATACTACATGCAAAAAATATTCGTCAAAACTATCAAATAACGTGCAAACAATTTTACATTGTGTAGGGAGAACCAATTAAAAACAAGGGTCAGTTCACCAAATGAATTATTTATTTATTATACGAAATAAGGGAATGAAAATTAATCAAAACAATTTATAATACAGGCCTCCACGAAAACAAGTAATGCCATGAAGTTGTCACACACAATATGAATATATAATGTTAGCAAGTAAAAAGTCCTAATCTTTTCGCCTATACGCTCCATATGTATGTATACATGTATGTTGGGAACTCGGTTGTTATTTAAGATGGCTTCATCTAGGTCCCCTGTTGCCATGCTCGAAGGCACTGGCGAATGCGCGGCTTTAAGGGTCCGTATTGTCATGCTGGAGATAATGGTGAGGGAGCTTCGATCGGAGATCGCTGGCCGGAGGACTCCCCTCAGGAGAGATGGTGCTCGCGGTGGGAATACGAAAACCCGCCAAGCCTATATGGGTGCACGGATTCGTCCGAATGCAACACGTGGCTGGGCGATTAGAGACCTACCCCGTGTCCCATCTCCCAACGAGGGAGTGTCTCACGTCCGTAGGTCGGACGATTGGAGGTTCGTCTCTCGGGGCAAAGGGAAGGTAACGCTGCGGCGTGGATTGGACTCTGCGGAGGCAGATACCATCCCCGTCTCCAACAGGTACACGGTGCTGTCGGATGACAGCACCACCGTACCTGCAGTCCCTACCCCTACTCCGAGGACACTGCCTAGGGTAAGACGTCAGGGAACAGGAAGGGAGGGAATTGTAGTAATAGGTAGCTCGAATGTCCGTCGTGTAATGGTCCCATTGAGGGAAAGTGAATGGGAAGTAAATGGGAGTAAACAAACCGTGGCTTGCTTAAGGGATTGTAGCAATATAATTCATACAGACAGTGAGGGTAAAGCTAACATCCTAAATTCATTCTTCCAAAGCGTTTTCTCGAATGATGTTGCCACCGCACATCTCCAAGAAACAATACATACTCCACCCATGGAAAAAATAACAGTGGACCAACAAGGAATTCTAAAATTGCTTAACGAGATTAAACCCAACAAATCCCCGGGTCCCGAAAATATACCAGCTAGGGTGATAAAACATTTAGCTCCAAACATTGCCCCGTACCTGCTATAATAATAAATAGATGCCAGAACTAGCCGACTCAAGGACTCCTTCTTCCCACGGACAATACGGGATAGCAACTGCAGGGTTATAGATAGCAAAAATTCCACTTGCCACCCTCAGCGTCTAAAAAATAATTAGTTGTATTTAAATGCATGCTCTTCCACTAACCTTATGTGTTTTGTTATATTAACACATTCTTCCCGAGTGACCTCATTCATGTTCTGTTCATCTGTTTTTAAGTTTCCCTTTCAATCCCTCGTCCCTCTCCGCGGGGGGAAATTCCTGCTACCTGCAACGTTGGGTCGCATTCCCTGCCTTTTAAAGACTCTTTGGTGGCAGAGTGTTTCGTGGTGCATTTTCATGTGGTGTTTCAATTTCTTGCTTGTTGTGTCCTGGCTTCCGTGTTGTAGGATGGCTTTCGTGCCGCATCATGGGGTGCAGTTTTTTAGTTGTTTTGCGGTATATGTGTTTGCATGAGTATTGGATGAAGGGATTTTTGCATGAGTGTGTGCGCTGCTGTGGGTGTAATTTTCCGTGTTGTTTTTTTGCATGTGGTATTTTTCTTTTTTACGGTTGGTGACCTAACACCCCCCGCCACACGCCCTTGCGGCGGCTTGCGGGGTATTATGTAGATGTAGAAAGGACGCGCCGCGTAGGCGCCGATCAACGGGTGACCGCCTGATGTATACCAGGCGGAAGAGTCCCTCAGGTGACGAAGGCAATCGAGGCGGCGGTCAAAGGCACGAAGTGCTCTAGGCTGCAGGTCGTGGCCCATGTGGGCACCAACGACGTCACGGACCGTGGATCCGAGGAGGTCCTCCGTTCCCTTAGGGAACTGAGCTCCGAGGTGAAGCGCGTCCAGGGCGTTGAGGGGGTTCAGCTGGGACTAACGGTCTGCAGCATCGTTCCGAGGGAGGATCGCGGGTCTCTGGTTTGGAGCCGAGTGGAAGGCATAAACCAGAGACTATCGAGATTCTGCTCGGACATAGGAGCCTCCTTCGTCGACCTGAGACCAACCCTCCGATCTTGCAGGACTCCCCTTAACCGATCTGGGGTCCATTACACGGCGGAAGCGGCGAGTAAGGTAGCGGATAGGATACTCGACCACTGTAGGCCTTTTTTATGATAGAGGGCAGGTCACTTAGCGGGTCATGAACATCTGGGGAGAGCGCGTATGATATTATTAATAAAAATATAAAAGTCACCGACAACACTGGCATTGATTTAGAAAGACATGTGACACGCACTTCCCCACAAAGGCGTCCTAAATTACAGACAGGCACAAATAAGGTCGTTATTCAACATCAAAATAATTTAACTATACTTGTTATAAATTGCAGAAGCCTCAAGAACAAATCAGCGGATCTAGAACACATAATCAAACCTCATTCCGCTGATATAGTATTAGGCACAGAGAGTTGGCTGTGCAATGACATAAACGACCAAGAAATTTTCCCAATAGATTTCAAAGTTTACCGACACGAAAGAGATACAAGACCCGGAGGAGGGGTTTTCGTGGCAGTTAAAAGTTATTTTGAAAGCAGGCAAGTTTCATTTGAAAATAATAACATAGAAAGTGTTTGGTGCACCTTAATACGGACCAATCAACCCAACATAAATTTATGCTCTTTCTACAGACCTCCAGACTCAGATTTGAAAACACTTCACACCCTCAACGATCAAATTTACAATTTTACACGTAAATATAATAACAGCATAAACATAATTGGTGGCGACTTTAACCTCCCTGGTATAGATTGGGACAACAATATCGTTAAATCTGGGACCCGCGATCGCGAATCTTGCAATTCCATGATAAAATTGGTTCAAAAAAACTCCCTCCATCAAGCAGTACGCATGCCCACCCGTGGAAAGAACATATTGGATCTATTTCTCACAAACACGCCTGAACGGATTATTAGTGTATCAACTGATGAGGGCTTGAGTGACCATAAAGCAATTAATGTCCACTTGGACATAGAAATAAAAAAGATTGTTAAACCAAAAAGAAAAATTTATAATTACCATAAAGCAGACTTTGAATCTTTTGCCAATCAATTAAACTCTTCACTACCCGAGTTCAAAACCCGCTTAAGTCATGTCAACGTGGAAGAAACTTGGACAGAATTTGTCAATATCATGCAAAAAGGAATCGTAGATTTCATACCTATAAAATACGTTAAAGCAAATCGCGACCCCAGGTGGTACAATAAAGACGTTAGAAAAGCCCTTAAAAGCAGAGAATGCTACACCCACAGCAGCGCACACACTCATGCAAAAATCCCTTCATCCAGTACTCATGCAAACACATATACCGCAAAACAACTAAAAAACTGCACCCCATGATGCAGCACGAAAGCCATCCTACAACACGGAAGCCAGGACACAACAAGCAAGAATGTGAAACATCACTACCACATGAAAATGCACCACACTCTACCCCCCGAGGAGACTCTAAAAGGCAGGGAATGCGACCCAACGTTGCAGGTAGAAGAAATTTGCCCCCGCGGAGAGGGACGAGGGATTGAAATGGAGACTTAAAAACAGATGAACAGAACACGAATGAGGTCATTCCGAAAGAATGGGTTATTATAGCAAAACACATAAGGTTAGTGGAAGAGCATGCATTTAAATACAACTAATTATTTTTTAGACGCTGAGGGTGGCAAGTGGAATTTTTGCTATCTATAACCCTGCAGTTGCTATCCCGTATTGTCCGTGGGAAGAAGGAGTCCTTGAGTCGGCTAGTTCTGGCATCTATTTCCCGAATTTTATATGAATGATCCAAGCGACTAATGTATGTAGGAGTACGAATAATTTGCGAGACCTCGGTGCTGAAACATGCGGATCAAAATTTATTTAATAATTTCAATCTTGCATTGAATCGTCTCTCAGCCAATGATTCCCACCCCAAATCCATTCTTTTCTAATAACCCATTCTTTCCGAATGACCTCATTCGTGTTCTGTTCATCTGTTTTTAAGTTTTCCTTTCAATCCCTCGTCCCTCTCTGCGGGGGCAAATTCCTGCTACATGCAACGTTGGGTCGCATTCCCTGCCTTTTCCGACTCTTTGGGGGATAGAGTGTTTTGTGGTGCATTTTCATGTGGTAGTGATGTATCACATTTTTGCTTGTTGTGTAATAGCTTCCGTGTTGTAGGATGGCTTTCGTGCTGCATCATGGGGTGCAGTTTTTTATTTGTTTTTCGGTATATGTGTTTGCATGAGTATTGGATGAAGGGATTTTTGCATGAGTGTGTGCGCTGCTGTGGGTGTAATTTTCCGTGTTGTTTTTTTGCATGTGGTATTTTTCCTTTTTACGGTTGGTGACCAAACACCCCCCGCCACACGCCCTTGCGGCGGCTTGCGGGGTTTTATGTAGATGTAGATGTCTAATGTTTGCCCTATGATAGGTCACGGATAACAGTGATGCCTGGTTATTTTATAAAATCTACATTAGGAAGCTCGCTGTAAATCTGCAGCTACACAGTACCCCGCAAGGGCGTTGGGTGGGGGCTGATAGGTCACCAACCGTGAAAAGGAACAATACCACATGCAAAAAAACAACACTGAAAATTACACACACAGCAGCGCACACACTCATGGAAATATCCCTTCATCCAACACTAATGCAAACACATATACCGCAAAACAAAAAAAAAACTGCACCCCAGGATTCAGCACGAAAGCCATCCTACAACACGCAAGCTATTACACAACAAGCAAAAATGTGATACATCACTACCACATGAAAATGCACCACAAAACACTCTATCCCCCAAAGAGTCGGAAAAGTCGGCAGTTGCTATCCCGTATTGTCCGTTGGAAGAATGAGTCCTTGAGTCTGCTAGTTCTGGCATCTATTTCCCGAATTTTATATGCATGATCCAAGCTACCAATGTATGTAGGAGTACGAATAATTTGCGAGACCTCGGTGCTGAAATATGCGGATCTGAATTTATTTAATAATTTCAATCTTGCATTGAATCGTCTCTCTGCCAATGATTCCCACCCCAAAAAGACCTAGTTGTTTCTCGAATAATATACCCTTTTCAAACCATATCAGGCCAATATGCGGATCCGGTTTAAAGAAACTACGCTTCATTAAACGGGTAGTGAGAAAATGCAATGAGAAAGTTAAAGAGAGGTGTTATTTCTTTCTAGTTAGACCTCATTTGGAATATGCCGCGAGTATTTGGGATCTCTGTGAAAAAATCTGACAAAAAGAATCAGGTAAAGTCCAGAGAAAATCCGCCAGTTTCGTTAAAAATTGTTATGATAAGAACACTAGTGTGACAGGTCTCTTAAGGGATTTAGGCTGGGAACCACTTGAAGTGCGGAGAGAACAAGCAAGGCTTAGACTTTTAGAAGGGTTCAGAACAAACGAGTTTAACTATGACACTGAAGGAATTATAAAGGCCCCACACTACTTAGGTAGATCAGACCACAAAGATAAAATAACGGAGATAGATTCCAACAATTAAAAAGCCGGGACAGTATTAAACATTGCAAAGTTATCAGGTATACTAGTACGTACATGGGTATATTAGTTGGGAGTTTGCGTGCTTGCATGTTCGTGGGTTGGAAGGATTTTTGTATGAATGCCTACCATGTTTAGTGCGTGGATTCTATTAATGTGTGGCTTTTGAATGTAATTTTTTTCTATTTACGGGTGGTACCCTATCACCCCCCGCCACATGCCCTTGCGGCGTATGAAGCAGATGTAGATGAACCATACTGATTCCTTATTCATTAATCCTGGCTGACAATGCGACCCATCATACCTGTAGGTGTGACAATTAGGTATGTGTTCTAGAAACTTAAATGAAATTGAAGTCAAAGATATTTGTCTATAAGTACTGGGTTCTTTCATATCGACACTCTTAAAAACATCTACGTCTACGCAGTACATCTACATCTACATAATACCCCGCAAGCCGCCGCAAGGGCGTGTGGCGGGGGGTGTTGGGTCACCAACCGTAAAAAAGAAAAATACAACATGCAAAAAAAACAACACGGAAAATTACACCCACAGCAGCGCACACACTCATGCTAAAATCCCTTCATCCAATACTCATGCAAACACATAAACCGCTAAAAAACTGCACCCCATGATGCAGCACGAAAGACATCCTACAACACGGAAGCCAGGACACAACAAGCAGGAATTTGCCCCCGCGGAGAGGGACGAGGGATTGAAAGGGAAACTTAAAAACAGATGAACAGAACATGAATGAAGTCATTCGGAAAGAATGGGTTATTATAGCAAAACACATAAGGTTAGTGGAAGAGCATGCATTTAAATACAACTAATTATTTTTTAGACGCTGAGGGTGGCAAGTGGAATTTTTTCTATCTATAACCCTGCAGTTGCTATCCCGTATTGTCCGTGGGAAGAAGGAGTCCTTGAGTCGGCTAGTTCTGGCATCTATTTCCCGAATTTTATATGAATGATCCAAGCGACTAATGTATGTAGGAGTACGAATAATTTGCGAGACCTCGGTGCTGAAACATGCGGATCTAAATTTATTTAATAATTTCAATCTTGCATTGAATCGTCTCTCAGCCAATGATTCCCACCCCAAATCCATGAGCATTTCGGTGACGCTTTGCGTTTTATCGTAGGAATTTTTTACAAAACGGGCTGCCCGGCGTTGAACCTTCTCAATTTCCCGAATGAGGCCTTTTTCACTCGGATCCCACACGCTGCATGCGTATTCTAAATGAGGCCTTACAAGAGCGTGGTAACAACGTTCCTTGACCTTCGAGTCACTTTTGCCGACAATGCGTCTAATGAATCCCAATTTTTTATATGCTTGACCGCAGACTTTACGTATGTGAGTCCCCCAAGTTAAGTCTTTTGTGAATGTGGCACCTAGGTATTTTACCGTATCAGCTACTGCTAGGTCACCTCCAGCTAATTTGTAAGCAAATCCCGTTGATCTTTTAAAGAAATTTACCACTGAACATTTATTATAATTTAGAGTCAATCCCCAGTTAGAACACCATTTAGTAATGCAATCTAAATCCTGCTCTAGAATAAAACGATCCTCATCCTCAGATATCTCCCGATAGATCACCGTGTCATCCGCGAACATCCTAATTTTACTTTTCACTTCGCGGTTCAAATCGTTAACAAAAATCAAGAAAAGCAACGGCCCGATCACACTTCCCTGAGGTACCCCCGACGTGACTCGAACGCTGTCGGAACTAGCGCCATCAAGGACTACCCTCTGTTCCCGCTCTGAAAGAAAATCTTTAACCCAACTTATGGCGCCCTTGTTTATACCCGCGACCTTTAATTTATGAATGAGTTTACCGTGTGGGACCTTATCAAATGCCTTTTGAAAATCTAAGAAGATGGCATCCACTTGCCTACCTCTCTCACCCGATAAAAGTAAATCATGTGTAAATAATCCTAATTGGGTCTCGCATGAGCGGGTTTTCCTGAATCCGTGTTGATTGTCACTTAAAAAGTTAATATTGTCAAGGTGTCTCATTATTGAACTGACAATTATGTGCTCTAAGATTTTGCAACAGATAGAAGTGAGAGATATAGGTCTGTAATTACTGGGATCCTCCCTGTCACCACCTTTAAAAATAGGCGTTATTTGCGCGGTTTTCCAAATCTTGGGTACTTTGCACTCTGTGAGGGATTTGTTAAATATAAATTCAAGGTACGGGGCAATGTTTGGAGCTAAATGTTTTATCACCCTAGCTGGTATATTTTCGGGACCCGGGGATTTGTTGGGTTTAATCTCGTTAAGCAATTTTAGAATTCCTTGTTGGTCCACTGTTATTTTTTCCATGGGTGGAGTATGTATTGTTTCTTGGAGATATGCGGTGGCAACATCATTCGAGAAAACGCTTTGGAAGAATGAATTTAAGATGTTAGCTTTACCCTCACTGTCTGTATGAATTATATTGCTACAATCCCTTAAGCAAGCCACGGTTTGTTTACTCCCATTTACTTCCCTAACATATGACCAGAAAGCTTTGGGGTCAGTGTCCAAGTGCTCGCAAAGTACTTTGCGTTTAAAGTCCAGTAAAGCGCTACGTAATTGTGTTTTGGTTTCAATTTTGGAGGATCTATATGTGTCCCATAATTGTTTATTCTCAGGGGATGATGTGTTCACGCCTGCCCTATTTACCCTAGAGTGTAGCATTCTCTGCTTTCGAAGGGCTTTTCTAACGTCTTTATTGTACCACCTGGGGTCGCGATTTGCTTTAACGTATTCTTTAATGTTTCAGCACCGAGGTCTCGCAAATTATTCGTACTCCTACATACATTAGTCGCTTGGATCATGCATATAAAATTCTGGAAATAGATGCCAGAACTAGCCGACTCAAGGACTCCATTCTTTTCTAATAACCCATTCTTTCCGAATGACCTCATTCGTGTTCTGTTCATCTGTTTTTAAGTTTTCCTTTCAATCCCTCGTCCCTCTCTGCGGGGGCAAATTCCTGCTACCTGCAACGTTGGGTCGCATTCCCTACCTTTTACAGTCTCCTCGGGGGGTAGAGTGTTTTGTGGTGCATTTTCATGTGGTGTTTCAATTTCTTGCTTGTTGTGTCCTGGCTTCCGTGTTGTAGGATGGCTTTCGTGCTGCATCATGGGGTGCAGTTTTTAGTTGTTTTGCGGTATATAGTATGTGTTTGCATGCGTGTGGGATGAAGGGATTTTTGCATGAGTGTGTGCGCTGCTGTGGGTGTAATTTTCAGTGTTTTTTTTTGCATGTGGTATTGTTCCTTTTTACGGTTGGTGACCTAACACCCCCCGCCACACGCCCTTGCGACGGCTTGCGGGGTATTATGTAGATGTAGATGTGGATGATGGACAATTCACAAATACAATAGGAATTATATAAATTCACCTACAACCCACCTGGCTAAAGGGCTCACGGCAAGGGGTGTTAGGACGCCAGGTTTGAATTTATACAGTGTATTTACAGATTTATCGGGTGAAAGTGTAAGGAAAGTGGATGCGATCGGTTTAGATTTTCAAAAGGAATTTGATAAGGTTCCCCATGGTCAAATAGTTCATAAATTGTAAAGTTTGCAGGTCAAACAAGGGCGCAGAAAACTGGGTCGAAGACTCTTTCAGAGCGGGAGCAGAGGGTAGTCCCACATGTTAGAATACGCATGTAGTGTATGGGATCCGAGTGAAAAAGGCGTAATCCGGGAAATAGGTAAGGTTCAACGCCGGGCAGCCCGCTTTGTTAAAAATTCTTATGATAAAACAAAAAGCGTCACTGAAGTGCTTATGGAGTTGGGGTGGGAATCATTGGAAGAAAGGCGATTCAATGCTAGGTTGAACTTACTAAATAAAGTCAGATCCTCATGTTTCAGCACCGAGGTCACGCAAATTGTTTGCACTCCAAAATACATTGGATCATGCATTGGATCATACATACTTGGATCATGTATATAAAATTCGGGGAATAGATGCCAGAACTAGCAGACTCAAAGACACCTTCTTCCCACGGACAATACGGGGTAGCAACCGTTGGGTTATATCAGATAGCAAACACTCCATTTGCCCCCCTCAGCGTTTACGGGAATAATTAGTTCTACTCATTGGATTCACTTTCACTAACCTTGGTGTTTGGTGTCTTAATCCTTTCTTTCCGCATGACCTCATCAGAATGCCTTTAAATAATGTAGTGCCATTTAGAGTATTGCTTGCTTTGTTTTGTCTATTATTAAGATTCCCCTTCAACCCCTCGTCTCTCTCAGTAGGGGGACTCTCACGCTACATGCAGTTTTAGGTCATATTCCCTACCTGTGTTTTATGGGTGGAGGCGTTTTATGTAGAGAACAATACATACTCCACCCATGGATAAAATAACAGTGGACCAACAAGGAATTCTAAAATTGCTTAATGAGATTAAACCCAGCAAATCCCCGGGTCCGGAAAATATACCAGCTAGGGTGATAAAACATTTAGCTCCAAACATTGCCCCGTACCTTGAATTTATATTTAACAAATCCCTCACAGAGTGCAAAGTACCTAAGATTTGGAAAACCGCGCAAATAACGCCTATTTTTAAAAGTGGTGACAGGGAGGATCCCAGTAATTACAGACCTATATCTCTCACTTCTATCTGTTGCAAAATCTTAGAGCACATAATTGTCAGTTCAATAATGAGACACCTTGACAATATTAACTTTTTAAGTGACAATCAACACGGATTCAGGAAAACCCGCTCCTGCGAAACCCAATTAGGATTATTCACACATGATTTACTTTTATCAGGTGAGAGAGGTAGGCAAGTGGATGCCATCTTCTTAGATTTTCAAAAGGCATTTGATAAGGTTCCACATGGTAAACTCATTCTTAAACTAAAGGTCGCGGGTATAAACAAGGGCGCCATAAGTTGGGTTAAAGATTTTCTTTCAGAGCGGGAACAGAGGGTAGTCCTTGATGGCGCTAGTTCCGACAGCGTTCGAGTCACGTCGGGGGTACCTCAGGGATGTGTAATCGGGCCGTTGCTTTTCTTGATTTTTGTTAACGATTTGAACCGCGAAGTGAAAAGTAAAATTAGGATGTTCGCGGATGACAGGGTGATCTATCGGGAGATATCAGGGGATGAGGATCGTTTATTTCTAGCGTAGGATTTAGATTGCATTTCTAAATTGTGTTCTAACTGGGGATTGACTCTAAATTATAATAAATGTTCAGTGGTAAATTTCTTTAAAAGATCAACGGGATTTGCTTACAAATTAGCTGGAGGTGACCTAGCAGTAGTTGATACGGTAAAATACCTAGGTGTCACATTCACAAAAGACTTAACTTGTGGGACTCACATACGTAAAGTCTGCGGTCAAGCATATAAAAAATTGGGATTCATTAGACGCATTGTCGGCAAAAGTGACTCGAAGGTCAAGGAACGTTGTTACCACGCTCTTGTAAGGCCTCATTTAGAATACTCATGCAGCGTGTGGGATCCGAGTGAAAAAGTCCTCATTGGGGAAATTGAAAAGGTTCAACGCCGGGCAGCCCGTTTTGTAAAAAATTCCTACGATAAAACGCAAAGCGTCACCGAAATGCTCATGGATTTGGGGTGGGAATCATTAGAAGAGAGACGATTCAATGATAGGTTGAAATTATTAAATAAATTCAGATCCGCCTGTTTCAGCACCGAGGTCTCGCAAATTATTCGTACTCCTACATACATTAGCCGCTTGGATCATGCATATAAAATTCGGGAAATAGATGCCAGAACTAGCCGACTCAAGGACTCCTTCTTCCCACTGACAATACGGGATAGCAACTGCAGGGTTATAGATAGCAGAAATTCCACTTGCCACCCTCAGCGTCTAAAAAATGATTAGTTGTATTTAAATGCATGCTCTTCCACTAACCTTATGTGTTTTGTTATAATAGCCCATTCTTTCCGAATGACCTCATTCGTATTGAAATGTAATGAAATAATTGACTTTGTAATTCCACACACTTTATTTAAAAAACACACGACCCAGGTTTCGACGTTGAACGTCATCATCAGGTGGTGCTCATAGAAGCACGCTGGCTATATATACCTTCTGATCATAGGAGGGGGGGGTTGGTCAGAGAGGGAGGTCGGAGGGGTAAAAAGGTTACAATGTAGCTGGGAAGAAAAGAGAATTACATTTTTGATTTAGAAGAGTGGTAGGTCTAGGAGTGGGGAGTGGGAGGGATACAAAATTTCGTTGGCAAGATCATCTTTCCAACGGACACATTTCAAAATTTCTAACTGCTCCAAAGCATCGAGCCTTTGACCTTTTTCTTCAAAATGAATAATTTTTGTCACAAAGTCACTTTTGTGATCACTTTCGATGAGGTGTTTTGCAAAGAGGGATGTTATGTTCTTATTTTTTACACATGTTTGGTGTTCTTTAATCCTTTCTTTAAATTTCCGTCCTGTTTGTCCAATATACTTTGAATATTTCTTCATTATACTTTGAATTATTTCATTACATTTCAATATGTTATGCAAATTCCACAAAGTTATCTCTCACTTCTATCTGTTGCAAAATCTTAGAGCACATAATTGTCAGTTCAATAATGAGACACCTTGACAATATTAACTTTTTAAGTGACAATCAACACGGATTCAGGAAAACCCGCTCCTGCGAGACCCAATTAGGATTATTTACACATGATTTACTTTTATCGGGTGAGAGAGGTAGGCAAGTGGATGCCATCTTCTTAGATTTTCAAAAGGCATTTGATAAGGTCCCACATGGTAAACTCATTCATAAATTAAAGGTCGCGGGTATAAACAAGGGCACCATAAGTTGGGTTAAAGATTTTCTTTCAGAGCGGGAACAGAGGGTAGTCCTTGATGGCGCTAGTTCCGACAGCGTTCGAGTCACGTCGGGGGTACCTCAGGGAAGTGTGATCGGGCCGTTGCTTTTCTTGATTTTTGTTAACGATTTGAACCGCGAAGTGAAAAGTAAAATTAGGATGTTCGCGGATGACACGGTGATCTATCGGGAGATATCTGGGGATGAGGATCGTTTTATTCTAGAGCAGGATTTAGGTTGCATTACTAAATGGTGTTCTAACTGGGGATTGACTCTAAATTATAATAAATGTTCAGTGGTAAATTTCTTTAAAAGATCAACGGGATTTGCTTACAAATTAGCTGGAGGTGACCTGGCAGTAGTTGATACGGTAAAATACCTAGGTGTCACATTCACAAAAGACTTAACTTGTGGGACTCACATACGTAAAGTCTGCGGTCAAGCATATAAAAAATTGGGATTCATTAGACGCATTGTCGGCAAAAGTGACTCGAAGGTCAAGGAACGTTGTTACCACGCTCTTGTAAGGCCTCATTTAGAATACGCATGCAGCGTGTGGGATCCGAGTGAAAAAGGTCTCATTCGGGAAATTGAGAAGGTTCAACGCCGGGCAGCCCGTTTTGTAAAAAATTCCTACGATAAAACGCAAAGCGTCACCGAAATGCTCATGGATTTGGGGTGGGAATCATTGGCTGAGAGACGATTCAATGCAAGATTGAAATTATTAAATAAATTTAGATCCGCATGTTTCATCACCGAGGTCTCGCAAATTTTTCGTACTCCTACATACATTGGTCGCTTGGATCATGCATATAAAATTCGGGAAATAGATGCCAGAACTAGCCGACTCAAGGAGTCCTTCTTCCCACGGACAATACGGGATAGCAACTGCAGGGTTATAGATAGCAAAAATTCCACTTGCCACCCTCAGCGTCTAAAAAATAATTAGTTGTATTTAAATGCATGCTCTTCCACTAACCTTATGTGTTTTGTTATAATAACACATTCTTCCCGAATGACCTCATTCATGTTCTGTTCATCTGTTTTTAAGTTTCCCTTTCAGTCCCTCGTCCCTCTCCGCGGGGGGAAATTCCTGCTACCTGCAACGCTGGGTCGCATTCCCTGCCTTATACCGACTCTTTGGGGGATAGAGTGTTTTGTGGTGCATTTTCATGTGGTAGTGATGTTTCACATTCTTCCTTGTTGTGTCCTGGCTTGCGTGTTGTAGGATGGCTTTCGTACTGCATCCTGGGGTGCAGGTTTTTGTTGGTTTGCGGTTTGCATGAGTCTTGGATGAAGGGATTTTTTCATGGGTGTTTGCGCTGCTGTGAGTGTAATTTTCCACGTTGTTGTTTTACATGTGGTATTCTTCCTTTTTACGTATCCGGAAAGTAGTACCCGTTCGTGCCGCATGAAGTGCTGACGACGCGAGTAGCCGCTGGACGAGGTCAGATAGCTTCAGTGGCTTGTCTGCCTTCTCTGAGCCAAGTTGCGTGACGCAAGCATTGCCTGTGTTGTTTCTGTGATTGTTTACAATGTTTAAAAAAATTGAGAACGCCGCCAGTTGTGAAGTGAGGGCAGTGATTAAATTCCTCAATGCAAGAAACGTTCGCCCATGTGATATTCATCGCCAATTAAAGGAGGTGTATGGAGACAATGTAATGGACGAGTCGTCTGTTCGGCGGTGGTGTCACAACTTCAACATGGGGAGGGGGAACACACACGACGATGAGCGTTCGGAGAGACCGTCTGTCATTACAGACCAACTGGTGAGCTCAGTTGACGAATTCGTGAGGAACGATCGGCGCGTCACAATTGATGACATCTGTGAGCATTTTCCCAATGTTTCTCGAACAATTGTTCATGAAATTGTTAAACACCATCTGCATTATGCAAAAATTTGTGCAAGATGGGTCCCTCGCGTATCTCAATGAGCTGGCGGCGAAGGACTATGCAGCAGGAATACAGAAACTTGTCACACGTTATGACAAATGCCTTAATTTGCTTGGAGATTATGTTGAGAAGTAGTTTAACGTATCCTCTTTCAAATAAAATTTTTTATGTTTGTTAATATTTACTTTTGTGTCTTTATTTCACGAACGGGTACTACTTTCCGGATGACCCTCGTATATACATATATATATATATATATATATATATATATATATATATATATATATATATATATATATATATATATATATATATATATATATATAACCCATCGTTCAATAAGTCCCGGAATTAACTAATAAAACAACATTTATTTCGCAAAATTCAGTTTTATTTATCAGTATATTCACTTTCAAGAGCTATAATATCATTCCAACGCTTTTTAACTTTTCGATACCATGCTTGTAAAACGATTTGCTCTTGACCTCAATATAAGCTTAAGTTGCAGTGATGACTTCCTCTTTCGAGCCAAATCTTTCTCCTTAGGAGCATCATTTTGAGATCATCAAACTGCCAGTAGTCGCTGGGGGCTAGATTTGGTGAGTATGGTGGGTGGGGAAACAGATTGAAGCCTAACTCTTTCAATTTGGACATTGTTTTTAGCAAAAATTCCACTTGCCACCCTCAGCGTATAGGGAATAATTAGTTCTACTTAAATGCATGCTCTTTCACTAACCTCGTGTGTTTTGTTACCATAACCCATTATTTCCTAATGACCTCATTAGTGTTCTGTTCATATGTTTTTATGTCTCCCTATTAATCCTTCGTCCCTTTTCGCGGGAGGACTCGAGCACTACCAGCAACATTGGGTCGCCTTCCCTACCTTTCACCGTCTCCTAATACCGTGATATCCATGATCATGAAGAAACAGGCGCTTTTACAGATGATCTTCATCTACATCAACAAAGCTGCCGGAAGCTGCCGAAATGGCGTGTGGCGGCGTGTAAACAGTAAACTAGAATAAAACAGCATGAGAAACCAAATTATGTTACATCTACACAAATTTTAGTTCGTTCATGAATTCAACGAATAATATTTAATAACAGGATACACACATCCTAACCATGCTGTAGAATATATTTAAAATATGGGTCTTTTAAATAAAAAGAATAACATGCAGGAAGAAATTTGCAGGATACCGATAAATATATACACTACCAAATCTAATTATTTCCTAAGTGATTACTGTCATATCTACAGAGTCGCACCCAAAAGTGGTAGGAGTGATTTTTTTACAAGAATTTTATTGACGATATACTTACATCGACTTAATAATCTTCAAAGTATGCTCCTTGAGATTCTAAACACTTAGTATAACGTTGCTGCCATTCCCCGTACGCCCGCTGGAAATTGTCTTTGGGGATGCCGTTAATGGCCCTCGTCGAAGCCTCTTGAACGGCCTTTATCGAGTCAAAACGTCGTCCCTTGAGCTGTCTTTTCATCAGGGGGAAGAAGAAGAAGTCCGGTGGTGCCAGATCGGGAGAATAGGGCGGGTGCGGCAACGTGGCAACGCCGTATTTGGCCAGGAGCTGTCTGACAACGAGCGCGCCATGGCACGGCGCGTCGTCATGATGAAGCACCCAGCAATTTGCAATGGCCGGTCGGACTCTTTTCACGCGTTCTTGGAGGCGGGTGAGCACCTGCACGTAAAATTTTGCATTCACAGTCTCCCCTGGTGGGACAAACTCCTTGTGAACCACTCCATGACGGTCGAAAAACACAACCAACATCGTTTTGATTTTTGATTTGCTCATGCGAGCCTTTTTTGGACGTGGGGACGCGGAAGTGTGCCATTCCGCGGATTGTCTTTTCTTTTCGGGGTCATATTGAAAAACCCATGTTTCATCACCAGTTATCACATTGTCCAAACAATTTTCATCTCGGTGCAAATTGGCTAACACTTCTTCGGAAATGCGCACACACGTTGCCTGTTGGTCGACACTCAGAATTTTCGGCACCATCTTGGCGCACACCTTGCGCATGGCCAAATCCTGTGAAATAATGCGTTGGACGTTGGATGCAGACAGACCCAACTGGTCTGCAACTTCTTCACTGATTAAGCGTCGGTCTGTGTTCAGTAGTGTCCTCACTCTGTCCACATTCGTGTCGGTTCTTGCCGTCGACGGCCGTCCGGAGCGATAGTCGTCTTCAACGAGCTCCCTACCCTCTTTAAGCAACTTGTGCCACTCGAATACTGTGGAACGGCTTAAGGCAGTGTCCCCATAAGCCTGCTTGATCATATCGAGGGTCTCAGTTGCCGTCTTCCCGAGTTTCGCACAAAACTTCACGGAATAACGTTGCTCTAAATTCAGATTCATTTTGTTTTTCGACGCGGACAAAAAACTTGCTTCACTAAAAACGGTGTCCTCACTCAACGACAGCTCGCAGGCGACTGAGGTTGGTGTTGGTCTGTTGCTAAGAGCCCCCTCCACCTTACCCTGACAGGTAGACCCCCCTCCACCGCTCCGTTCGCGCCAGAGAAAATCAGTCCTACCACTTTTGGGTGCGACCCTGTATTATGATCTCTAATGGGTCGAGAAAATAAACGACATTTTTAACCCATCCGTTCTACAGTAAATCTCCCAGGTTTTACGTTTGCGATCTGATCTGCCATAGTAAGTGGGGGCTTGTAACGTGCCCTTAATATTCTCAGATAAGTGATCTAATTCAAATGTATGCAGTAAATTTAACCTGTATTTAATCACACAGTAAATTTAACCTGTATTATAGTTAGCCCTGAACCCATAAATTTATAATTTGTCCTGTGCACCACGTCCTTTGTCCAAACGTCTAAACTGCGCATTTGCCTACTTTCTTTCGTGGTGTTAACTTTTTTCGAGTGCATAATCAAAATAACAATTGTCTACAAGTGACATGATTGGGATTGTGATTTCATAGCTGGTGACCTAGCAGCACTCGTCACACGTTCTTGTGGGGTATTATGTAGATAGTTGGTGGCTGCGTCTCAAGGCAGCTAGCCCTTTTTAATGGTATTACTTACGTCTGTTAATTTTCATATTACCCCGCAACTGCCGTAGTGTAAACCACAAGTCGATGAAAGCAATGGTAAAATTGAACGAGTTGGGCTTCAAATATGCTTACCCACCCACCATATGGTCTCTCCAGTTCTAGCCCCCTAGCGACTACTGTCTGTTTGCTTATCTCAAAAAGATGCTCCAGGGTATAAGATTTGGCTCGAATGAGAAAGTCATTGCTGCAACTGAAGCTTCTTTCTTTGAGAGGACAAATATACAAATCGTTTTACAAACATCATATCGAAAAGTTACAAAAGCGTTGGAATGATTGTGAATTGCTCTTGAAGGTGATTATGTTGAAGAATAAAAATGAATTTTGTGAAACAAATGTTGTTCTCTTAGGTAGTCCCGGGGCTTATTGAACGATAGGTTATAGTCATCATGTTTGTTACGGATATTCCATGAATGATACACGGTGGTTCGCTTTCACGAGCCTTTTGAATGGATGAAGGGGTGCCATGTGGTTGAGAATGGATTGGATGTACTATGGCCGGTGAATTAACACTCCCTGCCACAGCTCATGAGCTAGGATATACTTCGGGGGCCCAAAAGGACCCGGCCTGACCTAGAGGTGGCGGCAGTTGATTGGAAAATATCACCTATTCATTATATCATTATTGAACTTATTGAACATCGCTGGGACAAACGTGTAGAATAAATCGAGATTATGTTGAACAACAAACACATTTTTATCCAAAATTCTTGTTTTCTTTTTTGGGTCGGGTATTTTTGAGATTACCCACGCAATGTCAATGTATGCCCAAACACGCCTGAACGTATTATTAGTGTATCAACTGATGAGGGCTTGAGTGACCATAGAGCAATTAATGTCCACTTGGACATAGAAATAAAAATGATTGTTAAACCAAAAAGAAAAATTTATAATTACCACAAAGCAGACTTTGAATCTTTTGCCAATCAATTAAACTCTTCACTACCCGAGTTCAAAACCCGCTTAAGTCATGTCAACGTGGAAGAAACTTGGACAGAATTTGTCAATATCATGCAAAAAGGAATCGTAGATTTCATACCTATAAAATACGTTAAAGCAAATCGCGACCCCAGGTGGTACAATAAAGACGTTAGAAAAGCCCTTCGAAAGCAGAGAATGCTACACTCTAGGGTAAAGAGGGCAGGCGTGAACACATCATCCCCTGAGAATAAACAATTATGGGACACATATAGATCCTCCAAAATTGAAACCAAAACACAATTACGTAGCGCTTTACTGGACTTTAAACGCAAAGTACTTTGCGAGCACTTGGACACTGACCCCAAAGCTTTCTGGTTATATGTTAGGGAAGTAAATGGGAGTAAACAAACCGTGGCTTGCTTAAGGGATTGTAGCAATATAATTCATACAGACAGTGAGGGTAAAGCTAACATCCTAAATTCATTCTTCCAAAGCGTTTTCTCGAATGATGTTGCCACCGCATATCTCCAAGAAACAATGCATACTCCACCCATGGAAAAAATAACAGTGGACCAACAAGGAATTCTAAAATTGCTTAACGAGATTAAACCCAACAAATCCCCGGGTCCCGAAAATATACCAGCTAGGGTGATAAAACATTTAGCTCCAAACATTGCCCCGTACCTTGAATTTATATTTAACAAATCCCTCACAGAGTGCAAAGTACCCAAGATTTGGAAAACCGCGCAAATAACGCCTATTTTTAAAGGTGGTGACAGGGAGGATCCCAGTAATTACAGACCTATATCTCTCACTTCTATCTGTTGCAAAATCTTAGAGCACATAATTGTCAGTTCAATAATGAGACACCTTGACAATATTAACTTTTTAAGTGACAATCAACACGGATTCAGGAAAACTCGCTCCTGCGAAACCCAATTAGGATTATTTACACATGATTTACTTTTATCGGGTGAGAGAGGTAGGCAAGTGGATGCCATCTTCTTAGATTTTCAAAAGGCATTTGATAAGGTCCCACATGGTAAACTCATTCATAAATTAAAGGTCGCGGGTATAAATAAGGGCACCATAAGTTGGGTTAAAGATTTTCTTTCAGAGCGGGAACAGAGGGTAGTCCTTGATGGCGCTAGTTCCGACAGCGTTCGAGTCACGTCGGGGGTACCTCAGGGAAGTGTGATCGGGCCGTTGCTTTTCTTGATTTTTGTTAACGATTTGAACCGCGAAGTGAAAAGTAAAATTAGGATGTTCGCGGATGACACGGTGATCTATCGGGAGATATCTGGGGATGAGGATCGTTTTATTCTAGAGCAGGATTTAGATTGCATTACTAAATGGTGTTCTAACTGGGGATTGACTCTAAATTATAATAAATGTTCAGTGGTAAATTTCTTTAAAAGATCAACGGGATTTGCTTACAAATTAGCTGGAGGTGACCTAGCAGTAGTTGATACGGTGAAATACCTAGGTGTCACATTCACAAAAGACTTAACTTGGGGGACTCACATACGTAAAGTCTGCGGTCAAGCATATAAAAAATTGGGATTCATTAGACGCATTGTCGGCAAAAGTGACTCGAAGGTCAAGGAACGTTGTTACCACGCTCTTGTAAGGCCTCATTTAGAATACGCATGCAGCGTGTGGGATCCGAGTGAAAAAGGTCTCATTCGGGAAATTGAGAAGGTTCAACGCCGGGCAGCCCGTTTTGTAAAAAATTCCTACGATAAAACGCAAAGCGTCACCGAAATGCTCATGGATTTGGGGTGGGAATCATTGGCTGAGAGACGATTCAATGCAAGATTGAAATTATTAAATAAATTTAGATCCGCATGTTTCAGCACCGAGGTCTCGCAAATTATTCGTACTCCTACATACATTGGTCGCTTGGATCATGCATATAAAATTCGGGAAATAGATGCCAGAACTAGCCGACTCAAGGACTCCTTCTTCCCACGGACAATACGGGATAGCAACTGCAGGGTTATAGATAGCAAAAATTCCACTTGCCACCCTCAGCGTCTAAAAAATAATTAATTGTATTTAAATGCATGCTCTTCCACTAACCTTATGTGTTTTGCTATAATAACCCATTCTTTCCGAATGACCTCATTCGTGTTCCGTTCATCTGTTTTTAAGTTTCCCTTTCAATCCCTCGTCCCTCTCCGCGGGGGCAAATTCCTGCTACCTGCAACGTTGGGTCGCATTCCCTGCCAATTAGAGACTCTTTGGGGGTAGAGTGTTTCGTGGTGCATTTTCATGTGGTAGTGATGTTTCAATTTCTTGCTTGTTGTGTCCTGGCTTCCGTGTTGTAGAATGTCTTTCGTGCTGCATCATGGGGTGCAGTTTTTTAGTTGTTTTGCGGTATATGTGTTTGCATGAGTATTGGATGAAGGGATTTTTGCATGAGTGTGTGCGCTGCTGTGGGTGTAATTTTCCGTGTTGTTTTTTTTTTTGCATGTGGTATTTTTCTTTTTTACGGTTGGTGACCTAACACCCCCCGCCACACGCCCTTGCGGCGGCTTGCGGGGTATTATGTAGATGTAGATGTAGATTTAATAAAGACATGCCCGATCCGTCAACGCCACTCTATGCGTGGTTCCTGGTGTGGTTGGGGGCGATGGAAGATGTCCGGGGATTTAAAACTAGGGGACCGCGTTGGTGACATTTGGCGAGGAGAAGGGAGTACCATGTGTCGCCGACCAATGGGAAGCTACCCCTCCCCTCCCGGCAACCCTAACCGTCTTGCTACGTCTCTTCCAATCATTGTTGCACTAGCGTAAGTGAAAGTATCTTCTTGCCTCCTTCACGGCTAATGAGGGTTCGCGAGATGGGGGGATAGGGGGCGGGGATTTGAACTGTGACCTCCTATTGGACCTCTCGCTCGCTTGTCTATTACGAAGGGGGAATCTCCGAACGTATATAAGCAAGTCGGAGAAATCCTAGCCTTCATTCGCTAATAGTTACCTTGATAGGCACTGCCTTGCAGCACTCGGCCTATTTACTACCCCGACTGAAGATCGTCAAAGTTCTCGTTCGAGCCCATCTTGAGGTGAAGGACGATTGTAATACTATAGAGTGCATATAATAAATACGACGATGACAGCGAGTCACCTGGTGAACTCCATCCTGCAGTCCGTGAGTGGGGACTTTACGCTGGACGAGTGCTCCCCCCCTGGGAGTCTCATCGCCTCCTCTCCAACTTCATCTACTTGCAGCACCAGCAGCAGCGGTTACTCCTCCTCCAGCGACGACGACGAAGATCGAACATCGCAGACCAAATGCGTAAGTCGCCCTTCCTTCCCCCCGTATTATCTTAACATGTTCTTGCTGCACGCAATTCAGTCATCGTATATGATATGGCCGTATATCCTCACGTCGGACGGGAAATTGTTTAATGAGTAGTAAAAGGGTTCGCATTTTGCCTTGATTTACTTATATTTGGACGTTCTCCGATAATTGTGGATGCGCAGTGATTTTTAAGCGGGCACAGAAGGAAGGAGTTCATCCCAGAAAATTTTCAAATTCAAATTGTGGTTTGCAACCGTGTTTTTCTCGCCATCGTAGTTTAGACATTGTTTCCCTCTATGTTCGTGCACTCCTTGACTAACATAGCAAGGATGGCTTCTCTTCTCTCTTGATTTCATGATATTGTCAATCCTGTGCCGTTACTGCTTCGTTTAAATGCTACTGGAGCTAACGGTTTGATATCTCACAGAGATTGTTTGCATTGCTCTGAATGTGAAACATGCAGACCCTCAAGGGGTTAGAGCTGGTTATCATTTCATCACAATTGAGAAACTTTGTGGCAAAGTTTCTCAATTGGAATTTCTCAGGCATTTTACGATGGCGCGACCATCGGACAGCAGTGGTTTGTTGGCCGTCTCTTGGCTGAGCGAGTTAACTGAGTAAAGTGTAGTCCAAGACGGAAGTGGGCTACGGGGTTGTCATTATTTCACTTATTCCTGGCTGGGTTGTCAATCTTACAAGGAGATATCCACGTGTGCGCAGAGTTTCAAACCTACCGTAGTCCATGTGATATCTGTAAAATATTTTCTCATTTCATTAACCTACTTCATAACTAATGGCAAACTACATAATAACTGTGAGTGGCGGGGTGACATGTAGGTGTATGTATATCATATTTCTCTTCTCTCCTTTCCCCACTAGCTGACCAACGGCAGAGACATTTTGGACCTCTACTCCAACCTGACGAGCAAGCAGTTTTGGTGCTACAAGGCGACCGTACTGCCGAATAAGGACCTCAGGATGTTCCTCAGCAATCGGTCCGTGTACCATCGATGTGGCGGGCACGCAGTCGGCATATCCGGGGTGGTAAGTGCACCCTCCTCCGCATTCACCCCCTTTTGTTTGATTAGTGAACGTATTAAATTTCTCCATCCATCTCGTGTGTGTATTAAAAAAGAAGTCTCCATTGTTACAAAGTTCCATCGGAATCTTTTTGAATAATTTTTTAACCATGTCTTTTCTTTTTTATATTTTCATCACATTTACCCATTGTTCTTCTAATTAATTAAAATTTATTGTTAGCTTGTCCAAATATTTCCCGTATGTATGTCAGGTAAAATTTTAAATAGCAGAGTAGATATTATCCCTCTAGACAACATTTAACGAAAAATACTTTATCCGGGGTGGTGTGTACACCCTCCTCCGCATTCACCCCCTTCCGTTTGATTGGTGAAGGGATAAAATTTCTCCGTCATTCTCGAGTGAGCATTAAGAGTTACATTTTTTCTTCTTTTGCAACCGTTTTGCATTATTTTCTATCATTTTTTAATTCTTCATTGCGCAGCTCCTTTTTCAGAAATTGATGTTTTTGTCCATTTGTCCAATAGAAAGTTTCAGATATGGTGATTTACAATATCATAGATAAATAGATATTATATCTCTAGTCAACAGTTAAATAAAAATATTTTAATATATAGCAATAAGAATCATGTGGGGGGAGGAATGAATTATATTTGTGCTTTTGTTTTACCCATATTTCGAACACAACATTCTACAGTATACACTGCACTACGATATTTTGGACCTTTGGGAAGCCTTTGTTTTAAGAACCATCCGGAAAAATCGGATATAGTCGAGGAATTCAAGTTACTAACTCCAACACGGTCGACATATAGCCAAAGTTTTAGTCGTTAACATTCCTGCATCGACTTGTAGTCAATCTGAAAGGCGTCAAAAGTGCTTGTAGAAACTTGTCATCCGCGATCGCGTGCTACGTATGTTATATTGTTAGTGATTCTGAACGCTTGCAACGGAGGAGCTACATTTTTATTTATTTATGCATACATATATACATTTTATTTATATACCCTGCAAGCCACCGCTAGGGTTTGGCAAGGGAAGAATTTACACCAGAATAATTTTATCCGAGGATGACCCTACCGCGGTTGAACATGTTATTATGATCCCTTATCGTTCGTGGATAAAATCTTAAATCTTAAATCTATCTGTTCTGCATTTGATCTCTCTAATTTGTATAACATTTTTATGATAAACTTAGTAGTGCATTCATCATTATAAAAGATTCTAGGTTGGGAATCACTTTCGGAGCGAAGGTTAAATTGAAGATTAAATCACTTGCATAATTTGGAAGGACATCTCTTTAGCAGTGATGTTGGAAATTATTATCGTACCTCGGTTGGGAAGAACATGTCAATAAAATTGAAAAGATCAAGTATAGAAAAGATTTTTTCCACGAACGATAAGGGAGTGGAATATGTCCGACCGCTTTAGGGGTAAAAATATTCGGGTCAAAATTATCCCCCTACCACACACCCTTGCGGGGCCTTGAAACGCACTAAAATAAAAAAATAATGGTTTGGTAAGCGATTGGTGATTTTTACGAGTTTCTGTCGTCAGAAGGTCAATTGTTACCCTCACTCTATGACACATGACTGATGTGGCTAATGGATTCCCTCGCCTTTCCCTCCCCGCAGGAGAACTGCAGGCGCTGCGGCTTCCCGGTACCCGTGGTGCTCTGATTGACAGTCCACGTCTTAGCTACCTCCAGGATTCCAGTGACAAGTCTCTCTGCTGCTTGACCCCGCGAACCCATCGACATTGGTCGACCGTGCCAGGGCATTCAATTTCGTGGCTGTGATTGTAGTTTTTAATTTACTTTCGTATTTAATGAATAAATTATTTATCTAAATGTTGTCGTTCAGCTGATTTTGATTGTATCGATAGACTTGCAATCTGCACCGGTGATTGTAGCAATCTGGTGGATACAGGTATGTGTCATATCAACATTTTTCGAAGATACCTTCTCTACGGAACAGACTACTCTGGTATTCCACGGGGTCAGTTCCTTCGTCGAGGACGCTTTTGGAAAACGACTTGTTTTCCGAAACGTTGGCATCATGGGGTTGAAAAGGCTACTCTGGCGCCAGAGTAGCCTTTTCCACAGAAATTCCCTGGGAAAGCACTACCTCAAACTTCTACACGTTACGCGCGATCTAAATTGGATATCAATTCAATTTGATGAGGATCCCGTGTGCAGTATTGTTGAACTGTGGCCGAACTGGCAAATGCAACATCATTCTACCATTTTATCCCCTCATTTACCCTATACTCTTACGTTTGAACCCGTCCACATTGGTCGACCGTGCCAGGACATTCAATTTCGTGGCTGTGATTTTAGTTTTTAATTTACTTTCGTGGTTGATGCATAAATTATTTTTTTGCTGAATGTTGCCCGAGTTTTGTTGAGTTCATTTCGATTCGAATCTTTTCGGACTCTGCAGATATAGCAATCTGGTAGAAGAGTTGCAACCTTTTGCGAAGCTAACTCCTTCTCTCCCCAGCCACACGCCCTTGCGGCGGCTTGCGGGGTATTATGTAGATGCAGAAGAGTAAGGAAGGTATGATGATAGGGCCCTGGAATGTGAGAACCTTGCTGGATTTAGGTAAGTTAGAAGAAATAAAGAAAGCAATGCAAGGCAATTCTAGATACATACTGGGGATATCTGAAAACTGGTGGGTAGGAAATGGAAAATTCTGAGTAATATATAGCAGAGTTGAGAAGAGGGCAATAGCAGCGAGGAGAATGGGATAGCACTAATTTTATGTTCCAGGAGGGCAAAACAAATACAATGTGGGGGAGGGGGTGACCCCCTCCCCCACATTTTACACTATATACACTTCGGATTGCTCTTACCCTTTCTCACTTCGACTTGTGTTGTCGTGAAGATTCACCTTCAGTACGCTGAAGAGGGCTACATTGAGGCCGAAATACGCGCATTCGTATTCACCTTTCTTATCCCTTTCCTTTTTACCCTTTTACCCCATCCTTTGACTTGTGGCGTTAGCCAACTAATCTCATTTGTACTTTGTTTAGAAAGTTGCGGTTACTGGAGGTTTTCTTTTATTCTTATCATTTATACCAGCCATAAGAGCTCAATTCTACCAATATGTGTATGTAAGTTGTGTATTTTCATATGTGTAAGTTATGAAGGTTTTTCCATGAATAATATAGATTTTGTGTGTGTAGATTGGTATGTATTTGTAGGCTTTACGTCCGGTTTATTCTTAATTACGGGTGGTAACCTAACATCCCCCGCCATACGCTTGCGGGGTACTACATCTACGGCATACCCCAGAACCTGCTACTACTGATTTATATCTACATCTACGTAACAGATGTCGACAGGACGTGTGGTGGAGGGCATTAGATAATCATCCGTAAAATACAACAAAATCAACACATACATGCAAACCTACGCCCATAGTGATTGACCTTTAAACTTACAAGCATTAATTAACATACACATGCGCCTTGCAGTACAGTAAAAATATGTCCCATGACGTGCAAAATAGAATTGAACAGTAAGAGGGCGAAGTTCCACATGGCATGTAGCACACAATGGTCTCCACCCCCAAGGGCACAGGTAGGGAATATAGCACACCGCAGCAGGCAGGCAGCGGAAGGGTCCCCGCCCCCACAGAGCGAGACGGGGGACAGAAGAAGCTTGGAAACAAACAGCAGGGCAAGCAATGCTGCAACGAGCACATGGTATGCGAGTATCTTGAGGAAAATCCAATGTTATTCTGGTACCACGTTTGAGAAATACAGGGTAAACGTCCAGATGTGAATTATTTGATTTTTTAAATCCGCATGATTAAAATATTGTACTGTAATTGAACATTTTAGCATGCAGAAGTAAGTGGTGTCCTTTGTGTTGAATAAACTTTTCCGAGAGTATGAGCGAGCTAATATCTGCGTAGGGTTAAATGATTGTACGGTCATGACTAGTGGCCTTACACACCCTGCCACACGCCCTTGTTATTCACGCCCTTATATTTAGTCGAACAATGAATGTCTGAGCTGGCTCAAAAACGGTTATCTTATCGACCGCAGATATAAGTAGGTTAGACCACAAAGATAATATAAGGGGGATGGACTCAAGTAAAAATGGATACACGTATTCGTTCTTTTACTGGACAATCAGGAATCATAATAGTAAGAAATCAAAGTCATTATAGAAATAGTAAAGGCCTACATAGCGATTCACAAGAGACGATAGGATTAAGCTCTGCGTAGACATAAGGTATATTCGTAGGTGTATGTTAGATGCTAGTAAATTTATTTGTGTAAGTTAATGTGAATATAACAGTTTCAGGTTTAACTTTGTGGAATTTCTTCATTATGAGGGTAAAAAGAAACTTAAAATTTCCACAACAAAGATTTAATATTTCACGACCATGGTTTCGATGCTGCGCATTATCATCAAGTTCCGAAAATATACCGGCTAGGGTGATAAAACATTTAGCTCCAAACACTGCCCCGTACCTTGAATTTATATTTAACAAATCCCTCACAGAGTGCAAAGTCCCGGAGAATTGGCAAACCGCGCAAATAACGCCTTGTTTTATTCTAGCGCAGGATTTAGATTGCACTACTAAATGGTGTTCTAAATAGGGGTTGTTATTAAATTGTAATAAATGTTCGGTGGTAAATTTCCTTAAAAGATCAACGGGATTTGATTACAAATTAGCTGGAGTTGACCTAGAAGTAGTTGATACGGTAAAATACCTAGGTGTTACATTCTCAAAAGACTTGTCATCTGTGAGGGAAGCACATTGAAAATTGAGATTTATCAGACGCATTGTCGGCAAAAGTGACTCGAGGGTCAAGGAACGTTGTTACCACGCTCTTGTAAGGCCTCATTTAGAATACGCACGTAGCGTATGGGATCCGAGTGAAAAAGGCCTCATTCGAGAAATTGATAAGGTTCAACGCCGGGCTGCCCGTTTTGTTAAAAATTCTTCCGATAAAACGCAAAGCGTCACCGAAATGCTCATGGAGTTGGGGTGGAAATCATTAGAAGAAAGACGATTCAATGATAGATTGAACTTTCTAAATAAATTCATATCCGCATGTTTCAGCACTGACGTCTCGCAAATTATCCGCACTCCTACATACATTGGTTAGCAGCTGTAGGGTTATAAATAGCAAAAATTCCACTTGCCACCCTCAGCGTCTAGGGAATAATTAGTTCTACTTTAATGCATGCTCTTTCACTAACCGTGTTTTGTAATTATAACCCATTCTTTCCGAATGACCTCATTAGTGTTCTGTTCAACTGTTTTTAAGTCTCTCCTTCAATCCCTCGTCTCTCGCCATGGGGGGACCTGACCATTACCTACGACGTTGGGTCGCATTCCCTGCCTTTCAGTCTCCTCGGGGGGTAGAGCGTTTTGTGTTACATATTCACGTGAGGGTGGAGTTTCGCCTTTTAGCTTGCTGTGTCCTGGCTTTCGTGTTGTTGGATGGCTTTCGTGCTGCATCCAGGGGTGCAGTTGTTTGTTGTTTTGCGGTATACGTGTTTGCATGAGTGTTGGATGAAGGGATTTTTGCATGACTGTGTGCGCTACTGTGGGTGTAATTTTCCATGTTGTTGTTTTGCATGTGGTATTGTTCCTTTTTACGGTTGGTGACCTAACACCCCCCGCCACACGCCCTTGCGGTGGCTTGCGGGGAATTATGTAGATGTATTTTCATTAAGCAATTTGAAAATTCCTTGTTGGCCCGCTATTATTTTTTCTATTGGTTGAGTTAAGCGATCTTCATAGATTTTCAAAAGGAATTTGATAAGATTCCCCATGGTAAACTCGTTCATAAATTAAAGGTCGCGGGTATAAACAGGGGTGCAATAAATTGGGTTAAAGATTTTCTTTCAGAGCGGGAACAGAGGGTAGTCTTGATGGCTCTAGTTCCGACAGCGGTCGAGTCACGTCGGGGGTAGCTCAGGGAAGTGTAATCGGGCCGTTGCTTTTCTATATTTTTGTTAACGATTTTAACCGCGAAGTGAAAAGTAAAATTAGGATGTTCGCGGATGACGCGGTGATCTATCGGGAGATATCAGGGGATGAGGGTCGTTTTAATCTAGCACAGAATCTAGATTGCATTACAAACTGGTGTTCTAACTGGCGATTGACACTAAATTATAATAAATGTTCGGTGGTAAATTTCTTTAAAAGATCAACGGGATTTGCTTACAAATTAGCTGGAGGTGACCTAGCAGTAGTTGATACGGTGAAATACCTAGGCGTTATATTCACAAAAGACTTAACTTGGGGCCTCACATACGTAAAGTCTGCGGTCAAGCATATAAAAAATTAGACGCATTGTTGGCAAAAGTGACTCGAAGGTCAAGGAACTTTGCTACCACGCTCTTGTAAGGCCTCGTGCCGAAAAGGCTTCTCTTTCACTAATCGTGTGATTTGTTGGTAGATCCTTTCCCACATGACCGCATGGTAAAACTAATTTTTCTCTAGAATTTTATCTTTTTCTAAATATTTTCCCTTTATCTCTCTCATATCCTCCTTTATTACTCACCATTTTCGCCTGGTGTTTGTACCCCCTGCCACACTCCTTATTGGTGGATCGCGGGTAATTTCCGTTAATAAATAATTAAACCTAAATTAATGTTCGGCGATAATTTTCTTTGAAAGTGATTTGTTTACAGATTAGCTGGATTGATCTAGAAGTAGTTGATACGGTAAAACACCTAGGAATTCATTCACTACAGATTTCACAGTTATGCGGTCTTAGTCCAATGCAAGAAAAGCCCCAAAAGTAGTGTCGTCTATTGATTTTGGGTTGTCTTTCTATTAAGATTGCCCGAAAATGTAATAAAAAGAAATGCAATATCTCATTCCATAATCCGCATACTCTGGGAAAAATCCTTTGCCGCAACAAAGACAAATTAGAACCCCTCTCACAGTCCGGCATTAATAAGGCGAAGTGTGATTTCTGTGATATGTGCTACATAGGCCATAGTGGAGGAAATTTCAAAACCAGAATAGAAGAGCATGAAAGATGCTGGAGAACCTTTGATGAAACTTCCCTCCTAGCTCAGCATCTACTATAATTATCCCACTCATGTAAATTCAATGCGTATATCCTACACTATCAAAACATGGGCAAAAGACTTGATACTTTAGAGCAAATTGAAATTGTAAAAATAAATATGAATGTTATTTTACACGAATATATTTTTGTAACCCACTCTCCTGTCTTCAGAATCCCGTTTCCACAGCAAAACATAAAACTCCCTCTCTCCTATTGACTCCACCCTTCGCGTATTTTCCCATTCAACCACCCCTAAAAATCCACTATCAGTATGTGCCGAAAAACCCTTCCCCTTGCCTCTATCCCTTCGTTGTCTCCCTCCCGCTTAGCCCTTCTTTATCCTCCTTACCGACAGGACACCAGCTACCTGCCACCGTCCTCTGAAATAATGACCACAACCGCTTACCCCCCCCCCACCTCTTTCTACCTCTCCATTCCTTTATTTTCCCTGTTTCTTCGTGTTTTCCAAATTTTCCCTCTTTTCTCCCACCCCCCTTTCCTGAAACAGATATGAATGTGATGTATTCACAATTTGAATCTTGTCTTGTACCCGATGATGGTCCGATGAACTGAAGCGTTTTACGTTACAAAGAAATCTATGGGAAAGCGCAAATTTTGTTTTTCTCATCATTCGAACTTCCAATACATCTCGCCTGAAACTGTTGAATATATTTACTGAAGACAACTTGGGGACTCACATACGTTAAGTCTGCGGGCGAGCATATAAAAAATTGGGAATTATTAGACGCATTGTCAGCAAAAGTGACTCGAAGGTCAAGGAACGTTGTTACCACGCTCTTGTAAGGCCTCATTTAGAATACGCATGTAGCGTGTGGGATCCGAGTGAAAAATGCCTCATTCGGGAAACTGAGAAGGTTCAACGCCGGGCAGCCCGTTTTGTTAAAAACTCTTGCGATAAAATGAAAAGCGTCACCGAAATGCTTATGGAGATGGGGTGGGAATCCTTAGAAGAGAGACTATTCAATGCTAGGCTGAAACTATTAAATAAATTCAGATCCGCATATTTCAGCACCGAGGTCTCGCAAATTATTCGTACTCCTACATACATTGGTAGCTTGGATCATGCATATAAAATTCGGGAAATAGATGCCAGAACTAGCAGACTCAAGGACTCCTTCTTTCCACAGACAATACGGGATAGCAACTGCAGGGTTATAGATAGCAAAAATTCCAATTGCCACCCTCAGCATCTAGGGGAAATAATTAGTTCTACTTAAATGCATGCTCTTCCACTAACCTGGTGTGATTCGTTATCAAAATCCTTCCCTCATGACCTCATTAGAATTCCATTAAATAATGTAGTGCTCTTAACAGTATTACTTGCTCTGCTTTGTCGGTTTTTATGATTCCCTTTCCCATCCCCCGAATCTCATTGCGGGTGGACCCTCCCGCTACCTGCTGTATTGGTTCGCATTCCCTGAGTCCTTAGGGAGGAGACCGTAGTATGTCGCATGTCCATGTGGTAGTGAAATTTCGCTTTCTTACTTTTCAAATTCTAGCTCGTAATTATTGCAGGTTTGCATAGATATGATGATTTTGCATGTGGTTTTGTTCCCTTTTACTGGTGGTGACCTGACACCCCCAGCCGCAGGCCCTTGCGGGGTATTATGTAGAGGTAATTATGCGAATGGGACTCTCATGTTATGAAATAATGCATTTTACAATATTCCCAACCCTTTTTGTTGTTTTCAAGCTCCTCCTTCCTCCCCTCGACCCTCTCTGTGGGGGTAATGCCCCATGCCAACAAGGGTGTGACACATTCCCTACCTGTCACTCTAAGGGGGGGAGACCATGAGTCGCATGTCCAAGAACTAGTACAAATTCTCTTTCTTTGTTCCAAATTCTGCATGTCCTGTTTTGGTATAGTGGAGGCCTGTCGTTTAAGTGGCTGTGGTTAATTTTTCCTTTTTTTGTATTTTAAAGAACTATTTTATTGGGTGAAATTAACCCTTGTTTTGAACTAAGTCCTCCCCCTGCATGTAGATTATTGGAGATTTTAATTTTTCCCCTTTCTCTTCAATATCATCCCTTATCCCTAACCCATCCCACATGGTGCTTGCCCCCACTGCCACACAACTTTTTGGTGGATCGCGGGGTATTTAAATAGATGTATGGCTGGTGACCTTACACTCCCCGCCGCACGCCTTTGCGGTAGCTTACAGGGTGCGTTCCAAAAGTAATGCAATTGAATTTCCCTCGCAACTCCTATTGGTCTGAATGGGTTCGAACCACTTGAAGTAGGGAGAGGGGACGACGCTAAACGAAACGAAGCGAAACCGGCCTCAGGGCTCTGCAAGCTGTGGAATGTAATAATTTATACAGAATATATATTATATATTCTGTATAAATGAAACGATACGAAATCGTTCCTTCATATATATAACGATAAACACAGTAATTAACCCGTAGATCGGTTTGGTAGGTGATGGTAGAGATCATCCGTACTAAGCCCGACGGCGTGTGAAATTCACACATCAGGGTAGGGGGGCCAGTTCCTTTCCCTGTGCCGGTTATGGTTTCCCAGGAAGACCTGGTACCCAAAAAATCACATAGCTTGGGTGGAGTTGCAAGAGCCCAGAGACTTGCCCGGGAACCATAAAATAAACCATAGAAAACGGTCTCATGTGACGACTATATATATATATATATATATATATATATATATATATATATATATATATATATATATATATATATATATATATATATATATATATATATATATATATATATATATATATATAGCATTACTTCTATATCTTCAGATGAAGACGGATTGTTTCCGTCGAAATATCAAGAAAATACGTGTGAGTGTTCTTCTTCTTTTTTTTGTGTTTCTATATTGTGTGTCACTGTGTATTGTACTATTCGGCACTTCCGTGTTACGTCTACGAAAGCATATATATATATATATATATATATATATATATGTATACACATACACATTTATACACAAATATACATATACACACACACACATACACATTTATACACAAATATACATATACACACACACACACACACACACACATATATATATATATATATATATATATATATATATATATATATGTATACGAACGAGGCCACGTTTAGAACATGTGGTAAGAATCTAAGATCCATGGAAGAAATAGTTATTCAAAGAATCAGTTACAGTTTAAGAAAATTTGATGATGCCATCACAGATACATTCAAGTACTTGTTCTTCCACTGCATGACAAAATCATGAAAATATCATGACCAAGACCCTGGAAAAAAATAAACTTGAAAACTATTATTGTGTGAATTGGTCCAATGAAAGAATTACTGCATATATAGGCACGTGAGTGGTAAATGAGTTAACATTTATTCAACTGTTTGTATTGCTAATTATTCTGAATGTACATAACACCCCTAGCCATATGCCCTAATGGCAGCCTATTTGGGTTTTGTGTAGATGTGGGTAAGATACGCCATTTCAGAGTTCGTACAAATACAACACAATACTCATTTGCTTAAAGTGCTAACTTCGTTAATATTATGCACATGCCACACATGAAATACATTTCATCTAAATGATCGCAAAACATATTTTCATGCAACAGAATTCCTTATAACTGAAACTGATATGCCCTTCATTACACTTTCATTAAGATCAACAAGCAGTTTAGCATTCATTTAAGAAAGGAGAAGGAAATCTTTCCCTGTAACCTTGAGTAAGGATATTGTATACTTATATTCCAACAAAATAACAGGGGATATGTGGCCTTCTGAAGCTCATTCATTTCAGACATCAATCTGGCCAATCAACTTTCAGGGGACTTGCACTTCTAGATAATATCAGATTTGAATAATCATCATCTTTAGAGACATATTGGCTCACAGTTGTGGGGTTACTACCAACGTGAATAAGGAAGAGCCAGAGAGTACCTACAGAAACCCTATTGCAAAAGCAAAGTGACATATCAAAATGAATGCATCAGAGATGCAAGCATTTGTTTTTTAAAAAACTAACAACACTGGCAGAACTAAGGGAAATAAAAATTTAAGATTAATCTGCGCAGTGGGGAAATATCCAAAGATATTTGTGCTTAACATTAGACAAAAAGTTTACATTTGGACCAAATTAAGAAATGTGATGCTTATGGTCCATTGCAAGAACAGGTCAGCATGAAATACTAAAATCCAAGAGCTAGGGCAAAGTAGTCAGAAATTAGATAGTATATTAGCTTTGCAATGATGATATACCAGCCTGGGTTGGTATATTAGGCCCACCATCATGTGCTAGGCTGAGGAGATCTCTAAAATAAGACCCACAGTGATGCTCAAGCCATGGAAATGAATAGAGACCAACAGAACAGTGGACGTCAGCCACTCCAATAAGGGAAGCAAATACATAAAAATCCTTCCAGGCAATTGGGGAGAGTTAATTCCTTATTATTTAAAATAAAAATGGCAGAAAGCATCATTTTAACATGCAATAGCTGCAAAATCCCACAGAGATACCATGGATAATGTGGGAGACTACACACAAAAAGAAGAACAATTATAAACTAATATAACTACATATAAGGTCATACAAATTATGGCAGAAAAAGCTTTTGAAACATAGAGAAGAGACCTCTTGAGCCAGCCTCTGAAATAATGTTGGAGCAGGATTAGTTGGGCAGGAATAATCTTGACAGTGGGTGTAGTAGATATTTCACCCCTTTTATGCAAGCAGGGGGCAGATGACTCCAAAGAATGGCTCACGGCACAAGGATACGACCATGGTACCAGGCCATAAGGGCAGCATCAACCATAAACAGACTTGGGTGAAACTGGTACAGAGCCTCTCCTTGACCAAACAACTGAAGGCCGTCTGCACCAATTCAAAAGTGAAGCACTGAAATCTGGGGTCAGGGCAACAGCAGCCATACGCCACAAACTCAAATGACACTTTACGCATTCAGCCACTGAAAATGACAGAAATACCATTACACTAAAATATGTACTCAGTAATTCACCAGGCTTATTCTGTCTGCACCCAACTTAATAATGTAATGCAACATTAATGTATACCTTCCTCATCTATCCCACTTCACTTCATCTAAAGTTTTCTGCCTTTTTCAAATATTATCAACCATTGCCTTCTCCAATTTCCACTTTCTTTTGTAAATACCTTCCTCACCTCAAATTCCAATTATTTACTTTCATATGTGCACTATTATTATGTTCCATGTGCATCACTCTCTTGGTTTGACATTACATGCCTTGACATAGTTACTGTTCCTTTTAATTCATTACGTACCAAAAAATCAATTCTCATATTCCAATGAGCTATATATCAGAACCCTGTGCAGTGCTTTCCCCCACATTAAAATGTGAAGACTGCAACATGTCATTTCTGCGACACTATCCAAATGACTGTCTAATATGTCAAGGGCTGACAGTTAAAAAATTTTCTTATTTTTTTATCTCATCATCCCTAAGAGGCTATGAGGCCCATTCAAAGAAATACTTGTCTTTCCTAGACTTCTTTCTAATACTCTATGGTCACCATGTATTATTTAAATGAAATAAATGGAGTGAAATTAGATATTTTGCAAGTTTGCATATTTCTTTTCAATGCTGAAGGTGGAATATCTAAGCGACTTTGCATTTCAGCACTCCTTTTACTCCTGTTCCTGATGTCAGCCCTAGGATTCAAAACACCTAGTGCCATTTTCTGTATCTTAAGTAGCTCATCATGATTTGGTTCTTCTCAGAGTGGTTAGATGGTTGAGCAGCTGCAAAGTGGCTACCACAAAACCCCAACATATATTCACACGATCATATTGGGGCCATGAAATGCACAACAATTGACAGCAATGAGATGTTCTGTAATAAATCACATATAATTAAGCCTGTTGAGTACCATTGCTGCAAAATACATGATTACAATTTTGTAACCACACTACCACCTAAACGAGCCTTGCACACATAGCCAAAAGTATCTGTTCTGATAAGGAACAATTTAAATGAAAGAAAAAGAAATGTATGAATTATTAATTCCACATGATATGCATATAAATATTTGACATTGGCACAATACTAAGTGGCAAAATTCTGCCAACATTGTCCAAGCATGGTGGAGACATCATAAAGCAAAGACAGCAGTAGCTGCTTCACTTTTCTCATACAGACAAAAGCTTGCTTACCTTATGAAGAATAGATGTCAAAGATAAATCAAGACATGTATTCCCATAATATATTGCAATGATACACATTCCTTGCCTCAGGGGCAGGTTATTTGGCAATATTTCCTTCCACAATCACTTCAGATTTGTAATTGAAGTAACATTATAAACACAATTTATAAGTTAAATCATAGTAACTACTACGCTTCTCTAGAATATGATACGAGCAAGCCCTGATGATTTTGTAGCTTTCAAAAATATGTTTTTGATGAAATATATGATGAGGAAAATTCATATTACTCTTGTGACAATGAGCAAAATACCTCATTTTAATCAAATAACCTATTAGAAAAATAACACTTTTAACATTTGTTATGATATCAATTACAGGAAAATATTTGCTTATTGACTACAGTGATACATAAAAGTATATGCTATTGACATGCACAATTTGACATAATATGATCAAAATGTGATTCCTCTCATTTTACACAGCTTTTATATACAAAATGAGTTTTTTGTTGCAGGTTAAATATTTGCCCATTGACGCGAGGTGATGCAGGTTAAAAGGAAGCTTCAAACAGCTTTTAACAACTGAAGTTTTTACCTTATTTGTTCCACTATCTACCATGAACATGAAGTGCTGCAATAAATAAACTGACCTCTCCACAAGTAAGATTATCTGAGGAATAAATCATGGAAGCTATTGATCACAAACTCAGTGAACCTTGTCGCAAACAGAGTAATGATAAATTAGTTCCCCAGGTGTAAAAATTAAATTCTTCCTGATATTAGCATGCATATCTGGAAAATGTACATGGAATTAAGCCATTCAAAAAAAGTTACTACATTATCACTGGGAACTTCAGTACTAGTGATTTCATAAGTTTTAATTTCATAAGCCGCAAAAGAAACTATAGGATCCGTGAATGGGAAAAGGTCTAGGAAACCAAGGATCATGTATGAGATGATTAGAAAGATGGATGACAGAATAAAATGGAAGAATGTAAACAGAGAGATAGCATGAAGGATGTACAGAGTTAAATAATAAATTGAGGCTGGTGACAAATAGAGCAAAAGAAGCATGGTGGAAAATACAGTGCGAGGATATAGAAAGTTTGCAGAGGAAGGGTGAAATTGGTGTACTATGCAAGAAGGTTAAAACACTAGCAGGGAGTAAGAAGGGAATATCTGTTTTAACAGTTAGAGATAAGTCGGGTAAGACAATAATTGAAACAGAGAAGTTCCAAGAGAGATGGAAGGAATTTATAGAAGAACCATATGGTAGAGAACTTAGGCCAGCAAGGTTAGACATAGAGAATATGACTTAGAGGAAGATAGCTTAGGTCCAGGCATACTTGACGACCAGATAGAAAGGGCATTAAAGGAGATGAAACTAAATAAGGCCGTGGGGATGGACAACATTCCTGCGGAACTACTAAAAGGTTTAGGAAAATGTGGGAGGAAGAGGCTACAGGTATATGGATCGTTTGTAGCATCTATGAGGAAGGAATCTGGCCAGAAGACTTTGTGAGATCAGTGATAATACCTATTCTGAAAAAGGTAAAGGCTACATCATGTGAGGACTACATGACGATAAGTTTGATATCCCACGCAGCTAAAGTTGTTCTCAGGATAATAAACAAAAGGATAGAGAGTAGGGCAAATGTCTACCTAGGGGATGATCGGTTTGGGTTTAGGAAGGGGAGAGGTACGCGTGATGCCATTGCAGTCTTGAGATTATTAATCAAGAGGAATATAGAACACAACCAGGAGGTATTTGCCTGTTTCGTAGATTTCGAAAAAGCGTTTGATAGAGTGAACTGGGAAAAACCAATGACTCTATCGTAGAAAATATGAATAGATTGGAGGGAAAGGAGGCTAATCTGCAACCTGTACATGTCTCAGACTTCTCAGGTGCGAGTGGGGAACAGAGATGCTGGATGGGCAGTGTTAGGAAGACATGTAAGGCAGGGTTGCCCATTATCACAGGTGCTGTTCAACGTATATGTGGAGGAAATAATAAAAGAGGCATGGGAAGAACTGGAGGTAGGAATGAAAGTCAGATAGTGATTTGTAAAATCAGTTAGGTTTGCTGATGGCCAAGCTCAGTCAGCTTTGTCAGTCAGCGAAGGGGTTGCAAGCATTTCTGAGTGAATTAGAAATTCAGTGCGATAGATATGGGATGAGAATCAATATAAATAAAACTCTGGTTTAGCGACTTTCCTGAAAGAGAAAGGCTATGGTTAACATTGAAATAGGAGGGCAAAAACAAGAGCAAGTGGAACAGTTTACGTATATCAGTAGTGTTTTGGAACAAAATGGTCAAAGTAGTAGGGACGTAAGGAGAAGAATTGCGCTAGGCAAAGAGGCTTTCACAAGGAGGATGGAATTGATGACAGGGAAATTGAGCAAGGATGTTTAGAAAAGACTCGTGAAAATTTTGATATGGAGCATAGTTATGCACGGTACTGAAACATGGCCTCTAAGCAGGATGGTAGAAGTAGATTGGAGGCTTTTGAAATGTGGGTGTGGAGAAGGACGGATAAGGTGAAATGGACGGAGAGGAAAAGAAACGAGGAAGTACTTGGTATGGTAGGCGAAGAGAGGGGTTTGTTGGGAGATTTCATTAGAAGGCAGGAAAAATGGATGAAGGGCGTATTGATCGGAAGTAGGATGTTAAAGATTGTAATAGAGTGGAGATTGTTAGGCAAATGAGGGAAGGTTAGGAATAGGATAGGAATGAAGGGAGGAAGGAAGTACCCAAAGATGAAGAGGGGCTTGGTGTAGAGTAGGTTGCTGGATTGTGTTTTGTAAGGAATAATAAAATATTTATTTGGTAGTTGTGTCCATTCAAGCCTATATTAGCCAGTAGATTATTTAATAATAATGCCATATTTACTTGTTGACGTAGTTTGTGCAATAATGGTATTTGATGAATTGATAATGAATTTAATTGCATGGCAATGTGAAAATATGTTCATCCAGACATAGAGCTGACAAGGAAACATCTCATTTGTAACAGCGCACTTCAATAAAACAATGTCAACAAAATTCAGATGGTCAAGATGAAGTGTTTCTTACATAGGTAAATTTAATTAAGTTTTTACTTCTAAAGCCAGCAAATGGCACCATTATGGTGACAATACTGCCTCTTTTACATGCCATTATCATTAAATGTACATGAATCAACATTGCACTGCATTAGAGTATCAAGTTTGGCGTATTCCATACAAAAATATTGTCATGACAAATTATTTTTCAATTAAATTCCTCTAGTAGCATTAACTTTTCTTTATAGTTCATAATAAAACTAAAAAAGCAAACATTGTAGAACATTATATCTCAAATGCTTACAACAGCAAAATGCATTCACTTTTGAACATTACACGACAAACATTTCTTGTTTTAATGGCTCTTTACAAAAGGTTCTAATCAAAAACATAGATCTACAAATTATGTACTCGCAATCGACAACATGCTTATGTCCATTCCAATTTTCTCCAGTTGACAGTTCTCCAACTTCATAGAATGAGAAAACCTCCTATATTTATCAAGGCTTGCAACTTAAATGTCGGTTCATATCATTAGTTGATTTCTCCAATTACAAAGGATACTAGTGCACTCTTAAATCTTTGTTCACTCCTCAGAGCAACCGGAGAAGTGAGTAGACAGTTGACAACTTCAATGTGGTGTTCCCTCTTGGATTATCCTTACACTGCCATCTCTATTTTCTTCTGCAAAGTTCACCCCATGCATAACTGTATCATAGCTGCTGCATTCAATCATCCTCTATTTTCATTATAACTTTCACTAATCTAAAATTACTCATTGCCCTTTTTTGGATTTGAGCTATATTGGCAAGATAGGCAGAAGTACGATTGAAAATTTTAAATGTATTAGAACATTTAGGAAAATATTTGGTCCTCGCCTGCATAATTTAGTATTTAACTATTTAATAGAGGAAAAAGGACTGATTTTATCTAGCAGTACTTAATTATGGAGAGTCTAAAACCATGCTCACATTATTTATTGTCTTAAGCTCTGTAGAGTTTGTAAGAAAAATTCTTCGAAGTTCAATCACCTTTTTCACTGACTATGATTACATTTACAATGCTATGGCCATATTTTACAAATGATTAAGATATTCAGGTACTTTTTTATTAGAAGAACAGCATCAGAAACATGAAATATACAGCAGTACTCAACTAGAACCGATGCATTTGTTTCAAATTAAAGTACTGAATTTTGGACAGAAATATGATTAAGTCCAAAAATGAAACTGATTCAAGTGATCTCATAGAAATATGACTAGACTTCAAGGATAAGATGTGTAATCTGTGGGGTATTCTGAATGTTCTTCATCTACCAGGACACCACAAGCATCATTGTCAAGGTCACAGTATGGTTTTCCCACGGACACAAACGGAAGAAGGTTCCGGCAGGGTATGACGTAACGAAGTTTTAAATCCTTTGAGCATGCACCAAGAGAACTGGAATCAACGCACTGCATCCCAGGACGTTTGCAAATAGATGTTCCCTTGCTGTCTGGGACTTCCAATTTACCGAGCCAGGTCAAAGGATTGACCTGACTTAAACCTCCCTCGACACCTGAGCCATGCATCACTCCTGGCATGTTTACTTTGTTAGTGGATGGACCGATAAGCAACGAAGATTCACCACCAACATGGGACATGGGTGAGCCCTCTCCCGAATTCCCAGGCACCTTTGACTTAACGAAATCGGTTGGCTGACTTCCTTGTGGAAATGGCTCATTTTTGTGCTGCTGCAACATTCCTAAAAACCGGTCAAGGTACAGTTGTATCGGCTTTTGTGGCCTGGGTCTGTTCTTATAAACATTACTGGAACTACCAAGAGGAGATTGTTTCAGCGGCTGTTCTAAAGCTGCCAGCTTATTGGCATAGTAGTACTTCAGGAGGTCAGACTGCATATCTGGGCTTAAACCACTGTCAAAGGGAGTCACTGGCCTCACTTCTTTTATCAATTCAGTGCCAGGTAAGATTCCATGATAAGAGACAGGGATGTAATCATTTGAGAACTTTTCGGCATATTGGTGGTACTGGGGGTCATTGTAAATATATGGTTCTTCCCCTCCTTGCATACCATACTTGGAGTTCTGTTGCAAAATTCCAGGAGGCCGCAAAGTACTTAAGCCTTGGAAGATGTTTTGGAGAAGAGGAAAGGAGCTCAGGGTAGGTGGTCTTATAGTTTGAGAAAAGCTAGGCCACCGGATTCCATAGTTCTGGAGGATGTTCTGAAGGAGGGCTGGCAGGCGTGATTGCTGTGAGGAGTACTGGCTGTTAATGCTTGGTCGCTGTAGAAATGTATACCCTTCAGGCCTGAGAAATGGGTAGTGAGGAAAATTAGAGCCCACGTGTGGAATGTGCCCACTAGAGAACTGGTTTTCTTGGAAAGCAGGGTGTCCGGCTGGTGTTCCAAATTGCACATTTGCAGGATTTGTGTAATCATATGGATGGTAGGAAGGAAGTTGCTGAGGGATAAAGATTGAAGGCTGGGAGGTAGTGGCTGCAGGTATCGAGGTTGGCACTTTTGTAGACGTAACCACAGTAGTAGTAGTACTTGGCTTCTCAGTCGTAGGGATATCCATTGTCGTTGCTTCTTGTCTAGAGACTGAAGGAAGACAGGCAGAAAGCTTATTGTCACAGAAAGGAGCCGGATCTGATGCATAGAGAGCACTACATGGTAAGACATACCGAAGCTCTAGTTCTTCCGAGCACGAACCAAGGTGCAATTCATCCAGACAAACAGGTCCCACCTTAGTGCAATTACTCTGTAGCAGGCCCTCTGCTGAGTACTGAGTCCCTCCTTTGAGGTTCATTTGTGACTTTAATGGCTGTGTCGTGTAAGCACTCAGGGGCACATCAGGTGGATACAGCTGAGATATTGTGGACAAATCCCATTTGGTTTGACCAACTACACTTCCCACATCTCCCGCATCATTGGTTAGGTGCTGGGTAGCTGAAACCTGCGAGGAAGGTGGTTTGACTTTCTCAGAGTACTGACCCTGTGACTTAAAATCATTTGCCTGATTGATTACGTAAGTTTTATTATTGAGCTGATTTGATGCATCTGTGAACGAAGTATTTGCAGAAAGGTCAGAGGTCAGGCTACTTATCTTTTTCACAACACATGCATCCCTACTGCTATCGCAGAATGCTACCACTGATTCTGGTGCTATTGCACCACAAGAGAGTGCAAATTCCACAGTCAAGTCTGAATTGCAAGACAAGAGGGTGCTTTCATCGGCACAGTACTGCCCGATTTGGGAACATCTCCAGGGAGACATCTCAGAGTCATAATACTCATAGGACTTGGTGATGTCAACAACACTCAGCTCCAGGGTGAAAACATCTTCTTCTTTCAGGGGTGCGATGACATTCGGTCCACCCTTAAGCACAGGCATATTCCGGCGAAGGACTACCAAACAGGTAGCCTCCCCTTCACTCTGCTCTTCACATCTTGCACCCAAGGAATCTGCCAACACTGCAGAGCAATCCATCCGGTAGACAGGTTTCGGATTGTCCTTTTCACAAGCTTCTAAGACTTGTCCACCATAACATCTGAGTCCTGGCTTACTACACTGATCTTTGTGCATTGAGAAGAGAGCAAACATGGTGTCACTTGGATCATCAGATGGGTAAGGCTTTCCGGGAAACCTTTCGGTTACTGGAATGACTGCTTGTGTACTACTTGCTGTCTGTGAATTGGGGAGATGCATCGTGATCCCAACTGTTGGGGGAGTCAAAGTGGTTACCTCCACAGTTGAAGGGAGTTCCACTGATAAGTTTGGGGTCTCTGTCATCTCAGGCATTATCTGGATGGGATCGACTGCTTCTCCACCACCCTCACCAATTCCCACAACACAGGCATCCAATTTTTGGTCACAAAATGCACTGCCATCAGCCCCCGGGAAGAGATCGGCACAGACGGCAACTGTGGCACTGCGCAAATCATCTGAGCAGTGGATAAGTGTGGCCTTATCTGCACACTGGGCCCCTGGTCTCCGGCACAGTGGCTGGGGGTCAATCCCGGTCTCTTCCTCACCAGATTCACTTTGGTCATCCACTGTTGCAACACAACTGTCCCTCTCATGATCACACCTAGCAACCAGAACTGCGGACCTCGAGAAAAATGAGCCACAATTCCAAGCTCTCAATGCCACGAGGTCAGAAGAGCACTCCAGAAGAATGTTGGAATTAACACATGCCAGCCCTGGCCTTCTGCACACTGTGGCAAGGTCATGTGGTGAAAAGGGTGAAGTTTCTTTAATTTGCTGAAGAACTGTTTCGCTGCTGTTATTTTTCTTCCTCTCCCCTTCTAATTGCTCTTGCTCCTTCTTCCTCTCCTCCTCTTTCTTCTTGTTTTCAAGTTTCAGCTTCTCCTGATTTTCTTTTTCCAACTTCTCTTTCTCAAGTTTCTCTTTTATCAGCTTTTCCAATTCCAACTTTTCTTGTTCCAATTTTTCTTTCTCTAATTTCTCCCTTTCTAATTTTTCAAATTCAAGTTTTTGTAATTCCAATTTCTCTTGCTCTAATTTTTCATGCTCGGCCTTTTCTTTTTCAAACTTCTCTCGTTCTAGTTTTTCCTCTTCTGCTTTCTTTTTCTCCAACTTTTCCCTCTCCAACTTCTCCTTCTCTAATTTTTCCTTCTCTAACTTCTCCCTCTCCAACTTCTCCCTCTCCAACTTTTCCTTCTCCAACTTTTCCCTCTCCAACTTTTCCCTCTCCAACTTTTCTCTTTCTAACTTCTCCCTCTCCAACTTTTCCCTCTCCAACTTTTCCCTCTCCAACTTCTCCTTCTCTAATTTTTCCTTCTCCAACTTCTCCCTCTCCAACTTTTCCCTCTCCAACTTTTCTCTCTCCAACTTCTCCCTCTCCAATTTCTCTCTCTCCAACTTTTCCCTCTCCAACTTCTCCCTCTCCAATTTCTCTCTCTCCAACTTTTCTCTCTCCAACTTTTCCCTCTCCAACTTTTCCCTTTCCAACTTTTCTCTTTCCAAATTCTCTCCTACAGAACTTCCCTTATCCACAATATTCTCCATTGTAGTGGTCACAATGGAGGTCCCTCCTCCACCTATGACCGCACCCGATGTAGTGCTTGGGGGCAACACCATGGCCTCCATTGTGTAGGGCACTTTTTCTATTGTGAATACCTCAGACTCCTTATCCCCATTTGGCAGGGGCTTTGCAGCCATTGGCACTGGACTCCCCTGCAACAGCACAGCAGGCTTCGAGAAGACAGGTTTTTCCTCGTCCACTTGTTCTGATTCATATGAGTATTCATCAGAGGAACCGTTCAAGTCGAAGACAGGAGCTGAGTATGCGGGCACCCCTTGCTTCTTGATGCCACTTGGCTTCTGGGTGCCGTCAGTCTTTTGCACTGGCCCCAGACCCAAGGATGAGGTGATCTTCATAGCGCTCTCCATGAGGTTTGCATCCAGCATGGGCAGCACTACAGAGGCCACCGTCGTAGTTGTCATCACCTCTGGATCGCAGAAGGCACCAAACTCGTCCTCCATGCAGCTGAAGGGACAGGTGACGTTGCCAATGAGCAGGTGATTGGGAGCGCAGACAGTCAGTGTGGTCTCAGAGGAGCAGTAGGGTTTTGGGAAGGGACAGAGTCCGAGCTTTGGGGACAGGTCCATTCTTGGGATCCTCATTTCCATTGAAGCCTCGAGGAGCTCCTGGGAGATGGGACGCAGCGTACAGCTGGTGTACTGAAAAGCAGGTAAAGAAAGACATTACGTGTGTTCATTATTCTACTCACAAAGGTACATATACATACATCAATTGTACCGACCTAAATATGGATTTGTTAACATTTCTGCTAGCTAAAAAAATGTAAGATGGGGCACTGTTATGAAAATACAGGGGTATGTGGAGAGGGGGTATTCATATTTATATCTATAGCCACACAATGACCCACATTACTACAAAAGATATTTATTTCGACTTAATTGGGCGAGGTTGGGACTAATAGTCCCTTCTTCCACCTAACCCTACATTACAGACATTTGACAACAATCACATACAACCAAGCCCTAGATGGAGGGAAATCCACCTAGGTGGGAAAGATTTAGGGATATGTAAAATGTTTTGCAAATTCAGCTGATTTTAATATGTTGCCTATTACTTTAGTAAACTTAATTTTGAATGTTCAGCTCATTGTTAGCAGTGGCTTACAGGTTAAGATATAGGTTGTGGATGGACATGCCAACTAACCACAGCAACCTTTTTAAACCTTGACTAACACAACACCCAACATAAAACATATAATAGCCAGTCATAGAGAGTGATTCTGCCGTGCTATCTAAGAGAAACACTTTTTTAAAGAGCTTTTGATTCATGGAATGAAGATTTTTCATGAATTTTTTCTCTTAATGTGTGGCTGTTTTGTTTAGAAAAACCCTTAACAAATTTTTTCTAAGCTGAAAAATTTTCACCGGTCACAGCAATCAAACCAGCGACCTTCGGCTCCACAGGCAGACATGCTACCTCAGGTCCACTACTGCTCCCATTAAATACAGTATAGAAGAATAAATTTATCTTTTGGTGGAAGTACCTAAATTCATTCTCCTGCAACATTTTCTTTACATTTTCTGCTTATGTTTCTCTTTAGAATGTCTTGGCAGTTCACTTAGAAATGAAATCATACATTCATACTATACCATTAAGAATGCTCAAAGTACAGGTATATCTAAGCATTTAAAGTATTTACCTACTTCCCAAAAAAATCTCTCAAGCTGGCCCCAAAAATGCTAATGCCTATGCCTATTCAGTTATTTAGTGTATTCTCTAAATTATATTCGGGACATTAACAATGATTAATTCCAAAGAAACTGTGGGAGATGCTGCAGCAGTGACTTTCAATGGAACCATCTGCTAATGTGCATTTCAATGCAACAATTTCAGAGGGTAAAAATCATTCCCCTTGACCGGGATTCGAACCCATATCCCTCAATGTCCGGTCGAGTGCTCTGTCCAGATAAGCTATCGAGGTGTCCTCTTAAACTCTGAAATTTTGGGGCTTTTAAAGGAACAAGATGTTGTGATGAAATACCATACATACAATGTCACAGGCATTCATGGACGCGCCACAGTCCACAAGATTAAAGCCAACTTTAAACACTTAGGCTTTTTATACTTCTGCCAAATTCCATAGAAACTGCGGGAGATGCCGCAACAGTAATTTTTAACGGAGTCATCCGCTAATATGCATTTCAATGCAATAATTTCAGAGTGTAGAAATCATTTGCCTTGACCAGGTAGTGACTTGAAAATTTCAGAGTTTAAGAGGACGCCTCGATAGCTCAACTGAATAAAGCCCTCGACTCGGCATCCAGAGGTCTGGGTTCGAATCCCGGTCAAGGCGAATGATTTTTACACTCTGACATTGTTGTATTGATTAACAATGATACTTGAGATGAAGATTATAATGAAATAGATGACGACACGACATGTGATAGGATTATAGGAATTATAGTGTTGTGGCTGAAGGGCAATTGCCATCCTGACCTTGATCATAAAACAGGGAATTTTGATGGGGGAGTTAACACCCCTAAGAGCACTAAGTGAAATGAGCATATTGTAAGATCTATGGGTTCTACCCTATAAACTAAATTAAAGAAGGTTATGTGTTTCATATAAGATATAACTGGCAAACAGTGAATGAAACCAAAAAAAATCCAGAAAATAATACATTCCAAAAAAAGTAACTTTTTTCACTGTGAATTTGATTTTGATTCAATATTATAATGAATCAGTAAAAACTGAGTATTTGAAATCCATCTTTGTTATTACACAATGTTCTGTTCAACCCCTGCTTGCCTTGCATACTTGTAATAACACAACTCTAACACATGGCAAAATATTAATTAATGTTTATAAAAAATAATCAAAAAATAGAATTCAATAATGGTCAAACATAAAAGAAAATATGGAAGATCTGATTTGGCAAATGCAAGAGCGAATAAATGAAAGAATTCTGAGAACTAATTTTCAGCTTTGTGAGCATTATAAGGTACTCTATAATGATATAGATCATTGTAAAAGTCATGAAATGAAAAATGCAGATATTAGGAGTGAAAATAATTGAGAAAAAGGCAATAAAACTTTATTAGGAAGGACTACAAGAAAACCTGAGAGGTGTAATTATTTTTTACATAATTCATATTCATAATTACTCATATTCCTGAAAATTGAACACTGTTAAATTTAAGGTTACTAATTATAATTGCCCATAAGAGAATCAATCATTTCATCTAAATATAACATTACTCTAATAATATGTAATTTATCACTCTAAAAACTTAAGCATTTAATTTCCTTCACAATATGAGGTGCTGTTGCATGTCGTAATACTAAGCTGTTGGGCAACCATTGCTATTGATATAATTTAAAAAAACACAAAGAAAGAGCAAAGATTGCAATCCATCTTGAAGTAGGGTCTCAATAATTGACTGCTCTGGCAAACACATAGAACACACGTCAATCACTTGAAATTATAGCATGATTGATTGAGAATTGGACTCTATCCAACAGGGTGCGTTCCTAAAGTAATGCGATTGAATTTCCCACGCCTCTCAAGACCCAAGGACAGTACTTTGAAGAATTTTAAGTGTTTTTGCAAATCTGTTGAATAAATTACTTTTAAAAAATAATTGCATTACTTTTGGAACGCACCCTGTATGTCTTGAAGAGACCAAGAAATACGAGGCTAGCGCAGAGTAGTGAACCTTATAGAGACATAACTGACATCAGATGACGAGCACGCCCGGTGATCTATAGTCTCACTCACGGCTTTTCGCGGGGCTGAGGCGAGATGGCACTGACTGTAGCATGTTGTTCACCCGGGGCGCGTTTCCCAGATGCTTTTATTTGGGTGAAGGTCACTCCGGTGTCGAACGCACGCTTTTTCGTTGGCCTATCTCCTTAGAGACGGACGCTCTAACGAAGGGAGCAAACGGCGTGGCGCGCGACCGCCATTAAACTCCGACTCCACACCCTGGGGCCAACAATTGTCCCTCCCGACGATCGACGGCGGACGCCCCGAGGAACCGCGCCTCTAAGCGGATCACACATCACGTGTAGGTTTCCAAATGTACGGGATGTCGCATACTCGCGGGTTTTCGTGTGCAGTGCGAATATCCAGGGTTGGTATGCAAAGACACGAGCCAGTGAGATCGTAAACATAACAGTTCCAGGCTTAACTTTGTGGAATTTCTTGAAAGAAACTTTGCCCTTCCACATAAATTATCACTGCAACAATGTTAGTGTAAAAATCATTCGTCTTCACCAGGATTGTGAATTTGATCGTAAAATTCTGTCAAGGTTGAGAAGCCATTCGTCACACAACAGTGATGCAGGAATTTTGCCAATCAACGGACACAACATACGTATTTATCTAATTTGTGAGTCGCATTGGGAAAGTTTTAGGAAATATATATATATATATATATATATATATATATATATATATATATATATATATATATATATATATATATATATATATATACCTGTATATAAATTAATTCGAGCATTTTAATTATTTCGTTTCATTAGTAGTTTCGTAAAATAACTAAGGAGCATATTTAACTAAATTTGAACACAAAATAATTTTTTTAAATGATTTCAACACAAAAAAGAATTGACAACGTTGGATTTCAAATATGCATAGTTGAATGAAAATATCGACTTCGGCGGTCGCATTAAAAGCGTTGGTGGGCGGCGGAGTGTGTACCACTGGTCGAAAACAAAGATTCAAGCGATTTAAATCAGTAGTCAAGGGATTTTGGGTTTGAAAACGCAGACAAATGACAAAAATCTGAATGTTTGCTCATTTATTCTACTTGACGTCCAGACTCGTCGACATTCCAGGGCCGGTGTCCCATACATTTAAAAATCTGAAATCCTATTGTTTCGAAAATGTTCTCAGCGACAGCAAAGGGCATATCTTGCTTGCAACACGGGTTTGATTTGGCCTAAATTGATCTCAAGAATTCACTCATTCTTTCTTCCCTCTATCATCATGCCCTCCAACACGGTCTTAAAAAAGCACACCTCCCTCATGCAACAATGCCGCGACAAATTAACCTCCCTTTCCTTGATTATCTTAACAAATTGTCTTTCTCCTTACCAATCCTCGGTAGTACCTCCTCATTCTTTACTCTATCCTCTTACTCTTGACTTCCTTCCATCCTCCTCCAGATCCACATTTCGAAAGCTTCATTTTATTTTTACTTCCTCTTTCCACATTGAGGTCCATGTGTCTGCTCCGAACGACATCACACTCGAGAAGCAACATCTTGCCATCTCTTTCTCGGTTTCTTTTTCTGGTTCACACAATAGTTACTCTTTCACATTGAATCCCTCTTTTGCCATACCTCTTCTCGATTTGATTTCCTTGGAACAGGGCATGTCTTCAGGGAATGAAGATTGGACTGGATTACACTTACCAAATACCTAAAGCTCTCTACTTATTCAATCTCTTCAACTAGCAAGTAGACCAGATATCGGAGCGATGTGAACAGTTCTTTTGACCAAATTTTGCAGTTTGCACTCACTATATAATCATTTTCTCCTTATCATCTACGAGGATTACTTTCATTTTAGATTCCTGTACTGACAATTACATTCACCCTGTCACCTCAGGGAATTTCTACAGTCCCCTACTCTCTCTCCCCACAGCGGATATTCCTTGGGTTAGAATTGAATATCAGAGCATTTAAAGCATTGAAGTTTTGGAATAAAGGAAAATAGCTTCACGTTATAAGGTAGAGAATAGATTGAATCGAATGAAGCAACCTGGAACAGGTCAAATGCTTATTGGAGTGTTACTCTGCCATCAAAACTATCACGTGACCCTTACGTCAGAAGTATGTGCGAGTGTGGATTGAAGAAATTAGTTGCCATTAGATGGGCTGCTGGAAAATGCAATGAAAACGTAAGAGAGGGTTACTTCGTTTTAGATCGCAATACGCGGCAAGAATCGGGGTTCCACGGGAGAAGACTTAGGGTACCGAACGTCGGCGATAACTCCCTGCCAAGGGGTCTCTCCGCCGAGAGCGACTCACCCCTCGCCGAGCACTCTAATATGGGCTCCCCCACCGGTCAAGGATTGGGGGATGGTGTGGTCAGTTACCCACCTGATCCGCGAAGCACCTCCACCGCCGGGTCACGAAGGCTGTCTGATTAGGGCACCGCAGCAACACGCCCCGCACTCCCGAACCGGTCATCCTGCAGACAGAGAAGATGGAGCAGTGCGCTGGGTGGGGCCACACTCCCGGGCCCCAACACATGGCCTTGGCCTCCGCCACTCCCGACGACGCCCTGGCCGCCCACGAGGACAGGCCGCCAAACTCCCGACGATCCGGCCGCTGCTGCCGCGAGGGCGACACTCCGGTCACCTGCATCATCCCCCACGAGCCGAGGGAGAGAGAGAAGGAGAGGGTGAGAGCGACGCCAAGGAGGAGTGAGGCGAAACCGCCCCAAGCGCGTGGGCTCGCGAAGGGGTACACGGAAAAGGTGTAGTGTTGCAGGTGGGACGACTTGAGAAGGAGTTGCCCCCGGCAAAATGAAGTACGAGGCATTTAGGCAAGTCTCGATGTGGAAATACCTATCATCAGAGCTAGTTCTTCTCCGTCCTCCATGTTGTTTTGATATCATTTTATCCGATTCACGGTCTTCCTACCACCCTCTTCCCCTTGATTGTATACGCCACTATGGGAATAGGTTTGCATAAATATGTTGATTTTATACGTGGTTTTGTTCTCTTTTACGGGTGGTGACCTGAAACCCCCCGCCACACCCTTTGCGGCGGCTTGCGGGATATTATGTAGTATAACGTAGATGAAAATTCCAAGTGACCTCTAGTGAATGTGAAAATGACAGCCGAAGTAATTAAATATCCAGATAAACGACCACAAAAACCATCGGTTCTGCTCTTCAAGAGTGCTTAAGGTACTGATGTTTAGCTTTGGCCGGAAATGAGGTTCAGCTTAATTTCAAGTTTAACGAGACACTATAAAACCGGTCAAATGGGTTGAAACCTGAGACATGAAAATAAAAATTTTAGAGCGGAAAGAAAAATGTGAATACTCTATCAACCCAGCAAAAACTTGATAGAGGGTGGTGGGATAGACGGGGTAGTGACTAGGGTGGGAAAGAGGGATGAGCAGAGAAGGGGTACGGATGGAATCAATTCCGTTGCAGGAAGGACCTTTTAACAGCCGAGGATGGAAGTGGTACCGAGGGCGTCCACGCCATACCCCAACGTAGAGGAGGATAGAGTCCGTCCAATTCAATACCGAACATTTATTCGTTATATCAGTTCCTTTTGACTGAATGACTTCCAATCCCGAATTCACGGATCCCTAAACAGCGTCTGCTGCTTTCGATGCGTCGGTGGTCACTGCGGTAATTCATTTTGCATATGCCGCCAGTGTACACGCATTGAGATCGCGGCGTGTCGTCTAGCAAGAAGAGGGAATCGCCGCGTAAATTTCAAAGAGAAACTCACGATTTCAGAGTGTAAAAAAAATCATTCGCCTTGACCAGGATTCGAACCCGGATCCCTCGATGCTTGGTCGAGTGCTTCAGCCAGTTAAGCTATCGAGGCGTCCACTTAAATTGTGAAATTTTGGGGGCTTTAAAAGGAACAAGATATTGAGACGAAATACCGTACATAATATGTCACTGGTATTCGTAGTCGTGCGCGACGCGCCACAGTCCACGAGGTTAAAGCCAACTTTAAACACAGGCTGTTTATACGTACCTTTGACAAATTTCCAAAGAAACTGCGGGAGATGCCGCAACATTAACTTTTAACGGTGTCATCCGCTAATGTGCATTGCAATGAAACAATTTCAGAGTGAAAAAATAATTCGCCTTGACCGGGATTCGAGCCCGGATCCCTCAATGTCCGGCTGAGTTCTTAAGCCAGATAAGCTATCGAGGTGTCCTCTTACACTCCGAATTGCTGCTTTAGAAATACATAGAAAGTTACTGTTAAAGTTCTCAAAAATTCTGAAAAAGTCAGTTGCGGCATCTTCCGCACTTTATTGGAATTAGTATAAGGTAAAAACCGCCTAAGTGTTCAAAGTTGGCTTTAACCTCGTGAACTGTGGCGTGTGGAGTACTACTACGAATGCCTGTGGCATTGTATGTACGGGATTTCGTGTTCCTTTAAAACCCCCAAAATATAAGGACTAATCGGAGTTTAAGAGGACGCCTCGATGGCTTAATAACTGGCCGAAGCACTCCGCCGCACACCGAGGGATCCTGGTTCGATTCCCGGTCAAAAGATCAATTTTTACACTCTGAAATTGATGCATTGAAACGCATATTGGCGGATGACTCCGTTAATTTTTACTGTCGCGGCATTTCCCGCAGTTTCTTGGGATTTTTCAAATTATATGCCTACCAGGGCACCGCCTAGAGGGGGGCACACACACAAAGAGGGCCGCGGGGGGGGGGGGGGAGGAGGAGGAGGAGGTATTTCCCGTCATCGACCGATATCCGCCGCTGATCGCAGTTTTTGTCCGCCCTTCGATGGGAAGGACAAGTGTCGTTAAAAGGCGACATTAGCCTCCGCCCACACTCCCGTTTAGTCCTTTGCCCTGACTTTTCGCATGCCAATACGCGCCCGAACGACCATTTCCCACGATCCATATGGTTTGGCCGGAAAGATCGCTCTAATGGGAAGGCGGGCCGAGAGAGAGAGAACCGGGCGTGCGCTTACGGTCCGCCATCACGCCTCGGTGCGCGTCCAAGACAACAGACTTGAGCTACGTACTCTTACACTGCTTGAGATACGATCTTCATTAAAAATCCCATTTTAATGCAAAAAAACTACTGAAAGAGAGATAGGCCAACTTCGACTGCCCGATACATTTACGCCTCACCCGGCAATGAGCCAAGAGGGCGTACGGCAGGGAGTGTTATGTCATAAATAATTAGAAGTAAAGAGTAACTGTTAGTAATTGAAATTTCGTTAATTTTTTTTCCGGAAAACTTGAACCACAATGTTTTATGTTTATTCCTATTAACGCGGTCACAAGCAGTATTAGAGATGAAGGACTGGGTTCGGGAGGTGATTACATACATCTACATAGCACCTCGAAAGCCGCAGCAAGGGCGTGTGGCGGGGGGTGTTCGGCCACCGCCCGTAAAAGAAAACAGAACAGGACCAACACATTCAAGCAAACCAATATCCATTCAAACCCAAACATACGTACATCGGGCGGAACCCATTTTTCTTCAATGTATCTCCGTAGATGTTTCGAGCGTGATCTTCTCTTGTTGCGTCCGGTGGACAATGAGATAAAAAGGTATTTTATTTGTACCACTTTTCTCGTGTCTCTCCTCTTTTGAGTGCAAGGGCGTGCGCTAGGATAACTCATCAACACAAAAATACGCCAAGATCGCCAAGTTGTCATTCTTTTTGGTCACGGTGCGTGCGAGAACGCGTAGCTGTAACCAACTGGCGAGATAACGGCTCGTTTTGAATGACAGCGTGACGACTCAATCCGCCGACCGGGCAATCGTGCTTTGAGCTCACCGCATTACTAACGAGCAGGGCCTCATTTAAGGCCATCGTTCCCCCGGTCCGTTCTACGAAACGCCCATTTCAACACACAATCTCGAGAAGTACTGCGATTTGCTGAGAAAACCTTTCTACTATTATTAAAACTTATATACGATTATTTGCAACCTGCCTTTGAACGGTGTTTAGACAAAATCGTTAGTTGATAGTAAATGTATTTGCATGCGTGTAAGTTGAATGGGTTTTGCATGAATGTATACGCCATTGAGGGTGTAGGTTTGCATGGATGTGTTGAGTTTGAATGTGGTATTGTTCTTTTTTAAGGGTGGTGACCAAACATTTCCCGTCACACGCCCTTGCGACAGCTTGCGGGGTGTTATGTCGATGTAGGTAATTACAAACACATCTAAAAAAGCCTCACAAGCCGCCATAAGGACGTGTGGCGGGGGGTGTAAGGTCACCAGCCATGCATGCTCATTCCGAATCATGACACCTCTACACAAGTATTAGTTTGATGATGCACTGGAATAAGTTAATTACACGAAAGAAAGTACTTCTATGTAAGAATATACAATAACAGGATACGCCTATTTACCAGGATAAGAGCGCGATAGGATGCTGCAGCGCTCTGCCATCATCAAATGTCAGGAAACGATGATACTATTCGTCGGGGAGCGATGGCCTTAAAAACGGGGAATATGTGGACAAGATAACAAAAACTTAGGATTCATGAGAAGTGTGTTTGGGAAATTTGATGAAAAGAGTGAAGAGAAATGTTCTATTTCGCAGGTTAGACCTCTTTCAGAACATGCTGATAGTATATGATCATGAAGATGGATTAATTGCCAAATTGGATCCCGTGTAGCGGAGAAGAGCTACATTTTATCTAAATCTACATAAATACCCCGCGATCCACCAAAGGCGTGTATGTCAGGTGGTGAAAGCACCCAGGATGGAAGGGTAAACAATTAGAGAGGCTATAGGAGAGGAAGGGAAATGAGATAAAATATTTAGCAACAAACCGCAAATAATTTACAAATTTATGTACATGCTTAAGGAAGACTTGTTCCCTTTCACGGGTGGTGCCCTAAAATCCCCCTCAACACGCCCTTGCGGTGGCTTGCGGGGTATTTTGTATGAGAAGACTCAATTCTAAGCAAACGTTTACTGCACCTGATACATTATTTCTTTGTTATACGAAAAAAGGGAATAAAAATTAACGCTAAAACAAACCTCCATCATATCGAGACAGGCCATGCAAAACTGGTGAACAAGAAGGGGAAATTCTACTATTTCATGGACATGCAAACTCATGGTTCCCGCCCTTACGCACCGCTGTGGGCAGCGAACGGCATGAGGCATCCCCCCACAGAGAGAGAGAGAGAAAATGGATGGAAGGAGAAGCTTTAAAACCGACAAAGAAAACTTAAAAACAACAAAGGGTAGCCAACATTGTACCAAGCACTACATTCATTGAATTAAAGTTCCATGAAGCCAGGCGGGAGGGAATTTGCCAACGTAACACAAGAGATTAGTGAAGGTGCCGGAATTTGAGTAGACCTAATTATTCCCTAGACGCTGAGGGTGGCAAGTGGAATTTATTGCTATCCATAACCCTGCAGTTGCTATCCCGTATTGTCCGTGGGAAGGAGTCCTTGAGTCTACTAGTTCTGGCATCTATTTCCCGAATTTTATATGCATGACCCAAGCGACCAACATATGTTGGAGTGCGAATAATTTGCGAGACATCGGTGCTGAAACATGCGGATCTGAATTTATTTAATAAGTTACACCTAACATTGAATCGTCTTTCTTCTAATGATTTCCAACCCAACTGCTTAAGCAGGGTTGGCTCACATTCCCTACCAGTGCCTTAGGGGGTTGAAGACCATTGTATGTTGCATGTCCATGTGGTAGTGAAATTTCGCCTTCTTACTTTTTAAATTCTAGCTTGAACGTTATTGGATAAATTTCTTGCTGCATCCTAAGGTGCAATTGTTTGTTAAATGATAGTATATGTATTTGCATGCCCGTAAAATGATAGGATTTTTCCTTGAATGTATATGCCACTGTGGGAAAAGGTTTGCATGTACAGGTATAAGCTGATTTTGCATGTGGTTTTGCTTCCTTTTACGGGTGGTGACCTAACACCCCCAGCCACACGCTGTTATGAAAAACTGGGTAACATATTAAAATTATTAGAGGAGCTAGGCTGGGAATCACTTACGAAGCGAAGGTTAAATAAGATTAAATCTCTTGCATACGTCGGAAGGATTTGTCTTTAACGATGATGTTGGAAAGGTGTTCAATCTTGAGTCAATGGACTGAGCAGCAAGAGTTCACCCTTTTCACGAAGAGTTTACGAAGTTTCAGGTGTATGAAACATTGAATAAATAATGAGAGGGTCAAGGAGCTTGGTTGTTTCACGTTATTTAGACCCTACCTAGAGTACGCTGCAAGTGTATGGGATCCTCATGAAGTAGGCTTAATTTTCGAACTAGATCGAGTGCAACGCAGAGTAGCTAGGTTTGTGAAAAGTTGTTATCTACATCTACTTAATACTCCGCAAGCCGCCGCAAGGGCGTGTGGCAGGGGGAAAAGGTAGAAGTGTCACGACACTATTGGAAGAATTACGATGGGAGCCGCTAGTTGACCGTAGACTTAAATACAGGTTGAATTTACTGCGTAAATTTGAGGCAAGTTACTAGTAAGTAAGGATGTTAAAGTCATATTACAGGCCCCGACTTACTTTTGCAGATCAGATCAACGCAAAATCAGGGAGAAAGGCAGTAGTACGGATATATTTAAAATGTCGCTTTTTCCTCGTACCATTAGTGATCAAAACAAACATGACAGCAATCACGTAGGAGATAATTAGACTTGGCAATTTACATATTTAGTCGATATTCTGCATATTATTTTTTTAATAAAACATCTTTTTAACAGTTCTACAGCATGATTTGAACACAGGTGTCCTGCTATTGAATATTGTAGCATGTAAGTCCCTTCTTTCATGTGATTAACATTTTTCGAGTGTATGATCAAACTAATAGTTTTGTAACATAATTGGGATTGTGTATGCATGGCTGGTGAGCTGACACCCCCCCCCCCCGCCACACGCTCTTGCGGCGGTTTTTGGATATTATTTAAATGTAAATGAACATCGCGAAATGGGCCAAATTTCAATATAAAGTTTGGATTGTAACAAAATGAAATCAGATAAAAACTGAAATCACGTTTGTTCAACTATTAACGAGAATTTTACTATTTCATTCTACTTACGCAGCTATGCACGTCAGGGGCTTTAATTTTCACGGGACTCAAACGCTATTCTTGAGGTGAAATCTTCGCGGATTTTCCAACGGGTGATCAGGGTGTCAGCTGCCGACGTTACGATGACCTAACTCCGGCATCGTCCTGAGGGCGTTATCTGACACTCACGGTCCCTTCAATGCAATTGTTCGACGGAAAAACAACGAGTTACAAATTTTAATCCTTTTAAATGAGTCCTATTCTAACGCTGACGACGTGTAGGTCCTTGCTGACAGCACGCAAATGGTTCTCCGAATGAGGAAGGAACATACACATAATACATCCTCGAGGCGAATGGACGAAGATAGAATTTTAGATCGGTGTTTTCACCGACAGCGATGGTCAATATGGACAACATCCATTCAGTTAATAAATCACAATCGGATTAATATCCACTTAATACGATGTCCGGTACTGATTTTTCTTCCTTCGACTGCCGCACGACTGACTTGGCGAGTATGCTGATAGCATTCCGTGGGTGAATCACCCGTTGAAGTCTCTCAATTAGAGTGAACTCGCATGGGAGACGCAGGGGACGCGCGAGGAGAAATGCTCCTTTGAGGAGCTACATCTCCATCATACCACGCAAGCCGCTGCAGGGGCGTGCGGCAGGGGGTGTTAAATCGCCACCCATAAAAGAGAATAAGACCAAATGCAAAACCAAACAAATTCATGAAAATCTTTACCCACAGAGGCGTATATATTCATGCGAAAACCTTTTCAAATTACACGCATGTAAATACATCTGAGATCAAGAGGATTCCGAAAATTGGTGTAACCAACTGGTGAACTAGGCCAACTTCAGCCATCTCCAAAAGAATAATTTTGATTAGGGAGGATATGGTAGAGGATGGAAAAAGGGAACAAATATTCAGCAAAAACCATCATTTAACGTGGAAATTTGTATGCACGCTGGAGGAAGACAACTCAAAACAAATGTTAATTTCATCTAATAAATTAGTAATTTGTTACACGAAAAAGGGAATAAAAATGAACCACAACGATTTATACGACAGAAATCCATCGTAAAAAGGGAGGTGGCGCAGAATTGAAAATTAAGAGGGGGAAATTCTACTATCACATGGACATGCAACTAATGAATGGCCTCCGCCCCTAAAGTCACATGTAGGGTATATGACACTCAGCTGTTGGCTGCAGACGGCGTAAGGCATCCCCGCTACAGAGAGAGAGACGAGGGATTGAAGGGGGAGTTTGAAAACAAAAACTTCATCGTAGCCAGGAAATAAATAAATAAGCTCAAGCCACCCTCTGACCGCCCTTCCGGGGGAGCGAGGAAGGGGACGAGCGCGGTCGAGTGCGCACCGCAGCCGCGAAATGCTAGTAGAGGCGATGCCGCGCTTCCGGTGCCCCCGCATGCGGCACTGCCGTCTGAGGAGCAACGCCGTGGGAAAAGGTCAAGAGGCCGATATATCCTGCCGGGCGCCTCGAGGGCGTTTGGCAGGGAGTTTTCGGCCGCAACCGACGAGGGTAGTCGCTGATTGGCCATCAATGACATTCGGCAAGGTCAATTCGCGGTGAGTTTCGTTTCCTACGGTCTCGAATTTCGCATGAGGGATAAATGATATCTAATATATCGAATGATTCGACAGTCGATTTCCCGGAACCTCTCTCCCACCGTATTTCACCCGCCGATGGATTGCGGGGGAGAGATTATTCTCTCTTTGTGTGTCGCTGTTCAAAGATTTGCTTTTATCGAATATTTTGTTGTTCATATTCATTCGCGGTAGCTATTAGGGGAGGCGATGATGGCCGAGGTCATTTGCACCATATAGGTGGATGGGTGGGGGGGATGGAGGAAGGGTGGAGAGAGAAACCTGGCGTCGATATTAGCCTATTTTCAACGAATGTCGCCAAGGGGTCCAACTGTTTAATGGTCCATACGACGGACGACGTAATCCCCGTGAAGTGCTTTCCAAAAAAGCACCAAAAATAGGGATCGGGATACCACTGAAAAATACGGCCAACGTTGGGATTGAAACCCGAGCCCTATGGGTAAGAAGTCAATACTTATACTTCTCATAGAAATTGATTTATCTGATATTTTCCCTCGGAAAAAATATTTATCGGGGTACAGAATTGATTTATTAACGTTTTTATTTAAAATATTCGCGTTTTATTGAATTTACTCCAAAACGCCCACCTCTGCTTATTGGCGTGTGCCGAATTCCGGCGTGTATCCTTAGAAACTGTTCAAATAAATTTACTTATTAAAGGTACGTTTTAGATGGTCCCTGTTGATTTTTACCGCGGACTACATACTGCTTCACATAATAGTCTTCACGTTTTCCCGATATTTTTTGGGAAGACATTAAAAAGCCTTTCGTTCTGTAGACCGACAAAAATAAGTGATCGATCCGACTAGAGAATAAGTACAGTCAAATTATTGATTGACATTACTGAAAGCATACGAATCAGTGTAGGTAACCATTTCATATTGCCGATTTTGTAAGTTTCGAATACATAATCCAATTTTCATATAGTTGACATTAGGAATATCCTTCTTGATTCCCCAAATCCTTATGATTGGGTTGAATGGGAACTAAATAAAGATTATGACTTAGGGAAATCATCAAAAACTTTATTTTGCCAGCCGCAGTAACGTTCTTATGGCCAATAAGAATATAGAAATGATACACTTTAACAATACGATTTTACATTTATCAATTCTATCTTTATGATTTTATTGCAAAAAATCAAAAGTAATTGAAGCTATCAAAGAATGAGTTGAAAATTTTTATCAAAACCGTTTTAACACTATTTCCATAAAACTGGGATATAAACTGTGATGTCAATGGCTATGAATCGCGGTCACGCCATTCCCATACCGCACGCCTTCCCAATTCACTGCAGGGCGAGAGATTAAGAAGGGAAAAGCATATGCCCCAGGTAGAAAATACTCGTATTACCCAATCAGAGGCGAGCAGTAAAATTTTTAAATGTGTGGCAAAATTGAGAATGTTTCACATTACTAAGTTGTCTGCCCATGTGTATAAATAAAAAGTATGACATATATATATATATATATATATATATATATATATATATATATATATATATATATATATATATATATATACACATTCAAACACGAAATACCGCCAAACGGCGAATAAATACTCATATATACAGAAACAGATATAAGGAAAAGGGATAGGAACACATATAAAGGACGAACACAATAGAGGTGGGGAAGGCGGAATCGAACGGATCACAAGAGTAAAAATATTTCCTTGACCGGGACTCGAACCTCGGATCTTTCCACTTGCCGGGCGGATGCTCTTAATTGTGTTTGTCGTGTTTGAATATATATATATATATATATATATATATATATATATATATATATATATATACACACACACACATATATATATATATATATATATATATATATATATATATATATATATATATATACACAACACACATATATATATATATATATATATATATATATATATATATATATATATATATATAAGAATAATTTCACATCTAGCGACAGGCAAGACATTATATATTATGAATGTGAGTCCAGTCTGGCTGAAACTTCCAGGGCCGAGGTATTCCCAGTAGTTAGAGCGCTGGGCTACTCCGTACATTTGCGCACGGTACCTTCAACTAGCATCGTCCCACTCTTCCTTCGAGCTGTTTGACACTCCGGGTTTCCCATAGCTTCCCGTAAAACCAACGACGGAACACAGAGTTTCGACACCGACATAAATCATAAATACCCCGCGATTAACCAAAGGCTGTGGGGTAGGGGGTGCAAACATCATGTGGGAAGGGTAAGGGAGGATATGGGAGAGGAAGGGAAAAATAGTCGTTTAAAAATATCAAATAACGTGCAAAATTGCATGCTAGAGGAAGACCCAATTCAAAACAACGGTTAATCCACTTAACAAACTACGTACTATAAAAATAACAAAAGGAATAAAAATGAACCAAACCCATTCATACGACAGGCCTCTGCCAAAACAAGATAGGGAATCCAGAATTGAATAGCTAGAGGGGGAAATTCTTCTGTTACATGGACAGAGGGGGATATTCTTCTAACTCATGGTCCCCGCCCCCAAAGACAAAGGTACGGAATGTGACACATCGCCTCAGGAAGCGAAGGTGCCCCCCCCCCCACAGAGAGAGAGAGAGAGAGACGAGGGATAGATGGAGAAGCTAGAAAACAACAAATCAGGGCAAGCAATACTATTGATGGCAGTCCCATGCGGTCATGTGGGAAGGGATTTGACAACAAAACACACAAGGTTCAAGGAACTGATGCTCGCACTGCCCTGCTGACGTGTGAATTTCCCACACTCGGTATGGGTAATCCAACATTAGGGGCGATGGCAATGGTTTTAGTACCCCATGGCCGTCAACATACTCCAGCAATTTTTGTTTTCAAAACCGCAACAAAGAGACACGCCTGACTTGTCTTTTTGTATACGTATTTCCAGAGAATTTACCAGTATAGAATGTTTTCGGCTTCATTGAGATAATTCATGAATTTTCCCTTTGGTGTTTCAATCCTTAAGCTGGAGTCACCATTAGGAAGTGCTCTATTTGATCTATTAATTGTCTCCGTTATAAACGACACATATTTTGTACATGCAGAGCATCCTAGAATCATACGAAAGGTTAATCATTGTATTGCTTCACCTCTTTTTATGAATAAAACATTATAATTACCCTTCATCAGCAAATAAAATTGTGGAAAAGTAAGAAGGGGCAATCCTACTATCACGTGGGCATGCAACTCATGGTCTCCGCCCCCAGAGACACAGGTAGGCAGCGGAGGCGTGCCCCCCACAGAGGGAGAGACCAAGGATGGAAGGAGAAACTAGAAAACAGACAAAGCAGAGTAAGCATTACGGTAACGAGCACTGCATTCTTTAATGGTAGTACCATGCGGTCATGCGGGAAGGGCTTTGACAACAAAATACACGAGATTTGGGAGAGTGCATACATTTTAGTAAGGCTAATTATTACCTAGACGCTGAGGGTGGCAAGTAGGATTTTTGTTATCTATAACCCTAAATTTACTATCCCATATTGTCTTTGGGAAGGAGTTCTAACTACCTCGTTTCCCTGCTGTTATCCGGCGGACAATGATTATTCTAAACGAGCAGATACATTAGAATCTTCCCCTTTGCAATAAAGGCATTCACGGGCGGGTATCAATCAATAAAATAGCTTTTAAGTCTGATGGCTCATTAAATAAAATACCCTTTTACGGAGGGGAAAGGTTACTTCGCTTGGAGTTTTAAAGAGTCCCACCTTTGGAATTTTTTATTCCTTTTGGCACGGATTGCATTCATTTGAATGAATGAATGCGAACCATATCACGACAGTTTTGCGCTTTATTGCAGACATTTAGGACATACAAACGTGCAAACAATCATCGACTTAAGCTCATTACGCGTTTGAATAGAAAGCCATCATGACCTAGTCAGGAATTAATACTGTCTCGATGATTAACTCTTTCAAAAGAGAGTAGTCACGGGTATGAAGTGCTTTATATTCATCGAGGAATATCCCATACCCGCTCCACAATAGAGCAAAATACAATTAGGAGTTTAATGCTAATAATTCCTATCGGGAATTATTTACATATTTTAAAACTTTATTCATTTCCAGCAGTAGCGCCAATTTACTGTAAAAAGTATAACAAAAACATGAAAGAGGACAAAATACAATAAAATAATAACAATGAACAACGAGAACCGAACATGGACAGGGGAAATATTGAATTTGTTGACAGGTGGGATAAAGCTTGGGCGGTGAAATTGTTGCATGATAAATTAAAAGGATCGACAGTGTGATGGAGTGAATTTAGAAGGGAGGAGAGGCGAAATAAAGGTGAGCGCTTGGTGAGAGATATTCTAGGAATAGGCAGAGATGGAGTAGGGTGTGGGTGCGGGTAGATCGAGTTTATACCCTGAGGTTGAAGAGAGAGAGAGAGCAGTTCAAGGCAAGTAACGTGGTGTTTTTACTTAAATACACGTAATTGCGCAATAATTACTCTTCAGTTGTAGTGCTGCATTGGCAGGCTTAGCAACATGTATATGAATTTGCACGATTTTCTAGGTTTTTAGTCCATCTTTTTTCCCTTCCTTAATCATTCATCTACATCTATATAATACCCCACAAGCCGCCGCCGCTTGGCTCTAGTTAGACCTCATTTAGAATATGCCGCAAGTATTTGGGATCCTTGGGAGAAAATTTGGCAATTACAATCAGATAAAGTCCCGAGAAAATCCGCCTGTATCGTTAACAATTGTTATAATAAGATCACAAGTGTGACAGGACTTTTAGGGGATTTATGCTGGGAACCACTTGAAGTACAAGAGAGAACAAGCGAGACTTTTAGAAAGGTTCAGAACAAACGAGTTTAACGATGACACTAAAGGAATTATAATGGGTACTACTTAGGTAGATCATACCATAAAGATAAAATAAGGGAGACAGATACAAATATTCATTATTTCCCCAAACAATCAGGAATCGTAATAGTAATAAATCGAAGTCACTTTGGAAATATTAAAAACATTAATTTACAAGTCAAAATTAAAAATTGCAAAGATAGCAGGTATATTTGTAGGCGCATGTGTATGTTAGTTGGTGGTTTGTGTGTGTGTGTGTGGGTTTTAAGCGTTTTTGCATGAATGTATACCATATTTTGTTTGCGGACTGTATGAATTTGTGGCTTTTACATGCAGTTTTTTTCTTAATTACGGGTGGTGTCCTAATACCCCCCGCCACACGCCCTTGCGGCGGCTTGCGAGGTATTAAGTAGATGTAGAAGGGCGTGTGGCGGGGGGTAACCCTTACCCATCCCACCTTGAGATTGAACCCCCAGTCACACACCTTTTTGGTATATCACAGGGCATTTATGTATTGGAAAATACTTATATCGTACATATAATTACAGAATACATAAACGACAATAAAAGCTGCTAGTATTATCTACAATTCAATCTAGACAATACCCCGCAAGGAAATGTGGCGGGGGGGGGTGTTAGGTAACCAACCCGTAAAACAGAATAAAATCACATGCAAAACTAACGAAATCATACGCACAGAGGCGTATATACTATATTCATGCAAAAATCTTTTTAACTTTGATTTCTTTTATGAGAATCATCGCTGGATTATTTAACATTAAATTCAAAACAAGTAAACGCTAAACTCGTTTTTTCTTCCACTGTCAATCACCTACCTGATTTCCCGTAAAAGTAATCGCACCCACCAGGTTTTACTCCTAATCTCCTTGTTTTCTCCTGGACTTGTTCGCGGATTTTTCCCACACCTGGTTTTAAGGGGCCACTGTACACTCACCCCGTGAATGCGCTTTATTTGGGAAAATAGGCATCTGATGGTTATTAATTATATTTTGCAGACAATTACGTAAGAAAGGGTAGGCGCGTTAATCTCTTGCGGATCTATCCTAAGGGGGGCGGAGGGGCCAAGGAAAGCCAAAAAACGACCCCACACGCAATTTAAAGGCAGCCGCACGCGGAAGCTGAAAACATTCCATCGGAGAGACAAAGGGAGGAGGGAAGCCAATCATTTCTATATTCCCGCCGAGCGAGACGCCCACCCACATCCACAAAATATCCCGCAAGCTGCCGCAAGGGCGTGTGGCGGGGGGTGTCTGCTAACCACCAGCCATGCATGCCCTCCCGTCCCATTCCTCGCCATTTCCACTCGCATTCTCCGGCACCCGAATAACGGCCAACTTAAAAGAGTGAAACATCACCCTTCTCAACACGTCTTGCAATGGTCAGCATCACTCATAACTCTTCTTACTTTTCAGTTCTGCATGATCTGTCTTGTTACGATGGAGGTCTCTCGTATAACTAGTTGTGGTTCATTGTCATTCTCTTTTTTCGCATGACAAAGAAGACATTTATCGGGTGAAACTAACACCTGTTTTTTAATTAAGTCTTTCTCTAGCTTATATACAAGTTTGCACGTTAATTGATAGTTTTTTAACTGAACATTATTTCCCTTTTCCCTTCCTCTCCGGTATCCTCCCTTACAATTTACCCGTCCTACCTGGTGCTTGCACCCCGTGCCACACACCATTTTGGTGGATAGCGGGGTATTTATGTAGATGTAGATTCTTTTTCGAGGGAACTCATGCGCAATGGCATACGTACACCCGACACGAACTTGTCTCATAACTAAAAGGGAACAGCGTTCTCATCGCGAAGTCCCGACTTGCATCTAATACGGTCCACTAAATCGAAAGAGTACGTATAGTATATCGGCTCAATTCTCAATTTGTCCAAGAGACGGCAGGGGTAGTCGATTGCCCGCCGAAGAATGGGCGTCCACCCTGTCGGCTAACACGAGGGGCGGGTGGCGGTGTCGCAAGGGGCGGCGGAGGGCAGTACTCACGGCGAGGGAGAGCAGGAGGAGCAGGGGGGCGCCGAGGCGGGAACGGGAGCACCCCTTGGCCGCCGTCGGCATCGCAGATCGACTCTCTTCCGCACAGCGTACTCTCAGCTCTCCTCTCTCTATCTCCTTCCTTCCTCTTGGCGCCGTGACCCAGAAGGATCCTCTACCGTCGCCGTGCGCCCTCGCAAGCGACAGACTCGAATGCGGGAGGAGGAGAGACAAGCCTTTCTCCTCCTGTTCCTCGATAAGGGGACGGTAGCCTCTCCGGGTTGGCGCCTACTCGCTGCTGCAGGTTCAAGAGCAGTCGTCTTCGCCCGACTTGGAGGGCGCTCTACTTGCAACTGGCCCGTTGGGGGAGCGCGCGCACGGCTTAAGGGAAGAGAACTCTCTCTCCCCCCTCCGAGGGGGAAACAGACTCCCCCCCTCCACTTCCAGGAAGAGACGACCCACGGAACGGAAAGGCCACCGCCGAATGCTCACACACACACACACACACACCCTCCCTCCCCCGACCACTTCGGACAACACCCTGAAAGAACACGCGGGTAAAATAAAATCAATAATTTACCACAAAGAACTTAAGGATTTTTATACGAGTTTGTGCGCCGCTGTGGGTGTAGTTTTCCATGTTGCTGTTTTTGCATGTGGTATTGTTCTTTTTTACGGGTGGTGATCTAACACCCACCGCCACACGGCCTCGCGGCGGCTTGCGGGGTATTATGCAGATAAAAATGTAGATGAAGAACGAGGAATGTCGCATTACGTATAGATTAATGCAACTGCACAGAGACATACGTACGTCTCATCACACCACCAACGCGAGGCAGTCAACAGCAGGATTGACAAATGATTGAACTAGAATACGTATTAAAAAGAAGCGTTTTCGAACATGACAGTTTCAGACTTAACTTCGTGGAATTGCTTCATGATGAGGGTAGAAAAAGAAACTTTGTACTTCCACATGAAGATTTAACATTTCACACGACCGTGATTTCGATGAATTAATGAACATGAGCTTCCACAAAGATGAGCCAGAAACTATCGAATACATACCCTCCCCCTCCCTTAGCCCACTAATGGGTCGCTGCACCAGTACTCAATTTACCCCCTCTCCCTTAACTCTTCCTGCCTTCCTCCTCTCTTGGAGCCAGGCTATTTAAGTTAAAAAAATTTTCAAGTATGTCAGCTGATGATGATACGCGGTATTGAAACCATGGTCGTGTGAAGTATTAAATCTTTATGTGGAAGTGCGAAGTTTCTTTTTCTACACTCATCAAGCATTTTCCAGAGGGACGTTTGGAAGTTGGTTTATTAATTTGTAAAGGATTCGGACTGCAATTAATTACTTCCACATAATAAGCAGATGTAACTAGCAAACGAGGAAATTTCAAGATAAAAGCAGAAGACACAAAATAGCGATGCGTAATTTTGGATGATGACCGCCGCGAAGATATTAGGTTTATTTGTAGGTGCATGTGGCAGTTGGTAGTTTGTGTGTTTATATGGGTGAGGGTTGTAAGGGTTTTTACATGAATGTATGCCATGTTTTGTTTGTGGATAGTATAAATTTGTGGCTTTTGCATGCGGTTGTTTTTCTTTCTTAATTACGGGTGGTGTCCTAACACCCCCCGCCACACGCGCTTGCGGGGTATTGAGAAGATGTAGATGTGAGAGAAAATATAATATATGTAAACTTAAACACGCGTAACTATTAACGTCACAGGAAACGGATGGGTTTGTTTGTCGTTTGATAACCGTTGAGTAAAACATTCAATTACAACACAAATAAAACTCAACAAACAAAAGAATGGCATTATGACACAATGGCATGAAAGAGCACCATAAGACAGTGACCATAGTTTTTAAGCAAAAATATTTCCATATTGGCACTAATGGCTATTTCAGAACATTTCTGCCATGTTTTCGTAATTATCAAAGTGCTATGAAATAGCTCAATATGCATCAAACGTATAATATGGTCGAGGAGTGAAGCTGAGGGAGCTTTGGCCGCCATAATTATGCAAGGTATAGTGCTCTTTAGCACACACTACATATCTACATCTACATATATACCCCTACATCTAACAAAAAAGGTGTGTGGCAAAAAAGTGTTCTGGGTGAGGTAAAAGAGAGAGGAAGGGCGGTTAAAGGGTTAAGAAAAGGGGAAAAAAGTTCATTAAAACCCAAAAAAGGCGTACAACTCCATATGCATGCTAGCGGAAAACAAATATTTAAACAAGCGTTACTTTCACCCGCTGTAAACGTTGTTTTGTGTGCGAAAAAAGAGGAAATAAAATTGAACCACCACTTATTCGACAGACCTACACCATACAAGACAGGTCATGCAGAACTGGAGTAGTTTTCCATGTTGATGTTTTTGCATGTGGTATTGTTCCATAATACGGGTGGTGACCAATCAACCCCCGCCACACGCCCTTGCGGCGGCTTGCGGGGCATTATATAGATGTAGATGTGTATCCTAAAACTACCAAGCGAATGAGAAATCCGTGAGTACGGCCAACCGGTATTATGTGATGCACGGAGTGGTGGCGGCGTTTCTCAATGCGGGTCTTAGAACATCCTTATGCCGGGCACGACACCTGACACCTTGGGCTAATTCCCGTAGTTGCTAGGATACATCTTCTCTTTGTGTCGTCTCTTTTAGATATGATCTCTATTTTATTAATATTATTGTTTTATTGCTATTCATTATTTTAATAATAATATTGTCGTCCGTATCTATAGTCGGACACATTTGCAGCCGCCTCACCGGAGAACAGACTCTGAGCGACGGGATCAAAAATCTTGGCTCCCGTCAGCACAGAGGTACTCTGGAGGTCAACGGAAAAAGCAAACCCTTCCACTTCGTCACGGTCGTAGTTCATCGGGTGCTAACTGTACGAGGGATGAAGAAAAACGTTTCGTAATCGCCGTTGCGTACTCTTTGAACTTTTTCCCACAGAAAATTAATGCCACTTCCGGTGAGTATTGATAATCTTAGGGACTATTTTAAAATGCGTTGGCTCTGTTGATCAAACAATATGGGTGGTGACCTACCGAACTTCGCCACACACTCTTGCGGCGACTCGCGCGGTATTGTGTGGAAGTAGATGTAAAACAGTACGACTTTGAGCTGTGCAATGTAGCATGTGATAATTGCATCAATATTTTGTGAGATCAAAAAATAAAGAATCTATATCTACAGAAACTTAGTACACCACAAACTGCCGCAAGGGCGTGTGGCGGGGGGTGTTAGGAAACCAACCGTATTTAAGAAAGAAAAAAAATCGCATGCAAAAGCCATAAATTTATACCATCCGCAAATAAAACATGGCATACACTCATTCAAGAACACATACACCCCACACATATGCAAACACTCAAACCACCTACTAACATACACATGCACCTACAAATCTACCTTATATCCTTGCAATGTCTAATTTTGTTCCGACTTGTAAATTAAATATTTTTGATATTTTTAAGGTGACTTCGATGTCTTACTATTATGATTTCTGATTGTTCGGGGAAAGAATGAGTATTTGAATCTATCTATGCTGGAATCTATTCCCTTATTTTATCTTTGTGGTCTGATCTACCTTTAGTATAGTGTGGGGCCATTATAATTCCTTTAGTGTCATTGTAAAACTCGTTTGTTCTGAACCTTTCTAAAAGTCTCACTTGTTCTACAATAAAGTTATCACTTTTTACTGCATCCTAAAGTGCAATTGTTTGTCAGTTGATAGTATATGTATTTGCATGTGTGGAATTAGAAAGAATTTTTGTATTAATACATATGCCACTCTGGGTATCATGTGTTGATTTTGTACGTGGTTTTGTTACCTTTTACAGGTGGTGACTTAACACCCCCGCCACACGCCCTTGCAACGGCTTGCGTGGTATTATGTAGATGTAGAACCATCGCAAGGACGTATGTGAGGGGGTCGTATATCACCAGCTATTCATCTTTGAACCTTATAAAGCACCAAACACCAGCCATTCATTGGAATTGAACCTTATAGAAGACCGATGAAAATGGAATGATGGAATCAGCATAACATGCAGCCAGTGTTAGCCCAAGCTAAAATTGCTGCAAAGGGAAAAAATATTATGCTTACTAGGTCATCTATGGGCCTCTAATAATTACTTCAGGAACATTATGGCCACTCGCAGGGACGCGTGAGTGGATAAGTGTTCGGAGGCCTTTGCGGTGTCCGCAGAAGTGTCCGCAGAAGAAGTTTCCTCGGGGAGAAATGATTCTCGAATCGAGAATGCACACAATTGCTGCGCCCCCCACCGCCTCCTGACACCGGAACTCGGAGATCTTGGGCCACGCTCGGCAGCGAGAGGGTTCAAGAGAGAAGGGGTGACGGGGCACCAAATCGTCCCGTCACCCCATCGCTACGGACCCCCCCCCTCACCTTCCGCTAACTCCCAGAGTGAGTGCGTTCTCCCCCACCGTGGAGGATAACCAAGGGGAATTCCGAACGCGCCCACCCTCGCCCGCCTTCCACACACACACATAGGACGAGAGATAGAGAGAGAGGGGGGGAGAGGGAAGGTGTTTGGAGTGGAAAACAAACGGACGGAGAGCAGAACGAACGCTGGGGAAGGGTGGGGGGGGGGGGGGGGGCGAAGAGAAAGAGAATGTAACGCCGGTCGCGGCCTCTGGCGGCGGACTTAAGAGGATTCCCTTCCGGGCGCATCTCGAAAGCGATGCCCACGTTCTTCGTAATTGACGCGCAAGGGCCGTTGAGCAGCAACCCCCTCCCTCTCCTCCTTCCTCTCCACGAGTTGATCCAAGAGTTTGCGGGTTCGATTCATGAGTACAATAGAAGAGGAAAAACAACACCCCAGGAAGAAGCTCCACCCCTGAAGAAGAAAGAGTTGACGAGTCGGAAAAGAATTTCTCCAATGGTCAGTCCCAAATCCCAGTAACTTTATAAAAGTAACTTTGGTGACTAACTGATTACTGATAGATTGCACTGGTTATTACTGCACTCGTGCTAGGCTACCACTTATATTATGTATACGACGATGGGTTAAATGGAAGAAGGGACCATTTGGTCTCAATTTCGCCCAAATAAAGACCTAGATCTATCTATCTATATTATACTCAACACATCAATCCTGGAAGCAATAATGCCTTTAGATACACATCTACATCTACTTAATACCCCGCAAGCCACCGCAAGGGCGTGTGGCGGGGGATGTTAGGACACCACCCGTAGTTAAGAAAGAAAAAAAACTGCATCCAAAAGCCAGAAATTTATAGCATCAGCAAACAAAACATGGCATACACTCATGCAATAACACATTAACCGCGGTTAAAATCGTTTACAAATATGGGTCCATTAAAAAATAGTAACATGCAGGATATCGAAAAAATATACGAGTACTCGTATATTTTGCCAAATTGTCAATTTAATCGTATACACTGCCAATTCTAATTATCTCCTACGCTTCCTATACTCCTACGCGTCAGCTCTATTTTGGTCTAATGGTGCGAGGAAAAAACGACTTTTAAACCTATCCGTTCCACCATCTCTCTCCCTGATTTTACGTACGTGATCCGATCTACCATAGAAAGTTGGAGCCTGTAATACTACCTTGATCAAAAAGTTCCCGGAATAACCACCGTGTGGCGCTCCCATCGTTCCGATTTGAGTTCTGTTTTTTTTGTTAAATTGGTACATCTGTTGTTGATATTCCCTTTAAATCTTAGTGTCATAACTTGACATTTGCAAAAGTTACGTAGCCAAGAGTACATCTATCTCTGTGTGTGTTGGCGATTTTTTACAATTGCAGAAATGGATTTAAATTTGCAACAACGAACTTGTATTAAATTTTGCGTAAAAAACGGATTTAGTGGCGCACGGACGTTGGAAATGTTGGAAAAGTGTTTCGGCAACGATTCTCTAAAAAAAACGGTCGTTTACCAGTGGCACGAGCGGTTCAGAAGTGGTCGTGAGTCAATCGAAGATGATGAACGCAGTGGCAGACCATCGACATCGAAAGTCGGTGAAAAAATTGATAAAGTAAAAGAAATGTTGGTCAATAACCGCAAATTAACCATCAGAGAAATAGCGGAGGACTTGAACATTGCCTATGGATCCGCCCAAGACATTGTGGTTAATGATTTGGGTTTCCGTCGTGTAGCAGCAAAGTTGGTGCCAAAAGACCTCAATTTCATGCAAAAAAGAGACCGTGTTGACGTCGCAAAAGACATGATTTGCGAGGCTGAATCCGATCCCACATTCATCAAAAGGATCATTACTGGAGACGAGACGTGGGTTTATGAGTACGACACGCAATCCAGACATCAGGCAAGTGAATGGCGTTCACCAAATGAGCCGAGACCAAAAAAACCACGTCGTTTTCAGTCAAAAAAGAAGGCAATGCTGACGGTTTTCATGGATTACAACGGTGTAGTGCATCATGAATTTTTGCCAGAAGGCCAGACAGTAAACAAAGAGTATTATTTGGGCGTTATGAGACGTTTGCGTGAAGCAATTCGCCGAAAGAGACCAGAAATGTGGGCAGAAAACTCGTGGATTGTGCACCATGATAACGCACCGTCGCACAGTGCTATCATTATTCGTAATTTTTTGACGAAAAATGCAACAAATACCATCCAACAGCCACCGAATTCACCTGATTTGGCTCCCTGTGACTTCTTTCTGTTCAATCGAGTTAAAAAACCATTACGGGGAACGCGTTTTAGCAGCCGAGAGGAAGTAATGGAAAAATCGCAGGAAGCACTGATGGACATACCGAAAACCGAATATAAAAAATGTTTCGAGGATTGGATCAAGCGCTGGCATAAGTGTGTTGCAGTCGATGGGGATTAATTTGAAGGGGACAATATAGATTTAGATGAATAAACTTGTATTTTTAATTTTCTGAATAAATTCCGGGAAATTTTTGATCAATAGTATGTCTTGAATATCCTCAGATAATGACCCTACACAACTAGGAATGTTTTGGTCATACCACATCTACATCATACTCCGCAAGCCGTCCCACAGAGGTTCGAAACCCCAGGAAAGCTGGCAGGGGTATTAAAAAAAAGGTTCCAATCTTCAAAATATTTGGTTTGCTTACGTTTTGCGGGTCGTAGATTACGAATACGTATTCCGATTTACCAAAAGTAGTGCGCAAATCGTGATAATTGCAAATATTATGCAATAATTGCTGAATATTGTATTTATATGAATCAAACATTAATAAAAGTAGTATTTTTAACTGATACTACCAAATATTCATAATCGGAAACAGGTTTTCGCAAAAAGAATTTGCAATATTTTTGCACATCTTAATAAAATATTTTGCAAATTGATATACTTAGGTTTTGAAGGTCTTTCATCACGAATCCGAATTCCGATTTTCCAAAAGTATTGTGAAAATCATAGTAATAGCAAATTTGTATGTAAAAATAGCAGAATAGTGTTTTTGTGGAATTCAAACGTTAATACGAGGGTCATCCGGAAAGTAGTACCCGTTCGTGCCGCATGAAGTGCTGACGACGCGAGTAGCCGCTGGACGAGGTCAGATAGCTTCAGTGGCTTGTCTGCCTTCTCTGAGCCAAGTTGCGTGACGCTAGCATTGCCTGTGTTGTTTCTGTGATTGTTTACAATGTTTAAAAAAATTGAGAACGCCGCCAGTTGTGAAGTGAGGGCAGTGATTAAATTCCTCAATGCAAGAAACGTTCGCCCATGTGATATTCATCGCCAATTAAAGGAGGTGTATGGAGACAATGTAATGGACGAGTCGTCTGTTCGGCGGTGGTGTCGCAACTTCAACATGGGGAGGGGGAACACACACGACGATGAGCGTTCGGGGAGACCGTCTGTCATTACAGACCAACTGGTGAGCTCAGTTGACGAATTCGTGAGGAACGATCGGCGCGTCACAATTGATGACATCTGTGAGCATTTTCCCAATGTTTCTCGAACAATTGTTCATGAAATTGTTAAACACCATCTGCATTATGCAAAAATTTGTGCAAGATGGGTCCCTCGCGTATCTCAATGAGCTGGCGGCGAAGGACTATGCAGCAGGAATACAGAAACTTGTCACACGTTATGACAAATGCCTTAATTTGCTTGGAGATTATGTTGAGAAGTAGTTTAAAGTATCCTCTTTCAAATAAAATTTTTTATGTTTGTTAATATTTACTTTTGTGTCTTTATTTCACGAACGGGTACTACTTTCCGGATGACTCTCGTAAAAGTGTTAGTTTTTTTAGTAGTACCGAACCTTAATGCACATTTGTAAATTATTTTTTGCAAAAATAATTTGCATTATTTTGCAAATCTTAAGGACGTTGTTGCAATTCTAACGAAAATTGGTATTTATAGGTTTTGAATTACGAATATAAATTCTGATTTGCCAAATATGGTGTGCAAATACTGTCATTTCCAGTACTTAATACAATAAATAATAAGTTTAATATATATTTTGCCGAGATTATTGAGTTTGAAAACTTATATTTTTATGTTTAACCTTTTGAAAACATTGTATTAATAAACCGCACGTTATTCCGAACAATAGCTGAATCATTTCATTGTAATATTTTTATCAATACTTTTCACTAGTATTATGGTTTTTTATTGACTAATCAAGTGAATAATTTAATTTGATAATATTTGTAGGCTTCAAGGTACTCGAAAATTAGCTTAGGCATATAATTTGATACTTTAAATAATACTTTTCAGAATTTTAATAACATTAAAACAATAACAATAAAGAACACAATATTGATAAATAACAATAATATAATATTTGAATTAAACATTATTATTACATATATTATCAAACGCATAGACGCATAAACGCCATAATACGTAGAAGGGGACAATTCAACCCCGAAAAATAAATGATCAACGAATTTTAAAACATTGAAATCTGTCACAAGTTTGATCAACGGAACACTTATTACATAAAACAATAAACTATTCAAAAACATTAAGTTGTACACACTTCATCGTGGATATTGTTCAAATATTGGTCATAGATGTGAGCATACCTCTGATTTACATAAAGATGTTATATATATATATATATATATATATATATATATATATATATATATATGTATACATATATACAACCATCAAAAATCAATAGTAAAAATTATTATTTAGACCTTTTATATTATTATTAAATTAAAAATACATTCATAATACTCGTTCTAACACATTTCAATAATTGATGATAATTAACACATATTGAATTAAAATTAAACACATTTTAGAAAAACAAGCTGGATTGATCAAACAGTAGCCGAAGAACTAGCTTAATCGGATCCTGTCATCTCCGTTTCGGGGTTGGCATTTAAAAGGCTGTCAGATGTTCATTCCTCATCTGACTCACTCATCTGCATCGCCGAAACGGGAGCGTCCAGCATAGTGAAAGTCTCCGGTGATAACCATTTTGCACACTTCATTGGTGCCCTTCTCATACTTGACAACACGGGGTCAGAGTGTAGCATAAGGCGCAGGAATACACCATCCATAGTACATGCCCTTGAACATTCACGCGCGAATTCCTTGCGGAATGTTTTCACGCATTTGTTCAAGTCTTCCTGCGCCCCTTCGGACATCTGGCGGTTATTATGTCCTTGCCGTGCAAAAGCAATTTGTGTACTGAGGTGGACGTGTAGTACCACAGGTACAACTACGCGTACAAACGTGCTATTTGCAAAGCAACGGCAGTGAATTTATCGATGTTAATTTTTTGTCCGCATGCCACGGTCTCCAAAAAGATGTAAAAACTGTGAATCAATCTTTCGCCAACCCTGGATATTTCGGCCCTTTTTTTTGTAATTTTGTAAGAATCTTTTCGCTTCGTTTCCGTCGTAGCTGTTGCCAGCCCCTTGCTTTGGCTTATCTACGTGTAAACCCATCTCGGTATAAAAACGACATTGCAACATCTTTTTCCGTTCTCCGTAACGTAGATAAACCTACGAATTACTTTTCGGAACCCCCCTTAGCTTTTTCTCCGACCGGTATGCTATACGAATGCAGCAATCAAAGCATCTAATCCAGGAATGCAGCGAAGACATGCCGTACTTCAAAGAATCAAGAGTGAATACTTTATTGCGACAACGTTCAATATCGTTGAAGTCGCGTGGTGTGGCACCGTACAAGTGACATTTTTGTGGGTCGACTGGGTGTCAATAATAATATTAGTCACCTTACCGTTTATTAGAGCAAGTGACAAATCGTGTGTCCCATGTGCGGTAGGAGAGCCACTGTTGATTGCATGCCTGGTCAGTTGCTCAATTTGTTGCTGCATCCTCGCAAGCTCTGCCAGAACCTCCTCTTGAGTTTCTTGCCTGAAAGCAATGCGGGCGGGACGACAAAACCTCGGCGATGATGGCGTCGCATTTGACCATACTATGGTCCTATCCGCTGCTGACAGTGACAGCGGTCAGGAAGATGCTGTAGTCATCGAAGGTGCTATTATCCTCGGATTCCAAAGTCATTTTATAATTAGAATTACCTGAACTTGCAGTTGTTCTCTGGTTTAAGGTATGTGTTTGCATGAGTGTTGGATGAAGGGATTTTTGCATGACTGTGTGCGCCGCTGTGGGTGTAGTTTTCCATGTTGTTGTGTTGCATGTGGTATTGTTCCTTTTTACGGGTGGTGACCGAACACCCCCCGCCACACGCCCTTGAGGCGGCTTGCGGCGTACTGTGTAGATGTCGATGAACATCCGTTAAATCCCCATTTGCAGTAGAAGGTCAAACTTTTCAACTGAGCAGTACTAAGTCTATCGAACACCTCAGATTGATGCTCAAGAATTCGCTCAGTCCAAAGGTTCAACAGTGACTGAAATTTGACGGTAGTTACAGTAGTAGTAGACTACAAATTTCTATATCCGTTGGATAACATACTTTCTGATACTCCAGTACTTAATTGTACGGTGGATATGTTTGAACCCTGTTATTTACAAAAATATTGCGCAGGTATTGGTATTTGTTGCGCGTCAACCCCATATCCAACACCCTAACCAGAGGGCTTTCGGCGGAAAAGATTGGCATAGCATTCATTGCAGTCAGAGCAGCGCGGTACTTGGGAGGCAATGCTATCGGGGGTTGCGGGACCAGGATCAGCGCACGGTTCATCACAAATCTTCGCCGCGTTTAATCTACCCTCTTTCCTCAACTTCATTGCAGCAGAAAGAAGTAACTCCTCCGCGGTGTAGCGCGAACGCGGGCTTTCCGTTCGTCGTCGCTTCGTTCTCTGGCTTGGCAGAAGAAACAACCTCTCCCTACCCGAATCTGGACCTATGGGAGTGCTCGCCAATAACTTTTTTAAAACGACGAAACCGCAGAGCCAGTCCTTGTTGATTTTCAAAAATTGTTCGGGGGTGTATCGCGCCTTGACGTACCGACTTTGGGTAGAATGGCTGGTGGGTCACCAGCCATTCTACATATATTCCCTCTATTTCCTCATGCTAATGGCATCAAGCGATCGTGCTGTATCCTGGGGTGCAGTTTTTTGTTGTTTTGCGGTGTATGTGTTTGCATGAGTATTGGATGGAGGGAGTTTTGCATGAGTGTGTGCGCTGCTGGGGTGTAATTTTCCGTGTTGTTTTTTGCATGTGGTATTTTTCGTTTTTACGGTTGGTGACCTAACACCCCCCGCCACACGCCCTTGCGGCGGCTTGCGGGGTATTATGTAGATGTAGATGTAGATGTAGAAGCGATCCACCAAAAACTACGTGGAAATGGGAGGATCGAAAACCAATCTACAACTACATTATACCCCGCAAGCGACCGTGGGGGCTTGTGGCGGGACCTGCTAGTTCACTACCCGTAAAACAGTGTAAAACCACATACACCATCCCAATCATGCTCCCTCTACACAGATATTAGTTTGATCAGGCACTCGATAAATTTTGATCACACAAAAGAAAGTACTTACATGCAAAAATATTTATTTGACAAGATTCGTACATTCAAATCAACTTTTAGAACAGTTTAAAAGGTGGGTCTATTAAATAAAAAGGAATAGATTTCAGGAAGAAACATGCAACATATCAACAAATATATACACTAACAATTATAATTATCTCCTACGTGATTGCTGTCAAATCTATCTTGATCTCTAATGATACGAGGAAAAAACGACATTTTAAATCTATCCGTTCTACTATCTATCTCTCTGATTTTACTACGGTGATCTGCTCTAGCATAGTAAGTAGGGGACTGTAATGCGTCTTCAACATCCTCAGACAAGTAATCTGCCTCAAATTCAAACCTACGGTCAACTAGTGGCTCCAATGCTAATTCTTTCAATAGTGCCGTGACACTGCTTCCTAAGAGACTACATCTACTTAACATCCCACGATCCGCCGCAAGGGTGTGTGGCGGGAGGTGTTAGGGTACCACCCGTAATTAAGAAGAAAAAAATCGCATGCAAAAACCACAAATGAATACAATCCCCAAAAAAACATTGTATGCATTCATGCTATTACCCTTACAACCCACACACATGCAAACACTCAAACTACCAACTAACATACACATGTACCTACAAATATACCTAATATCTTTGCAATGTTTAATTTTGTTCCGACTTGTAAATTAAATATTTTAAATATTTATAAAGTGACTTCGGTTTCTTACTGTTATGGTTCCTGATTGTTCGAGGAAAGAATGAGTATTTGTAGTATCAACCTGTGCTGGAATTAATCTCCCTTGTTTTATCTTTGTGGTCTGATCTACCTAAGTAGTGTGGGACCATTATAATTCCTTTAGCGTCATCGGTTGTTCCGAACCTTTCTTAAAGTCTCGCCTGTTCTATTCGTACTTCCAAGTGGCCCCCAGCCTAAATCCCCTGAGAGACCTGTCACACTTGTGGTCTTATCATAACAGTTTTTAACGAATCTGGCGGATTTTCTCTGGACTTTATTCTAATTCTTTTTGCCAAATTTTCTCCCAAGGATCCCAAATACTTGCGGCATATTCCAAATGAGGTCTAACTAGAGCAAAATAACACTCTCTTTAAATTTCTCATTACATTTCCCCTCCACCCGTTTAATGAAGCCGTTTCTTTAAAGCGGATCCGCATATTGTCCTAAACTAACTAACGTCTAAAGGCCCACGGGATAGCAACAGAGATGGGGAATATGATCACAAATATAATTTTCTTTTGATAATAATCCTGTAGAATATTCTCGATTAGGGATTTCTATAATTTCCTTTCAAAATTTCATTTGATGCACTTGTCTTTCAAGCTACTTTAATGACGATACGCTTTGGTAGAGGATATTTCCTCCCCGTCGCTATTAAGCCATAGCGGTTGAGTTTTGAATGACCTTTAAAGAAAGGCTCAGAGAGCACACGCGTCGGAGTGATACGCTTAAAAGTCTTCGAGCACGTGTTAATTTGGGGAGCGTCTCGGCAGACCGTGTGACAGGGCCACGCGTCCCGAAGCGGGGATGTCGGATGAGAGTGGACATTTGTGCCTCTGCAGGGGAGTAGGTGGGTGGGTGGGGTAGGTTGCAAGGCGTGAATTGGAGGAGGACGAGGGAGAGATGGCCAAAGGATACCGCAGGAGTGAGTAGTCCTCAACAACACAGGAGTGAGTACTCCCAGACAACAAGAGATTAAATCTATTGCATAAATTGGAATGATGTATCTTTAGCAATGATGTTGAATTTGGGACATTAGCTCCATCGTGTTTTACGGTAAGAGAGATCGTGTCAATAAAATTCTTGAGATTGATTGCAGAATATGTGTAGATATTTGCACGTTATTGGATAGATTTTTACAACAGTCGTTGGTGAATGTGCATGTGCATGTTAGTTGATAGTACATGTATGTGCATGCGAGTAAGTTAAAAAGATTTCGCACTCGTAATAAGAACAAAAGTGTGACAGGTTTCTAAGGAGATGGTATTTTTTGACTGTGGTATTGTTCCTATTTCCGGGTGGTGACCTAACATCCGCCGCCACACGCCCTTTCGGCGGCTGGCGGGGTATTATGTAGATGTTAGGAGTTTTAGGCTGGAAGTCACTTGAAGTACGAAGAGGACAAGCGAGACTTAGACTTTTAAAAAGATTCAGAACAAACGAGTTTAACGATGACACTAAAGGAATTATAATGGCCCCACACCACTTAGGTAGATCAGACCACAAAGATAAAACAAGGGAGATTAATTCCAGCACAGGTTGATACTACAAATACTCATTCTTTCCTCGAACAATCAGGAACCATAACAGTAAGAAACCGAAGTCACTTTATAAATATTTAAAATATTTAATTTACAAGTCGGAACAAAATTAAACATTGCAAAGATATTAGGTATATTTGTAGGTACATGTGTATGTTAGTTGGTAGTTTGAGTGTTTGCATGTGCGTGGGTTGTAAGGGTAATAGTATTAATGCATACAATGTTTTTTTGGGGATTGTACAGGGTTCGTCCGGAAAATAAGTGTACTGAGCTCAGGAAAAAAAATTTATTACACTTTTACATATCTTAAGCTAATATTCCTCAAAATAGGACCCTTGTGAGTCGATACACTTGTTCCAGCGGCGTTCCCATTCCTGGAACGCTCCCGCGAAGGCATCATCGGGAACCTCTCGAAGACTCGTCGTCGACCTCTTCTCTGCCCTCCACGAACATCTTGTGCCACCGAAAGATCATGTTTCTGGATATGGCTGACTCCCCGTAAGCCTGGTTAATCATACCGACAGTTTCGGTAGGCGATTTCCCAAGCTTTACCGCAAATTTGATGGAATAACGCTGCTCCAAAAACTTCGGCATCGCGTTCCGTGACGTGGGTCTAGCGTGGAGGTTCGCGCTAACAGAGCTCCTCACTACACCACAGCTCAGAGCCGACTGCCTTTTTCAGCGTCGCTTGCCAACATACCCCCCTCCAATCGTAGCCCGTCAGAGCGGTGCTGGGCGCGCCTGGAGCGGCGGGAAAAAATCAGTAGTCAGTACACTTATTTTCCGGACGAACCCTGTATACATTTGTGGTTTTTGCATGCGGTTTATTTTTCTTGATTGAGTGGTGCCCTAACACCCTCCGCCACACCTTTCCCGCGCATCGCTTGTCACTCGACCACCACCTTCCCCTAATTTCTTCCCTCTTCCCATCTAGAGCGGCAGTACTAACAATTCTAGGCATCGTGAATTAAAGAAATGAAATGAATTGATTCCCGTTTACGTCCTTTAGTTTGTTCTTTTGCGTACTTTTTCATGAAAGAGAGGGTTCAGCGCTAACTACGACCGATCGAGTTGAATATTTGGGGATAGTTCTAACACCACGCCTTTCATGGAGAGCACATCTCAGGGCAATATGTGGATCCGCTTTAAAGAAACTCGGCTTCATTAAACGGGTGGTTAGGAAATGTGATGAGAAAGTTAAAGGGAGGGGTTTTATTTTGCTCCAGTTAAGACCTCATTTGGAATATGTATACCGCAAGTATTTAGGATCCTTGGGAGAAAATTTGACAAAAAGAATTAGATTGAGTCCAGATAAAATCCGCCAGATTCGTTAAAAATTGTTATTATGAGAACGTAATTGCGGCAGGCCTTTTACGGGATTTAGGCTGGGATTCACTTGAGATACGAAGAGAACAAGCGGGACTCAGACTTTTAGAAAGGTTCAGAATAAACGAGTTTAAAAATGACACTTAAGGCATTATTATGGCCCCACACTATTTGGTTAGGTCAGACATAAAGGTAAGATAAGGGATATAGACTCCAATATAGATAGATACGAAAACTCATTCTTTCGCCGAACAATCAGGAATCATATTAGTCAGGAACCAAAGTCAATGTAGAAATATTAAATGCATTCAATTTTCAAGTCAGGACAAGATTAAACGTTGTGTAGAGATAAGTTATATTCGTAGGTGCATGTGTGTAATAGTAATAACATATGTATTTGCATGTGTAAAAGTTATAAAGGGTTTTGCATGAATATATACGATTATGTGTGAGTAGATTGGCATGAATTTCTGGGTATTGCATACTGTTTTATTCTTAATTACGTGAGGTGACCTAACGCCCCCCGCTACACTCCCTTGCGGCGGCTTGCAGGGTACTACGTAGATGTAGAGACCGTTATATATAGAGAGAGATCTTTATAAAGAATATTTTTTCGTCGAAGTAGACTCAGCGGTTCATGAGGTATGAAATGTTTCCGATGGTTAGTTTTAAAATGGCACGTGATTTTGAAATTGCCGCTATTTTCGCAGGATGCTTTTTACGTCATAAATGCCGTCCCTAATTAACTCTTGAAGAAATCGAGCAAGTAGCTGCTTTTCCTCGATACAGATTGAGTGGCCACTTCACTTCGGAGTGTCGGCGGCAAGTAAGGATGCAAGGAAGGAAGGGGGGAATTGCCCTCGATGCGGACGGTCCTGCTAACCACCGCCTCACGACGAAGCCGCCAACCGCCCCACTTACAGACGACGCAGACGCGGTGGGGGTTTGGTGGGGGGCGACGGGTGGGTGGGAAAAAAGCGGTCTCCTCGTCTCCTCTCCACGCCCCGAGGCCTGAGAGCACGCCCGAGCAGGATCCGAGGCTGGACACGCACCACACTCATTCGAGAACGTGCGCATCAATATCTCACCCCGCCGGCCGCCCGGGAGTGTGGCAGGGAATGCTCACCAGCCATAAGATTGATTCCTCATCTATGATACATCTACATCTAAATAATATCCAGCAAGCCGCCGTAAGGGCGTGTGGCGGGGGGTGTAAGGCCACTAGTCACGCAAGAACAATCCCTATCATGTCACCTCTACATCAGACCACAAAGAGAAAATATAGAAGATAGATTCCAGTAAAAATAGATACAAATACTCATTCTTTCCCCGGACAATCAGAAATCATAATAGTAAGAAACCGAGGTCATTTTAGAAATATTTAATTTACAAGTCGGAAAAAAATTAAACATTGAAAAGACATCATGTATATTTGTAGGTGCATGTGTATGTTAGTTGGTAGTTTGTGTTTGTGTCCTTTCATGCGAGTAAAGAAAACTTACCCTGAAGGTTGTAAGGGCTATTGCATGAATGTATACCATGTTTTGTCTGTGGATTTTATAAATTTGTTGATTTTGCATGCGGTTTTTTTTCTTAACCCTATAACGGTAACGGGGGTGAAAAAACACCCAGGAGCGATTGAAATCTCTCGTTAAACGAAAACATTTTTCTCTCATCCGATAAACTTTGAAAAAAAATCTTTGTGTCACGTGATTCAACATTTAAAAAAACAAAGACAAAAAAAATGAGCTCCCATTGGACTTTCATAATCATAATTGGTGTGAGGTACAAAATGTTGAAAATTGTTTCAAGAATAGGGAGAAAAAAATAGCGTTGCCGTTCTAGGGTTAATTACGGATGGTGCCTTAACACCTCCCGCCACATGCCCTTGTGGCGGCTGGCGGGGTACTAAGTATATGTACACAAATATCAGTTTGATCATGTACTGGTACAAAGTTACCCACACAAACAATATTCAATAACAAGATAAGTATATTCAAATCGCGCGGGAGAAGTGTTCAAACGATGGATGGGTTTATTAAAAAAAACATGCAGAATATCGACAAAATATATGCACTGCCTATTACTAAGCATCCCTTATTAACTATTTTTAACTCTGATGGTACGAGGAAAGAATGAAAATTTAAATCTATACGTTCTATTATATATCTCCCTGATTTTGCGTTGGTGATCTGATCTACCAGAGTAAGTCGGGATCTGTAACATGTCTTTAACGTCCTCAGATAAGTAACCTGCTTCAAATTTACGAGGTATTTTTAACCTGTATTTCATCCTATTTATTTATTGGGTGAATTGGCCCTTGTTTTGAATTTGTCTAGTCCAGTCCACTTATCTAAATCGTTGCTTCACAACTTTAGGAGCAACTTCTTCTTTTGAGGAACTTTGACCTTTTCAAAATCTATATATATGTATCGACAATAAAGAATCACAATAGTAAGAAAAGAAAGTCAATTAGAAATCATAAAGAAATTCAATTCACAAGTCAGCACAAGATTAAACGCTGGGTAGACATAAGGTATATTCGTAGGTTAATGTGTAAGTTAGTTGATAGTAAATTAATCAGCGTGTGCGTGAGTTGTAAAGGTTTTTGCATAAATATACACGCCTCTGTGGATATAAATTTGCATGAATGTTTGGTTTTGCATGCGGTTTTATTCTCTTTTACGGGTGGTGACCTAACATCCCCACCACCTTGCGGGGCATTATGTAAATGTTGACTTGTTGACAGAGACCAACATATCATGCACCAAAAGTGCCATGTGGGTCTCGCAATATCTACCCTTACGGAAACTGCGTTTTTTTGTCATCAGTTAACTTTTTTTTTCATCAGTTAACTCTGGGGATCGAGACATCCCAATTGATTGAACTAAGAATTATGTGCTCTAAGATTTTGCATGAGGTGGATGTGAGGGAAATAGTTCGGTAATGACTACGGTCCTTTTTAAATATGGGTGTGATATTTGCCACATTCCACTCTTCAGGAATTGTGCAATAATTAAGAGATTTTTTAAATATGTATTATTTTAAAATTAGGAAATAATTCTGAATTCAGACCATCGGTTGGATGAAGGGATTTATGCATGAGTGCGTGCTCCGCTGTGGGTGTAATTTTCCATTTTGTGTGTTTTTTGCAAAATGGTATTGTTATCTTTTACGGGTGGTGACCTAACACCCCCCGCCACACGCCCTTGCGGCGGCTTGCGGGGTATTATGTAGATGCAGATCGGTTAAGTGGGCGTAACATCGCAGACCGTATTGGCATTGATAAGATGACAGTGCACACCATTATCACTGAAAATATAGCGATGCGAAATATCTGCACTATACTCGTCCTGCCGAAGGTCTTCATGGACGACGCAGAGTCAATTGTCTGCTGACGAAGACCTGCAAACGACATTGCGAAGATTCCCCAACCCCCTTACAGTCCCGAAATTTGTACCAGCAGACAACCTATTCACAAAAGTGAAATCTTCCTTCAAAGGACACCACTACTATGGGACCCTAAGTGCCGTCAAGAAGCTTGCACGCGTACCCTTAAGAGTACCCTTATCCGGAATCCGCCTACCAGGGAGCCTGGGTCGTGGAAAAACCGCTGGCAAAAGCATGTCGAAGCTCAAAGGACGTACTTTGAAGAATTTAGAGGCATAGTAGCAATATCTTAAATAAAACTATTTTTTCGAAATTTTTCCCGAAACCATTTAACAAACCATATACAGGTATATGTAATGAGATTTCGCGGTCCTGTTACAGCCCTGGAATGTATTCAGAAATCCGAGTTATTTTTTCTGAATTCCGACGCTTAGTCATACATTGGCGAAGCAGCGTTCGCTTTGCCGAGACCCCAAAATGGCAATTTGCTGAGAGAGGAGGCGCCCCTACACCAGCTACCACTACGCGTGGGCGGGCGGTCCGGCCCCGCATTGCGGTCCGCCCGGGGAACAGGCCAATTACGTGCTCCTGGACGGCGGGGAAGTATTCGCCCGCGTACCCTCGTGATCGACACGCGCCTACTCTAAGATAACGGAAACCTCAATTCAATTTTCAGATCGACAACAGTTAGCTTTAATGGCGCGCGCGCGCTCACTGTCCGCCAATCAAAAGCCACCAGGCTCGAACGTGTGACGTGCAATCCCCGATCGCGGCAGCTACTCCACAAATTCTGAAGCCCCACTAAATTGTGGATGACAATGTCAACGAAAACATTCAAGAACGATAGGTATGAAGACCTGCACTTGGTTCTAGTTTACACGTTATTGGATAAATTTCTTACTAAATCCTAAGCTGAAATTATTTGTTAGATGATAGTATGTGTATTTGCATGCGTTTAAAATGAAAGGATTTTTGCATGAATGTATACGCCACTGTGGGCATAGGTTTACATTTATGTGTTGATTTTGAATATAGTTTTGTTCCCTTTCACGGGAGGTGACCTGGCACCCCCCGCCACACTTCCTTGCGGCGGCTTCCGGGGTATTATGTAGTTGTAGACGAACACTAGTTGACCGTTGGTTGAGCCACAGGTTAAATTTACGGCGTGAATTCGATGCAGGCGAGGGCGTTAAAGGTAGAGTATCATTAACTATCGAACTAAATGCAATTTACAAGCGGTGCGAGGCATGGGAACTAGGATTAAATTTGAATAAATGTTTCAATCAATTTTGGAGGAAGAGGATTTCACCTGAAAACACTTTAACAATACAGGCGACCAATATTACGCACGTAGAATCGGTAAAATACTTGGGTGTAACAATAACTAAGGATATGTACGTGGGAAATTAAACTTCTGCCAACTATGCGTCTAATAAATCCAAATTTTTTATATGCCTGCCCGCGGACTTAACAATAAATCCAAATTTTTTATATGCCTGCCCGCGGACTTAACGTACGTAGTTCCCCCAAGTTAAGGCTATAGAGATTGCAACACCAAGGTATTTTACCGTATCTACTACTTCTTGGTCAACTCCAGCTAATTTGTAAACAAATCTCGTTGATCTTTCGGAGAAATTTACCACCGAACACTTATTAAGATTTAATGACAACCCCTATTTTGAACACCATTTAGTAATGCAATCTAAATCCCGCGTTAGAATAAAATGATCCTCATCCCCAGATATATCCCGATAGATCACCGTGTCATCCGCGAACATCCTAATCTTACTTTTCACTTCGCGGTCCAATTCGTTAACAAAAATCAAGAAAAGCCACGGCCCGATTACACTTCCCTGAGGTACCCCCGACGTGACTCGAACGCTGTCGGAACAAGCGCCATCAAGGACTACCCTCTGTTCTCGCTCTGATAGAAAGTTTTCAACCCAATTTATTTCGCCCTTTTTTATACGTGCAAGCTTTAATTCACGAATAATTTTACCATGGTGAACCTTATCAAATGCCTTTTGAAAATCTAAAAAGATCGCATCTACTTGCCTACCACTTTCACCTGATAAAGTAAGTCAAGTGTGATCCCATACCTTGATCTCATGCCGTATTCGTAACTCACAATGAAGCCATTACCAAAAGCAACCGTGTCATAATAAACATAAGCAACAAAGTGATGCTCTTGAAGAAAACTTTGTGGGAATGACTTAGTTCGTGATTTTCCAATACGACTTCGGAAAAACTCTGAGGTTCAGTATAATCTTTAGGACATACAGAATATTTCCCAGATTTTTCAACGAGGCATTAATTTCAAGGAGTTTACCTAATTTTCGAGGTCCTCAAGTAGGGCGCTCGTTATATATTTAGTGATCCAGATAGTCATTTAGCCCTCTCTGCTTGCATTTGTTCCCTCCTGCTATCTTCAAGTTATTCCATACATCTGTTTTTATTAATTTTAAATTATTGTTAATTGCTCCTACCCTTTATATATATATATATATATATATATATATATATATATATATATATATATATATATTTATATATATATATATATCCTCGTATTTATTGCCTCTCAGCCAATGTAAAAGCCTTTGTGCCGTTTTTGGATGTTTTGTTAAAATAAATCATAGACTTAATCCTTTGATTTTCATGCGGAAGTAAACTTCCCCCTCAACACGTATGCGCAGGTTTGAGGTCGTTACATTCATCCAGTGTATTTTGAGAAGCAGAGGTATGGAGACGTGTTCTAGTGCTACGTCAACGCGAGTTGCACAGCGTGCTGTTATCGAATTTATCCCTTCACCTCATCGTCCGAGATGTAATTATTATCCTTGAGGTGTCTCTTGAGTTGAGGAAAAAAATTAAAATCGCAAGGTGCAAGATCGAGGGAGTACGGACGGTTTTGCTTGTTCTCGTCTGTGAGACGGCGTGGTACTTATCGTGCATAGATTTTACGGTATCCCAATAGTTCAATAAGGAAGCTGACATGTCCCTTGGATATTCCAATATGGTTTGCGGTACGCTTTTGAGTGATTCGCCGGTCATTTTAAATGAAATCTTCGACGAGTTTGCGATGTTTATCGTCTATGGCAGTGATAGATAGATAGAGGTCTTTATTTGGGCGAAATTGAGACCAAATGGTCCCTTCTTCCATTTAACCTATCGTCGTATACATATTATATTAGGCATTAAACCTATAGTTACATTTATATGTACACATAAATACATATAGACAGACATTAATTCATTTAGCACAGATTTGCACATCGAAAAGAAAAAAGTATACACACACACACACACACACATATATATATATATATATATATATATAATATATATTTTATATATATATATACACACATACATACATATATACATATACATACATATCCACACACACATACATACACACATAAACATACATACATGCATTCATACACATACATAAATACATACATAATTACGCACATATACACCCTTACATACATACATATGCATATATAAATTAAGAATACACCTACACATACTCAAATTAAATGACAGTGAAGATAAAAAACAATAAAATAAGAAAGTCTAAGCAAAGAATGAGGTTTGCCGGAAAAGCTAGGGAGAGCGTGGCATTGCTCCACTAGTAAAAACCCACGCAGGAAAAACACCCACGAAGAGAAGGGGGGTGTGAAAAACCTGCAAAAACCCTATTAATTAGAGGAAAGATACATGTACATTGTAACAATCATTTTTACATAGTATGCATATTATTAAGTAACTGAAATTGAAATGGAGAAAGAGTGATCGGACGTCCGCTGCGTGTTTAATCAACAATTATGGCTTTTCCTGGCTCGCAACCACGAAATTTTACTACCCATCTATTTATAGTAGACCTATCAACAGCATCGTGACCATAAACAGCGTTTAAACGACGATAAATCTCATTAGGAATCACTTTTTCAGCATTCCGAAAGTTTGAACTCGTACCTCATAATTTCATGCAGATTGACGAGTGCTGACATCATTGTGTGGAAAGATCAAGTCGTGGATGTCGTGGACGGCATTTGCGAAGGGGTGTAGTTGGCGGGGCGCGGACGGCGGGGGCAGATAAACACCCACGCCTGACCTTAGAGCGCCTCCCCCTACACCCTCACAGCCCGGCGGAGGGGGTTGGGAGGGAATGCTGGGGGTGAGAGAAGGCCCGGGGGATGAAGGGAACATTATTCCAAAAATTCCAAGAACAAACTCATTTCGCTAACACTTAATTAAAACAAGGAATTTTGTTTTAAGAAAGTAATCAGCTAACATGTAACATGTATATATGTGCGCACCACTATGAATGTCTTTTCAGTGATTTTAAGTAGATGTTTTTTTCCTTTCCCTTAAATACTCTTCCCCTCCCTCATCATTTACCCTTCCCACCTGGTGCTCGCTCCCCTCCTGCACACCTTTTTGGTGTATTGCGGGGTATTTGTATAGATGTACATTTTTAGCTAGGTATTCAACAGGTAGGACGAGGTCTACTTAAACTGTGTAGGATAGCTTCATCTACATTTACATGGTACCCCGAAAGCCGCCGCAAGGGCGTGTGGCGGGGGTGTTAGGTCACTACCCATAAAAAGGAACCAAACCACATGCAAAATCAACACATACATGCAAAACTATCGCCTATCAAAATAAACCGCATGCAAAACCTACAAATGCATTTCAATGCAACAATTTCAGAGTGCAAAAACCATTCGCTTTGACTGGGATCCCAATCAAGGCGAATGATTTTTACACTCTGAAATTGTTGCATTGAAATGCGGACGACTCAGTTAAAAGTTAATGTTGCGGCATTGCCCGCAATTTCTTGGAATTTCCACAAATGCGTGCCAATCCACGCCTACAAAGTCGCATATATGCATGAAAAACCCTTTCACACATGCAAATACATATGTTATTAACTAACATACACATGCATCTACGAATATACCTTATGTCTACGCAACGTTTAATCTTCTCCTGATTTATAAATTGAATGCATTTACTATTTCTATATTACTTTGGTTTCTTACTATTATGATTTCTGATTGTTCGGGGAAAGAACGAGTATTTGTATCTACCTGTATTGGAGTCCCTTATCCCTTATCTTACCTTTGTTTTGAACCTTTCTATAAGTCTCGCTTGTTCTCTTCGTATCTCAAGTGGCTCCCAGCCTAAATCCCCTAAAAGACCTGTCACACTTGTTTTCCTATTATAACAATTTTTAACGAATCTGGCGGATTTTCTTTGGACTTAATCTAATTCTTTTTGTCAAATTTTCTCCCAAGGATCCCAAATACTTGCGGTATACATATTCCAAAATGTACCATGGATTTAATTACTTTGCGATAATTAAACTTTTTTATCAATCTAAACGAAAATGTTTCCACGCATAATTCATCATGCCTTACATTACTACGTATTTGTTAGTTCTATAGTCTATTTCTACTAATACCTCAATCATTCAGTCTCGTTGCATGTAAAAAGTTTCGCCTGAGGCATGAGAATGCGATCGAGAACTCGTGTCAAGCCGTCGCTACCCTCTAACCTTCCCCATGCGAAATATCCGCTCGACTGGAATTCTCTCTAACTGCATCGGATCGTCGGCCACATCCGAATTCCTGGTAGGCCTGGAAGAACAACATTTCAGCACACCATCCGAATTTTCAATAGCAAAATTTACAATTTTTCACGGCTTGCTTCTTCCGTGATATTTACAATACATTAAGTTCATGAAAGAATTATGATAGCATCACATTATACGAAGCATCGTCTAGATTTCCAAGAGAACAAATTTCACGAAAATAATCACAATATCTACCCTTGTAAATTGAGTTTCTCTATATCACATGAAGCATTCGCAAGGCGAAAACGATGTTAGGTGTTAAGACGCTGAACTTACTGACTGTCATCATTTGAATCCATTGGAAAGTGAATGGGAGTGAGGCGCGATTCCCGAAAGTGCAGCTAATTAATTTGCCGTTCACTAAACAAACTCTCGCCATCACATTTATCGTACAAATATTCCAAAACATTACCAGGCTTTCCACAACATATTCAGATACTTTAATCATCTAAGATATTGGATATTTCCAAGTTTTCCAGCCATTTGGATGCCACACATTTGAATTTTCAAATCTGAGACTTCTGGTTCGAAACAGAATAATCCGGCTGCCACACTCCCTGTAATGCCATATCCTCCCCCCCCCTCCTGCAAATCGTCCACTGAGCGATCCTCCGCCCGCCAGTGCTAGACCGCGAAGAACAAAACCACGTTCGCACACAGGAAGGTGAACCCCAAAGACCGGGGGAGGGGGGGAGTACTCTTCCCTACTCCCCCTAAATTCAAGCAAACAAACCCACACAGCCTGGACGAAGTCAGGGGTGCGAGTGTTGTTTGCGCCGGAGCAAGGGAAGAGATTTCGTGGGGGGTCGTTTACCCCCAAAGACACACACACACACAATGGAAAAAGAATTCCCGCCCCCTCTCTCCCTCTATTCCCGAGAAACGCGAGTGGTTCCCCTGTTCAAATAGTTTTCCATCCAAAGGGCACTCACGTCCAAGGAAAATAAAGAAAAAATCATCTTCCTCCTCCGAGATACGAGCAAAGTCAACGTCATGCGGTCAAGTCCGCCGTGAATCGGAATCCTCCAACGAACAATCCCCTCCTCTTAGTCAAATACGTACATATATTTTATTCAAGGACAGATATGTAGATTTTTTTTTTGGGTTCCCGTCCACAAATACAAGGAAAGTCATTGACGCATTCAGTTCCAAACGAGCAGTGATCGAACGGTCACTTTCATTGGGCGCGTGACTTCTCGGCTGCAAGGACAAGAAAGAGCAAGTGCTTAAAACAAATCGTCGACCAAATGGAAGCCATTCGCGCACCCGCTCGCTCGAGGGGCATTCGTCGAGTGACTCCTCCCGGCTGTCCTCTACTTCAAATAGCATGACGTTCATTGGACATCGGCGTCCGTATTTTATCCGTCCCGTCTTCTCTTCCCACGAAAGTCACTGACATATGAAGTGGCCTACGAGTGGGAGCCGCGAAGCGAAACATTTTTTTTTAATTTCGATTATTCCGTTAAACAAACAACTGGCGATGAATCAAGGCGTGCCGATGAATTAAGGATAACAACTCGACGATTTAACATCATCACGTTCCGTAAGAATACCCCGGAATGGGCCTTTTCAAATCAAGTAGTCACAGAATTATTATTTTTAACATTTACCGTTATCTAAGAGCATTCTCGTCCATTATTACGAGCTTTTATCATAGTCGGCAGTTCATAGCGTAGATATTATTCTGTAAAAAGAATAGCAAGGAATATTTCTTAAGAATAATAGTCAGGGTAGCAATACTTAAGTAATAGTCAGTTAAACTAAATAAAAAGTGGAGTTACGGTGATTGCAGGTTTCGGAAAGAAAATTATAACGGTATCCGCAATACGTGCAATTTAATTCCCACTTCATCAAGACAGAAAATTCTGGACAGTATTAATTATATCAGATGAAATTGCCGTGAAGCATAAAATATAAAAGAACGGTTGTAGAAAAACATTTAAAAGTACACAGGAAGAACGAAATAAGTACTGAAAGTTGCCCATCAGAAAACGTAGCGAAGAGTGCGGTTTTCCCGAAAGTTTTCATTATCTACGGAAAAAACAGACCTAATAGGTGGAATACGTCTCGTATATCGCACGTAACTAATAACTCAGGATTTATTGTAGCGAATTCAACGAAAACGGTACATAAAGTGTTACGTCAAGGATTACAATCACTGGAGCTTATTAATCTGTTCATTCTACAGACCACCTGATTACAACATACGTACAGCCTGTATATGCTCTCTCAAAACTCGATGACGAAATTTACAAAAATCCTCACCACCCATAGCAATAGTATATTAGTATATATTATACAGTAGTGGCTGACGTCTTTAACCTGTCGACAATGAATAGGGACAGTTATTATGCAAACAAACTCTAACCATCACAATTCCTGTCTAAAAAACTTCCGAATATACTGGTCAAATTCTCGTTAGATTAAGTAGTAAATCACCGAAAGAGTTAATAGCGTAATCGATATAATGGCCGTGGTTGCTCCAGATATTATTACATTCGTGAAAATTACTAATTGATGTTGGAAAATCAAAGCACTGACAGAGAGTACACCAGTAAAACGTTTTTAAACGTTAAACACAATGGGACAGGGAGAGAGATATTCCACACAAATTGCAAAGCGATAAAAAGGAACCATGAACAGAGAGGTCAGAAAAAGTTTCGGAGACAAACAAAGATGCATTTAAATAAAAAAACATTTTAAAAAGTGATGGAGAAAATCTAATGCATATACAAGAAGGGAAACTAGTGAAGTATTAAATAAATATAAATTATTTCAGAACGTCTGCACTAACGAAAAAATTTCTCACACAACTGAATATCTCATGTGAGGCATTAATTTCCCAGGAAGGAGAAAAAAACAATTCCAAATATTTAAAAAAATCATGACAGTCCCACAACGAACAAATCACATTCGGTCCGAGGCTGTTCATCTTTGGCTGAGTGTCCAAGTGGCAATAAAGGAATACTAATCACGTTTTTAAACGTGGGATCCAAACCACGCCTTAACAAGAATACTGTCGCCTCCGGTGGAAATAAAGATAATGTCAAAATTATTAGCGCCACTGTGGGAGTTCGCGATTTGTGCCAAATAAGGACCGTAACTGGGTTAATGATTCGAGCAACGGGGGAAAAAATCGTTTGTTTATCTGTTTTCTGTCGTTCGTAATCGTTGTTAGTCTGTTTATCAAAATTAACATCACAAAATTTTACTCTTTTATCTTAGAGGGTGACGACTAAAATACTTTTTCCTATTGAATCGATCAATATCTCTTGCTTATGATCTATTTTGATATATCTTGCTCATGACGAAAAGTCTTGAATTTTAATGGTGAGCACATGGTCGCCACAATGAATATGAAGAAATAATCAACACTGAGGATTTGTCCCATTAAGTCCATCAGCAAATTTTATTTAGAAAACAAATCTGAATTTGGTTTTGTTTCGGACGCACGGCTTTTGAAAATGAAAGTGAGCGAAAAGATGAGAGCAATTTTGAACATACACTAGAGAAATCGTCGAGCGTGCTCACCGCAAGGTTCAATTTATTTTCAAATGGGCGCGCTCGGGAGTAAAAACCGTAAACGCTGAGAGCGTGCTCATCAACTCGAGTTCAAATGAACGCCCTTGACCATGACACTGGTCAATTACATTGGGTTTCTTGCTGTCTCGGCAGTAAAGGAGCTGCTCAAAAGCAATAAAAATACACTTAATAGAGGTCTCACTTTTAACTGTAGTTCATTCATGTCTCTGCTCCGGTGATTTCAACGGTCGTGTAAGAGATTTCAACGGCCGAGAGAAAAAGAGGGAGATAATTTAAAGTCGAAGGAGGGACATCCGTTATAAGGAAAGTGTTCTCCAAATAGGAAAAGAAAGACAAGAAAATGCACCACGATCAGACTCGGTTTCCTTTATTTAATTACATAAAATACCATTCTTTCAACGGTTTATATGTCTTAAAGGAATGTTTGCAGGAACACGAAACCGGATTCAAGAAAAATCATTACATCTGGGCTAAACACGTCTCACAATAACTTAAAACACGCATAGCAAAGAAAAAGATCATTTTACTCACTTGAAAAGACAGACAAAACGAGGTCTCAATTCAACCTCGCATTCACTCCCATAAACATACCTCCGACCAATCGTAATCTCTTCTCCATAAATTAATGATTTACGGCATTCACGAAGAGCTTTAATTAACTCTGAAACACGAAATTCGCCGGGGAGGCGAATCCTCTTTCCTGACCCTTCGCTAAAATATTACCGGGGGGGATATAGCCCCGGTGGCGGTGCAAATGCCACGATGGTTACTAAGAGCGGCAGGCGTATTTCAGTGACACGCCCGCTGCGTCCGAAATAACATGCCGCCCACAGCAATCCCCACCAGCCGGAGGCACGGCAATTGGAGGGACGCGATGCGTTAAACGAAGTGACAATTATGACGCCCGCGGATTTGTTAAGAGGGCCAGCGAGAAAGGGAGGGCGGGAGACAATTCGGGGAAAGTGCCAGCAGAAGCCACCGTCACTCCGCCACCGCTCAAATCGAATAAAGCTGGCCAAACTTAAAACTGTTAACCTTTCATATAGTGGCATAGAATATTTTAATAATACTATTAGAGTATATAAAGCAACAATAGCAGAACTGTAATTTTAACCTTAACATAATTAATAACAGTCAAAGATGGCTGAAATTGGCATACGAATGGTATCGAAAATTTCTCGGTCAATTTTGCCTACGTCCCCACCCCATGGCTCCTCGCCCTTGCGGCGGCTTGCGGGGCATTGTGTAGATGCCTATATTTACTTCAATCTACCACATTTCGCGGTTGCTATACTGGCTTAAAATGAATGTCACTTATAATCCGACGACTTTGGCCGTAAAACCCGAGTTAACATTTCAGTAATTAATTACTTACCATAGGTACTTTTTTATAATTTCTATTATTATAAAATTAAATTTGAAACAAATGGTCCAAAATTGTTATTAGCTCTTATTACCTTTGCAGATATATTTCAACAGCTTCATAAGTTAGGACAGTAGTCGGCAAACCGCGGCTCGCCAGCCACACGTGGCTCTTTGGACCCTAGCCTATTATGTGAACTTAGTTCACAGCGGTCTGCTTTGAGAGACATGGAGAAGGAAGATATGTTGATTTTCAACACTCATATAATCATCTGAAAAAACTATTGTTTCCTATTCTTTCCTTATTTGTGCCTACATATCATGCGAACGATCATTTTCAAGCATGTAAGTCATCTTATTGATGAGGACTTGGAATCGTGCCTAAAATTATTAACAACAACATACAAACTTGACGTAACCAAACTCTCAAAGTCATTGCTCACATTAGTGTTGGTCAGTCATAGTCATGATTCAAGTTTAAGGATCCCTTGCGATTTAATTTCATAAATTAATAGCATCGTTGTTAAGAATATCATCAAATGTTATTCAACGTACTAATAGTTTAACTAATAGTCAAAACTTTGAGTAAGTTTTATCAAGTTAATTTTAGAGAACGTTGTGGAGTTGAAGAAGATGAAGTGTCGAGGAACGAGAAAGGTATTTTGAGATGGTTTGGACATATAGAAATGATGAACGAAAGGAGATGGACGAAACAAGTATTCAAGACGAATGATGATGGGAGAGTTGGAAGGGGTCGACCTCAGCAAATGCACTTCAATTAGATTGAGGACGCTTTCAGCAAAGGCCTGCTTAGGAGTACCCTAACTAAGTTAATAACAATGTACCTAATATACCAACTAGAAATGTACAAATATAGTTTAAGTTTAAAAAAATATGGCTCTCAGAACCAATTGCAATCGTTGTACTGTTGATATTTGGCTCCGTCGACTAACGAATGTTTCGGATGGTAGATCTCTAATGTTGGAGAGTACAATTGATGGAAGGGCAACTTGTTTCCAACCTATAAATGTAATCATCACGGCTTTTGAGGTCAAAGTAAATGATAACAAATATCGTTTGATTTTCTACTGATTGTAACGACTTGACTGAATGGCGAACTTAAGTTCGATCGCCCGCAAACGTAAATGATATTATGAATTCAACGCCGACTTAGAACAGGGCGTAAAATTTTGAATGGCTATGCTTTTATCAACCATTCTCCCCTCTTGAAGCTACACCATAATTTTGATAACAATCTCTGCACGACGAATGACACCATCCCTACTCACCCCCTACCTATAATAATAACACGTAATTTGCATTCCACTAGTAAATGTAGGAATTAAATAAACACAGCATTTACATGTTTGAGTATCATTTTAAAGTAATTATTACAAAGAAATAACAGATGTATTTGAATAAAATTTATTTTGCATAAATTGATCTTGATTTACAATTAAAAAAAACATAAACATAGTAATCGACCCGAAGGTCGGTTTGATAGGTGATGGTTGAGTTCATTCAATACTTAGTATTGGGTGAATTGCAAGGCGGCTAGTTGAAAATTGGGAGGCGCAAAATTTGCCCCGCTCCACTCATTGATATTGCTAAACAAGAGCCATCATCAGCAAAGTTTAGCCATTGAAGAAAGCAAAATTAAAAATTCCTCATGAAGGCTTCCACAAGATCTAAGTCTTCCGGCATTTACTCCGCGTTGGCCCATACAGCACCTGAGCAGAGGTAAAAAAGACAGGCAAAACCAGCAACAATCACTTCCAACCTGAAGATGCCTGCTTCGAAACTTCTGACTGCAACGCCCGCGAAACTGTCCCAGAAAATAGACAAACGCAGAGTGAATTCCGGAAGACTTAAAATCTTCAAAATCAAAAATGTTTATCGAAATTCCTTTTTATTTCTTTGGGTCCCTATTTAATTCATACTTCTTAAAATTTGGTCGGCTACCACGATGGCGGGGGCCCCATCAAGATCTTTGAGAAGCTGAGTTGGTTCCGGAAGAGTTAGGGGAGCACTGGTTTACGCGCTGGGAAGATGTGTGGGAGTCAAGGGGGCGGGACGCACAGAGGTACTCGGCGACACGCTACCATCGGGCGAAGCGGCGGCCACTCGGCGGAAGGGCTCCGGAGTGAGAGAGACAATTCGGCGGCCTCTCAGGGACGGAGGTCCGCCACCCACTCGTGCCTCCTGCCCGCGGGCCATCCCGGAAGCCGATCGGCCGTGACCAAACGTTCATTGATCCCCTCACCGATGGGGACAACCGCCGCCCCACCTCCACTGACATCTGGCTCACGACGGACGCACCACCACCGATAAGGTTCCCTCTAGCAGTTCATATGTTGGCGTCGGCGACAATAGACCGAGGAATTACACTCGATGGCGAGGCATGAGATGCAGGCGATTCCTTTTGACGAGACTACGAGCGGGAACGTTGAATTGTTCGCCGGCTACACAGTGGCGGCAATAGTAATCATGGGAGGAGCTGAGGTTGTTAGGGACGAGAGGAATTATTACTATTGGAATTCTATGGTTTAAGGTAGCCATCGCCATCCAATCCCACTAATCAAAATGCCCCTATTCCACCTTTCCTGGGTCCTTTGGACATCTAACAGTCCTCTCATCTCCCCTACCATGTCTTCCTTTCCAATCTACCCGTTTAATTTTTCCTCGTTCTCCCCCACAACCACATCTCAAAAGCCTCCAATCTATGCTTATCATCTAGCTTCAATGCTCAGGTTTGAGTGCTATACAAAACCACACTCCATAACAAGTTTTAACCGATCTTTTTTCGGAACATTCTCACTCAACATCCCTGTCAACAGTTCCCTTCTCCTTGTGAAAGCTTCTTTGCCAAACGCAACTCTTCTTCTGAAGTCCCAACTACTTTCGCCATTTTGGTCCGAAACACTTCCGGTAAACAGTTCCACCTACTCTAGTTTTTGGCCTCCTGTTTTAATTCTTGCTTATCTTAGCCTTCCTCTCCACGAAAACCTAACAACCTTTGTTTTCCTTAGATTGATTCTCAACCCATAACTACTCTACTAACTTTCCAGTGCATTCATGAATGTTTGCAACCCCTTGGCTAACTGACAAACTAAAGCTTGGTCTTCAGCAAAGCTAACTAACTTTATGAATTCTCCTTCTACTTTCATTCCTATCTCCAGTTCTTCCCATGCCTCCTCAATCATTTCCTTCCCATAAATGTTGAAAAAGCCTAGGCGATAATGAAAACCCCTGTCTTGCCCCTCTTCCTAACACTGCCTCTCCATTCATCACTTATATCAGAAGTCTGAGACATACAGGTCGTGGATACGTTTCCCATCCCTCCAATCTACTCCTATTATCTGCAATACATTCATTAATTAAACTCAATTTACTCTATCAAACACTTTTTCAAAATCTACAGAACAGACCAATACATCCTTACTGTACTATAGGTTTAATACACCATCCCCACTACTGAACCCCTAGCTTATGAAACGGTTAATATTGAGATATGCAGGAATTGTAATGAGATAAGTACAAGATTTTACGGTTTAAAAACAGAAAGTATACAGCCAATAATGAGTGAATATTTCCTCTAACAGACAAATTGTGTTGCATATTGTCAGAAATATAACATCAAGGATGATGCTTCATTCAACAAATGGAAATGTGCTTTCATAGCATATGGGGATCCTGTTAAGCTCCATTACGGAGGAGAAAAAACTATATGTACTCCATCATGAGTATATGTACTTTATTACCACTAACATATGTGGAAACATCTCCCTTTTATGTCTAATGTGAAAATTCATTTTTTGCCTACAGCAAAAGCACAAATGAAAAAATTTTTAAAATTTGAGCTATATAGTCAACATATCTCCTGTTTTTTTCATTTTTTCCCTTCTTAACATTTCCATTTCATATGCTAATTTAAAGCATTTGCAACAGATGCAAGTACATAGGCCTCACCAATGTCTTCCAGTATGAGTGTAAAAACAATGAAAAAACAATGTTTTATAGTTGAAAACGGGGTCACAATTTTCACAATAATAATGATTTTATCCTCAGATGCGAGCTATCATTATGAGAGGAGAGATGAACTGCTAATTTGCAACAATTTCAGAGTGTAAAAATCATTTGCCTTGACCGGGATTCGAACCCGGACCCCTTGATGTCCGCCCAAGTGCTTTAGCCAACTAAGCTATTGAGGCATCCTCTTAAACTTTCAGAGTTTATGAGGACACCTCGATAGCTTAACTGGCTAAAGCAATCGACCGGACATTGAGGGATCCGGGTTCGAATCCCAATCAAGGCAAATGATTTTTACACTCTGAAATTGTTGCAAATCAGCAGTTCATCTCTCCAGGAGCAGTCAAGCCTGCAATTCAAAGCATGTGGGTCCCTTATTTATTTTGGAGAAAATATCAACAATTCATCCCTAATGATCAGGGAGCAATGTGTAACACAGCTGGACAAAGCAATTAGCTATACAACCAATTTCATTCAATGCTAATGCACAATGGGGACTCACCAAGCCATACATGCTGATGGGGGGAGTGGCCCTGTGAGCAAGGATCAGGCACTTGAACTCCTGATTCTCCTGTAACCACTGGCACAAGAAGGCACCCCATCACCACAGCTGCAACAAAACAAACAAACGTAAAAGTAATTACTCAACTAGACAATTCTTTGCGGAGTATCCTATCAGCTGAATTTAATCCGTCCGGAAATTAATGTGTTCACCATCCCAAATGCATGATTTGTATCCACAACACATGGTGCATGCCTTGCAAGGCTTCCATGTCATGAACTTCTTTGGAATGACTCATAGAAACACGATTATTGGTCATGGCTTCATATATATCCTCCCGCCCTGACGTTAAAGTATCTAGGAAAATGTCTCTGATTTCAATCTTGATTTTACAAAAAGTAATCATCTATCAAGAAGGAATAAAAGACGCTTAGACATTCAAAGGAACTATTGATCAAATAACAGTTTGGCCTGAGAAATTGTGCCAAATAAAGGCTTGCATACTCCGCCTGCATTACTGCATGACATATGTATGACAAATCACATGGAAGATCAGGCTGTTCACAGTTACTCCAATTCCAGACCTAAATCAAACTTTGTGATGGAGTTGTTCAGTTCCTATCAGTGATGATTGCATAAATTCAGACATCTTTGAATCAAAGCATGGTCCACATCTACTACACCAATGCACAAATAACGAAGTACCTAGCATTAAAACTATTCATCTAGCAAACTGGTAGTGAATGCTTCTGAACTGGTTTTCTATGAGATGTCTTTGCTAGCTGTGAAGCCACCCCATATGGAAATGGCAACAGTGATCGTCAACTGAAAGCCTCCTCCGATGAAGCCTATGTTGCCACAATTGTAGCAGAGGGAAGGCAAGACCAGAGACCACATGCTGAATGCTGTCAGAGGATTGTTCCTCAGGTGGTGTGAAGGTTGCAAGAGGAAAAATCCTCAATTATAAAACATGGGAAAAGACCAAATGAGAGCCAACCAAAGCACCAAAGAAACCAATAAGATTAAGCATTCGAACTACAACTTGGACATGGATGCTACATCATTAGTGCTCTTGGTTCTATGCAATATTGCACCAGTCATTGGATAACATTAAAAATCCAGTCATTGCAGAACTGTAATGTTATGGAATTTAAGTATGAATTTACTGCTACATCAGAAATTTAAAGAGGTGGTAAATGAAAAACAAGGAAATATTGTCTTCAGGGTTATTTACCTAAATATTAACCCTTCCATAGGAGGGAAAAACTCGGAATACTCAAAATTTATACATTTAAGACATAAAATTCAAGCATACTATAGGTCATAACAGAAAATCCCCATAGTTATATTCCCAAGCTAAATTTATGACCATTTCAAAAAGCAGAGCCAGTGCTTCTCTTCAAAAGACACCAATGTCCTCAGGGAAGAATTTTTATTCTTAAAGGGAATTCAGCCAAAGAACACATCCAAACAACATTTGCTGGTCATTTGAACTTAATTGTCCATGTACAACAGATCTGATGTTCATGATTACAACAAGATTAGCATATTTGAGTAAGCCAAAATCTCAAACTAATTTTCATAGACAATTTTCTATGTAAAAACAATAAGCACAGTAAAGGTTTTCTTGCCTGCAGTTCAATCCTTGACCTTCCTCCATCCCTGCCTAAAGGAAACCAAGAGGGCAAAATGACAGCATGAGAAACTCTTTTAAGTTGTGCAGGAAAGAAAAACACCCTGCCATTTTAAAGAAATACATGGTATGTGCAATAAATGCGCAAACTGGTGCATTTTGGCGGCCATGGCACCAACTATAGCCCCGCCCACTAGCGGCGCTAGTTGCCTGAGACCCAATGAGCAGCCGTCTGTGCTTGGCAGATCTTCAAGCTGTGCGTATGGTGCCAGCTATGCTAGTTTCTGTTGTCCTTGTTTTTACTGTTTGTCAAAAATTTAAATTGATGGAATCATGGAGTAACAAATCAACATCAAGTATTTTGGTGAATTTTGGTAAAAGTTATCAAGATATCACTATAAGGTTGACAGCTGTTTACGGTGATAATTCTCAGAAGAAATCATCAGTTTTCAAGTGGGTTAAGCATTTTGAAGATGGCCGACAAGACGCCACAGATGATGCAAGGCCGGGACGACCTTCAACCACCTGTGTTGACGACAACATTGATCGTGTGCGGTCCCTTTTCCTCACCGAACGTCGAAAAACTGTCCGAATGATAGCCGATGAACTGAATTTAGGAAAATCAACAGTGCACACTATTTTAACCGAACATGATGGATGGATCCTTCACCATGACAATGCACATTAACATTCAGCATTGATTGTTCGCCAGTTTCTGGCAAAAAATTCAATCGCCATCCTCGATCATCCTCCTCATTCGCCAGATCTCACCCCCTGCGACTTTTTCCAATTCCCAAAATGCAAAAATGTGATGAGGGGACATCACTGGGAAGAGGTGGACACAATATAGCAAGAAATGACAAGAAAACTAAAAAGCCCAACTGCCGAGGACTTCCAAGGGTGCTTTAAACAGAGGCAAAGAGGATGAAATAAGTGCATAGAAACAAATAGAGAGTACATTGCAGAGGAAAAATTTGATGTAGACTAAATTTTGCAAAATAAAGCTTTTTATGACCTCAGTTCGCCTATTTATCAGACAGACCTCGTACAAATTTATTGCAACAGGTTTCGATACAGTGCGTCATCATGTCGAAACCTATCACAATAAATTTAAATTTGGGTGGAATAAGCAGAGAATTATTCCATCCTACACGTCATGAAGGAGTTTTACAAAGTTATGCCTTCCACTATTGCAAACGCTGAAGTATACTTCCTCCTCATGATCAAGCACAAGCAAAGAACCCAGGTCTGGCAAACGCATGTGCACCTGGCACTTAACTTGTTCTTGTCCTCTTCTCCTTCCAACAGCAAAATTCTATGAGGTAAAATTGGCAACAGTTCAATTTAAGCCATAGGCCATTGAGATGATTTCCACTTGGGAACCAATGGCAAATATTTCTCTCTCCTTATCAGTCGATAACTAAAGGATCTAGTTGAAAATCAGGGGAGGGCCAGGAGACTTTTAGAACCCACACTTTTCTCTGGGCACTGAAACCATTATTCTTTAAACCCATGTTTTTAGTGTGGTGTGTGTTTGCAGAACCACAGATCTTGGAACCTCACATTTGACATACAGGGTGCATTCCAAAAGTAATACAATTAAATTTCCTGCACCGCTCCTATTGGTTGGAGTGGGATTGAACTACTTGGAGTAGGTGAGAGAGGCACTAAGCTTTGCCGCAAAACCGGTCTCAGTGCTCTCCAAGCTGTGGAAGTGGCAGGACGTCAGTTGTTGTAAACCTCTCTGCGCCGACCATGTCATGAAAGACCAACCCAGCGGAAATTCCGAGTGAACTTTTGCAACGTTTTGAAAATGAACCTGATTCTTTGGACAATGTCTTCATTGGTGATGGAACCTGGGTTTTTTAATACAACCCAGAAACAAAACGCCAAAGCACTGAGTGGCACACCAACCAGTCCTCAAAGTCAAAAAAGGCAAGAATGAGCAAATCAAAAGTGAAAACAATTCTCATTGTCTCTTTCGACAGTAAAGGAGTGGTCCATAAGGAGTTTGTTCCTCAAGAACGGACAGTTAACGCTGCCTAATACATGGATGTGCTGGAAAGACTCCAAAAAAGGGTCATTCAGGATGAGAAAAGACATCTCCACTACTTGGCAACTCCATCACGACAACGTACTTTGCCACAATGCACTACGAGTCTGCGAGTCCCTGGCCAAACACCAGGTGCCAACGCTGCCCCACACCCTCTCCCTATAGTCCTAATGTCGCCTCAACAGACTTCTTTTTGCTCCATCAGATTAAGGCAGCCCTGAAAAGAACCCGTTATTTGTCCATAGAAGAGATCCAATCAACTGTGAAGAAGACCTTGCGAGAGGTGCCCAAAGATGCCTTCCAGGGCACATACCGATCAAGCAGAGTCGCTGGAAAAAATTTGTAGAGGCCGAAGGACAGTACTTTGAAGAATTTCAAGTGTCTGTGCAAATCTATTCAAAAAATTACTAAAAAAAATAATTTAATTCCTTTTGGAATGCACCCTGTGCAAAACCATGCTCCATATCTCAGTTTTGATGAACCTTTTCTTAACATCCTTACTCAACATCCCAGTCATCTATTCCCTAAACCATGTGAAAGCAAGCCTCTTTGCCTAGCGCAATCCTCCTTACATCCATGACATTTTGGTCCAGAACACTTCCAAGATAGGAAAAATGTCCCACCTCCTCTAGTTAATGAACTCCTACATATTTCTACATGTATTCTCACCTTCCTCCCCAAAAACCTCACAACCTGTTCTCTTTAACATTTATTCTCAACCCATTGCACAGATTTTCTAATGTACTTACCAATGCCTGCAATTCCTTGACTGACTGGGTAACTAAAGCTTCATCATTAACAGTTCGAGACATGTACAGGTTGAGATAAATAAACCTCAAAATTTACAAACCAAAAAAATATATCCTGACTGTATTCTATGTACCTCTTTACTGATAACATCATCATCACTATGGCATCACTTATCTTAGACTGTTTCCATGGAATTTCTCTTCTTACTTATCGAGTCCTTCCAACGATCTGTACAGCACACCAATTTTGCCCTTTCTTTGTAAACTTTCCATTTCTTGACACTGGATCTTCCATGAAGGTGAACTCGTCCTATTGTATACTGACCTCAGTTTATTATTCAACTTTTGCACTCACTTGCTTCTATAATTTCCTCCTTTCATCTACTTTCGTAATCATTTTGTATTCAATCCATGGTTCACTCATCCTTTTCTTATTTGCTGTTCCTATAAGTCTGTTCATGGCTTTCAAAATTCCTTTTTTGATATTTTCCCATTTTCCTTCTATAGTATTCAGTTTCCAGTCATCATCCATAATTAACAGACTGCTGATACTCTTTTTTGTCATTGCTGTTAATTCTTCCAAATTCTATTTCTTACACTGTCTTCCCTGTTTTATCCTTTTCAATTTGATGCTACACTTCATTATTACTAAATGGTCTGAGTCCGCATCTGCTCCTGGGAAACTTATCGAATCAATCATACTGTCCCTAAATTTGCGTTGAAACATAGTAAGTCTCAACTGATCTTCCTGAATCCCTCATGTAAACCTCAGCCCGTTGTGGTTCCTAAACCATGTATATTCCTAATGATTAACCCATGTCTCCTGAAGAACTCCTTGCTTTCCCCTGTTATCTCTTGACCTTAAACCAAAATCCCCCACCTCATCACCATCTCTTCCTTTGCCTACCATCGCGTTCCAATACCCCATAACTATCAAATGTTTCCTTTCCGGAATAACAACAGTTATTTCCTCTAATTGATCATATACCCTATTCCTTTAGCCAAGGGGTTAGTTGCTGGTATAGATCTGAATAATGATAAATTCGTTCGCTCAACTTTAACTTTACTCTATAATTTTCACTCCACTAATCCCTGCTATCCTTCCACCACATCTCTAAAATAACTGTTTCCTCGCTCATTTTATACTTTCAAGTTTTCCCACTTTCAACATCATCCCAACATTACCATTCCCTATTCTGTTTGGGTGTCTTCTTAGCCTTTGTTGTCAATTCTGCTGTGCAAAGATTTAATTTGATGACAACCATGGAAGCCTTACCTTTCCTGCTGCCAGGCATGGCAATTTCCATTTTAGGTTCCATCATAAGTCCTGGAATAAACAATTGAGGTGGTTTACCGTTGCCTTTCTCTATAGTGTTTTTAACAAGACACTATTACTCAAATGGCCACCTCACTGAGGAACAGATGCAGCATGAACTACCTTTCTTCTGGTTCCAACCTATCTGGCATGGGTGACCCTATCAGGATCTGTTATAACTGCTCATACCAACACAGCTTATAACTCCCAAGCCCATTCCACCATTTCCAGGTTGTAGTCCATCAGGAGGGGTTAACCCCTCAGTGCCTTTCTCAGTACATGGTATATCGCAGTCGGCAGGCCTCATTTGCGGATCATTGTATGCTGTATGCCCTGCTCTGCTATCTCGGTTTTGAATTTTTTTCTGCAACACCAATGGATTGATATGATCTTCCTATCAAATTTCACTGGAACCATTCGTGCTTCAATCTTTCTTTTGGTTTCATCATAACAGTAGGGAGGGCAAAAGGCCTCACCACTGTCTAGTCTCAGTTGTTAGATTTCTTTCTTGAGAAAGAGAAGTATAAAAGCCTTGTGTATAACCCCCATAATTGATTCCAAGAGGGATAAGCTTTTTTTTTTGAGTGAAGATGAATTAGAGTATTTAGCAAAAGATTTGGGCAGAGAAAGGGAAGTGAGCACTGGATCTGATAATGCAAGTTCAAGTGAGGAAGTTAGGTCGAGAGGTACTTTGTTGAAAAGATAATGCCGACTGAGTCCAGGCCCCAGAGAAGATGTCAGGTGTGCTCCGCACGAGGTAAAAGGAGGGATACACGGTGTACTGGTGCTCCTACTGCCTATGTATTGAGGATTGCTTCAAATGATATCACACAAAACTGAACTTTTAGAATGGAGGTTCGAAACTTTAAGGCGAATAAAGAAGTGAAAATATAATATTTTACGTAAGTAAAATTTTTACTAAATAAATGAAGCAATTTAACATTCGGTTAATTTTTTTTAAACTTTATAATGAATATTAAAAAGATATAAATTATTTTTTGCGATGCTGCAGACAGAGATTCGAAAGAAATTAAAAACTGCAAGTACGGCCCAAGCATTAAAATTCCTGCATGGGCTAGAAGGGTTAAGAGATTAGGTAGCCTTAAAATATCACCAGCTAACAAGAGATATCAGTAGAGTAACAATATAGTGATTTCAGTATCCAACAAAAAGCCTCCTTTTTGGAATACAATACTAAGATTGCTATTCACCTGAACTGCAATTAAAATTCACTAATTGACGATGGGAGGATATGCCAGTCCAGGGGGTGAAGCGTTGGACAACTGACCAGAGGGTCCAGGTTTAATTCCCAGGTATGCCTCTGGGTACCCTCAGTTTCACCCAAGCTCTGTGATTATTTGGGCAACTGATTATCCTAGGAAACTATAGATGGCCCAGGGATTGGAACCCACCCCCCTTCCCTGCGTGAATTTCACACACCTTCGGACTTAGTACTGGGTGAACTCTTTCATCACCTAAAAAATCTACCTTCGGGTTGATTACTTTGTGTATAGTTTAATTGAAGATGATTTACCGGGAGGAAGAGTCAGAATTGACACACAGTTTGGCAAATTTAAAAAAGGTTGTTTAGTATTAACGGTGTGTATGCCATAGCTGGTCATGTCTTGCGGTAGCAGACAACGAATTGAATCTCAAAAGAAGCTGGACTCCAATATAAAAGGAATGGGAATAAAAAATATAACATTGGGGATCCAAGACAGGTTTAATCGAATGTCAAATCCACTATCAATACACAATAATCAATGGAATGATGTCATTGTGGCCACGTTATCAAAAATAAGTCAAAACAGTGCAGTTGGTGTAATCTTGTGCAATAAAATGTCGGCTAATATATTTTCAGTTTTAGAATATCCACTTGTCTTTATGCTTAAAAGAAATTGTCAAGGCGCATCCAAAGAGATGAAATAACTTAACTCATACATTCTCTTATGACCAATGCATTGAGATCTACTTGGTTATCATTGCTCAGCAATTTACTTCTCATTTTGGACTTCAGTGGGAAGGAGACAAAAAGAGGATTTACCAAAATAATTGTAATTATGATGAGTATGTACCTCAAATTGCAACTACATGCACTTGAAGGTGTATTTTATTATCAGTACTTTGATTTGGTTATGAAAAAAATATTAGCAAAATGATTGCATCTACTTACCTTTTTTTCACGAGAGATAATGAAATGTAAGCGCTTTGTACTTGAATATCCACTAAATGCACAGTATGCAATACTACAGCATCGATACATTAAATGTAGGCTGTATTGAAAATATGCCATATGATAATGGAAGTGGGTCATATTCATATTCAACTAAATTAATTTTTTAACTTTGATTTGAATCGTTCGAATGACATTCAAATGAAATCTGAATTCAAAGCATTCCAGGTCCCAAGGAGATGGTGAAATGCACAGTACCATAAGGACCACTACTGCTGGTATTCAACACTTTTTATAGCTGCTGATCTCTGGAGACAAAATCAATCGAAAAATTGCAGATTTCGAGATAACCAAAATTTAAATTCTTATTCGCTCACGTGTGTTGTTGGCACCAAAAATTAACTCAAATGCTGCCCTGCGGAAAAGACATGGTCCACATCAAGTTGATTTGCCTGTTAATTACAAATGGGCAGAGCTTGAGACAGGCACAGATATGTGTTTAGCTTGACCATAAATTAAAAATTCAATCATTTAATATCAATCTTTATGCAGATGTTGATGATTTGTAGATCATTCATAAAGAGTGACCACTTGTAATGAGTGACTAATGCAAGACTACAGTGGGTGCTAGGCTTAGGCCTTACTGTTACCAATTTAGTTTACAAGTTAATGTTAGAGCAATGAACTTTACTTCCATTATTACTTGTTATACCAATATCCTCATTCAAAGCTGCATTCGTTATATAATATTTTCGATGTGTATGGAAACTAATGATGGTTATAAGAGAATTAAGTACATTTGATGAGCATGTAACACAGGAAAAATCTTGTTTGAGGTATCACAACTTTCAGCAGCTCAGAAGAGATTTGTACGCAGACATCTTTTCTAACAGACCTGAATATATGCCATCAGTTTTTTTAATTAGGTGAGCCCTGAGATTTTCAGCAATACTCATTAAATGGAATCAAAATCAGTGTGCATGAAATACTTCTTGTATTAATGGTCCATGACATTGAAAAGGCATTGCGTCACAGGGTTCCTTGAGTAATGCAGACCGAGCCAACACAAGGCAATGGGTCCGAAAGAACATGAAGCACAGCATATTCACTGCCAAGAAACAATGCCCAGATTGAAAAGCAACAAAAAAATCAGCTCCTACCGTGAACATTGACGATTTAAAATAAATGTCATCTTGTTCAGCATGCATTTTTTATCTCAATTGTTTGATAATTTCTATTTTGCCACTTTATGTACTTGAAATTTTGTAGGCCTACCATTTCTCAGCAGTCAGTACACTTGCTTGAAGAATTTTCTGAAGAAAAAATCCCACTGAACTGTTGTAATAGGAATTTATCTTTAAGTTTACAGGTTGATACAAAACATTAACAATTAAGTGCATCCATATAAGGTTACCACAATGGAGGCACAATTGCAATAAAGAAATATACTATTTATAATTTAATATAAAAATATAACATTTGACATACCTTTTCAATTACAATAAAATGATAATCAGACTCATAAAATGGTGCCTTTGAGAAATTAACACCAAATATATATTTATATTCAAATCCCGAAGTCAGGTTCGTATGTCTTCACATAGAAGATACACCTGACCATGTGATTCAATTTGTTAAAATTAATCTTCAAATTATGATCCTAAGCATTAAACAAACTCCTGGAATAGGATGTATAATCTCAAACAGGAGGAGGCAAAACCTGCAGAACACAAAAAATGTTGTTCACCTTAACTAAATGCCATCTCCTAGTTTTTCCTGAGAACAGGGTTAATGGTTTTACTCACCCCCTCACCTCTTGCTCCTCTCCACTCCACGATAAGATATACATCCTCTCCACCACTGTTTGCTGCTTAACTAAACAATACAAAAACAATATGGGCTTCTCAAGAAATGCAACTCCCACTATTCTGCAAATTCAACGAGCCATCCCAAGGGAAACGGGTCCACTAGTGTTTCGATTAATTTCTTGTTTTCGCTTCAGGCAGACTGGTTTTCTTTTACTCCTTAAGAGTAGGCTAAATAGGAGAATGACATGACAAGAGAAACAGCCTCAAAATGCAACAAGGAAAGAAACACATGGGACAGCACTTTCCTGAAAGGGAGAGAGCTCACCTTGGGTGGATTTGTCGGGGTTTTCCAAATCTGGGTGCTTGAAGAGAGAGTATTTGGACGTGTCGTGGATCTGGGAATTCCACACCCTGTCGCATTCCTAATGACAAGGTCATTTTAAAACTCACCCATCCAGTTTGCAAAAGCACTAAATAGTAACATGAAAGGTGAAGTTAAGTCACATGTGCTTTCAAAGATGGCACCGATAATGACCAACCACGTCAAATCCGACAAGTTGATCTTCAAGTGAAGGAAATTGATAAAACAATGGCAATATTACCAAATGGTTGATAAGGGTTCTTTTGGGACGTTCTGGACATGGGTATGGCTCTTTTTACTTGGGAAAAATTTTCCAATCCTAACTAATTGGAATTCCTCACTCATGCATTTAGTTCATCACACAATGGGAAGAATAAGCTCATCCGAGAAAAAAAAATTGAATGATAATGGCACTGACAATGTAGACAGAAAAATATCATGGACTTCATTTGCCTCAGCATAAAAACATTTCAAAAACAAATGAGGACAGGCCACCCACCCTCCTGCAGCCAACCGGGCTGTATGGCACTTGCTGAAACTTTAATTCATTGTTTCCATCCCATCAACTAGCAAACTGCTGCTCCCGACTCCATCACAATGCTAACTAACATAGACTTTGATCAATGACTAACAACTAATGAAGAATAATTGCACTCTCTTCCACCTCCATCTCATCACGAACTTCCACCATGATGGCAGCCAGTTTGCCCAAATGATGATACAATAAATGTGAGCATTTACTTCAACGTATCAAAAAAATTCATGCACTCCTGCTAAATCAATTCTTAAGTTCCACGTGGAAGCACCACCTGCATCATGTTACATAGTATAATAAGAGCATTGAGTGTTACTGAAGGCTTTCGTCATGTGTCATCACGTTCATTCTAAATTACCCAACTGAAACACTGAACTTGATTAGTTTGGGAAAAGGCATTCTACAATGCACATTCACTAATTTTAGTTTTTTAATTCCCCCCCGTAAAGGAAACGGGAACATCACACGAAACAATAGCTACACGTGAATCCATGCATTATTTGAGAGACGTTTCGGAAAATGGAACTCTGATCTATCTCAGTCCAATATGGGGAGAAACAATTGAATTTCAGAACCACAACTGACGTGTGTAATCCTGCACCACCCATTTAAACCGTATATCCCAGCAATTTTGTGCTCTGAAACACGTTCCTCATGAATTATTCACCATGGACTGAGTCACATCAAGGCTCTGCATTCATCGAAAACTTGTTAATGCATGGAAATGAACCCAAAAGTGCTCTATCTACAGTCTAAACCACCACCACCACCATTTCAATGGCACGCACCAGAAGATGCCACAAATTGACTATTGAGATCAAGGCATTTTGATCATCTACTCAAAACAATTTCCATGTACTACTACAGGACTACTGTAAGGACTACTCGACAAATTAAGATAACTGAAAACTAGGGCAAAAGGAAAAGACAAAACGATTCTAATCACCTCGACCCATGACGAAGAACTTCTTGCTTCATAACCAGCACACCCACTTCTCTGACCTGGCTCTCACAGTGGAATGTTTTTCCTCCTGCACTATCGAACCCAATCCCTGTGGTCCCTCAATAAATGAATGCAGGTGGCACTTTAAGGGATTAACGCAAAGGTTCAATGAGAACATTTTGCCTACAGGCTGTTCATGTTCTTCCAGTATCGTGAAACTTCTACTCCTTCCCAGTGATGAGTTTTCAAGTCACTGAAGAACCTGAAATGAATAGTTCAATCAAAAATTTAAGTCCATAATTGAACAAAGCAATCGGGCAAGTGGCACATGCAAAATAATCAACGATAGGCAACAATGCAAAACCTCAACATTGTTATATTTCAACAATGTAAATCTCAGTTACTGTGTGCTCCGGCAGAAAATTATTTTATTTCAGCTTGTTTGCAAAAATTATTGAACCAATTGTGGTTTATACTCATGGAGTTTCAACATTATATCACATAACCATAATGCAACTATTTCATGGTGTAAAAGTCATTTGCCTTGACCAGATTCGAACCCGAATCTCTTGATGTATGGCTGAGGGCATTAGCCAGTTAAGCTATCGAGGCATCCTCTTACACTCCGAATTGTTGCATTGTAATGAATATTAGCAGATGCCTAAGTCAACAGTTACTCTTGCGGCATCTCCTGCATTTTCTTGGAAATTATTAATTACATAACTACATTGATCAAATAAAAATCTGTTCCTTATAATCCAGGATTATCTGTGATTTTCCAAATGGTTGAATCATATTTACTCACAAGTGAAATTTTGAATAACCAAAAATGTAACAAACCAATATAAAATTCAACTAATACTTCTTTTTTCCAAATCCATTCATGTTCACTCCTTGATCTTGAATGTCAATGTTTGGAATATAGCTTGATGAATAAAGCAAAATCCAAATCTGGAGCATTGGTCACAAACCGGTGGCTTTAGAGAAAATGTTGGTGGTCCACTTAGAAATTTCAAACAAGAAGCAATAAATATCACGCTCATGAATACACAGTGAAATGTCATAATGTGGATGTAATTTGTTCCATGATCTTTCTTGTCAAGCAAAACACTCGTTCAGTGAAATAACTTTTTGCACATTATTTAATGTAAAATATGAAAATGTGTTCAATACAAAAAAAAATAATAAATTATGTACAAGGTTTACTCAAATAAAATTACGCATGCATTGTTTAGGATCGTGGATCACATTCACCTTTTCTTCTATTGTGGAAGTTACTGAGTAAGTTGTCTGCTTCCTTTGACTCAGGGTCTGCCTCTTCACCATGCCTCACAATACCTAGGATGATGGTTCTTCTCGCCAACTTTTCAAATCCTTGTTTGGCCACTGATGATCCTGACATCTTATTAACGAGGTCGGCAAAAATCACTTCCCCCTTCTTACAATTGCAATTGCTTTTCGCTAATCCATATGAGAACCAACCTTTCAACATCATTTAAAATGCATAACCATTACTTAGAAACCCTCATCACTCTATTTGAAGCATTTCTCCTTTGTCTTGTCTTGTTCTTAAAGAAAAGGCCAATCGTTGATGTAGAACGAATGTTAATGGGCATACTATATCAATCAGCCACCGTCACACCTTGGTCCTGATTTTCAATGATTTTACTTTTCATTTCTATTGCTATTATTTATATTTATTCTCTTATGGCTTTCTTCTTACAGATTCATCTACAGGGTCAATTTTGACACTATGCACAAAATATTATTATGAATATTAAGCTGCACAAAAAAATCACCAATATTATGTTCAAACACATGTTTGGAAAAATGTGCGATCACTACCGATGCTAAAATGCTGGTGGAACGAGTGTCAGAGAAAAATTGCAGTAGCAGGCGTGTAATGAATCTGGGAATTAATTCCCTCTCCTCGTCACTCATTAAGAGAAAAGTTGCCCATTAAACGAGTCATTTTTTAAACCAATATTTTTGCTGCTTATGTGAATTACCTTCTGTCTGAGGTGCTCGTTAAGCAAGGTTTCACGGTGCACCTGGATAATCAACACATATGGTGCTGCAGGAGAATATTGCCAAAATATTGAAGTCATCAAAGTAGTATCAGAAATTAAAAATATGAGGAGCTTTCGCATTACTGTATGGTTCATTTGAGAAAATTGATACGGTGGGAATGGAGCACAGACAGGTGCTAATGTAGGCATTTTATTCAATTTAAAACAAGACCACACTTTTAAACTTAATTATCCTTAATACTTGAATCTTAGAACATGTTTGGTGTGCAATTGCTAACATTAATTGGCAAAAACCAAGAGAGATGACAGAAACTTTGATGGAAAAGTTAGACCACATACTGGACACTAATTTCTAAATTTGCTTCAACAACACACAAAAGTAAAAGAGGGATTTTGTTTCAGAGGCCATTTCCTTACTGAAAGTATGCCTGAAAAGAGGCAACATTTGGAGTCAGGATGCAAGACAGGGTATCCTAAAACAAGGCAAGACAATGGCAATCTGAGGTTGCGGAATAAGCAAAGCGAACCTAAAAAACAGCAGAGGAGAGAGCATTGCCCAGTCACAAGCCAATGAAGAACCATCTCAATCTACTATTTTGTGCAAATTTCAAGCAGCGATGTGAAAATTAAAGTGCTGCTTGTTTAATATTCTGAAACTTCTTCAATTGAGTGTTAAGTCCACAAGAGCAGGTTAAATGTGATTTGTTTTCTGCATATCGAATTCACATCCCAGGTTGGTTCATTCCACCATAGAAGAAAAGATGATTCAAGATCCTAAACAATGTATATACCTATAATTTTTTTAAATAAACCTTAAACATAAAATAATTATTTCAACATGAAACGCACTATCGTATTTTACATTCATTTATATGGGAAAATTGTTTCACATTAAGAGTGAGTTTCTGGAATGAATGAGGCTCATTAAAGGAAGTTCCAGTATATAATTAGTCCAAATATGACGGAAAAAACTTTAACCCCACAGATCAAACATAACAAGGGCTAAGGCCTGTACATATTTTCTGGTACATCTCACACATGAAGTCTTCAGGAGACAATGGCTTTTATGCCATTCAAGGCAACATCCTCAAATCAAATCTAATTAAACCTGAGGATGAATACCCAAACACAATAAACGAGTCTAATCGGGACATACTGTGGAATTCTTTGAGAGCTCAATGGAAATAGACTTCTGCCAAACTCACATCTCTTTCACTTGCTCCAACGCCTTCTCCTCAGCTGGTGTGAAGGGCTCTGCATTCTTCCCAGCCTTGCTCCCAATCGCCAGGCTCAAATTGGACGAGAGGATGTCCTGGTTGTTCAGCCCAACCAAATGGGTGGCTGGGCCCTTCACCTCATTCAATGCGTAGTACACAGCCAACCGCCCCAGTTCCACACCTGCCACCTGCGCAGAGCAAGGGAGAAAACTCAATATGATCCCATCACATCAACAAGAGACAAAAACAATCCCAAAGTTAATTAAAAGATGGACGGAGATACCAATGACACAAGTTTTCTCTTCATCACAAAATAAAACAAATATACAAAGAGTTCATGAAAGCCTCAAAATTGCACTGGTTGCTTTAACTACTACCCCAGTCACTCGGGCAATAAGTCTGGGGGAATGCACCTTAACACAAGCTACACCAAGAAAAGGAAAATGAAAGGCTATGAGAAGCAGAGGTTAAGTCTTCATTAATTTCACGATAAAAAAAAGAAAATGGCATAAAAAACCAACGAGCAATGCGTGGAAACCTTTTCTGAAATGAATATTACTGAGAAAAGAAAAAAATGGGAAGTCCAATTATGAGACAAAAATGTGATGCAGAGATCAACCTGCCCGCAACTGATCCATGGAGAGAGGGTACATATTGGCTGTGATTTTTCAGCGATCGACCAACAAAACCTTAACTGCAGGTTTCCTGATGAAACAGCTCTTCTTATCCTCACTTGGGAATTTGAATAAGTTTGATATACAGTGAATAGTTCATTGAAACATTAGCAGAGATGGAGGACTGAACACGGATAAAAACCTGAGATGATTTCACAAATAGAATCAATTCTACTTAGCTGTGACTCACTTTGATCCAAGGTTGAAAAGGAGTGTCTTTCAGAATACATATCTACAAAAGAGTTTTTGCTTCAAGCCAAAAACCAGCCAATTCAAGACATCAAAAGACAGTGGAACATATCCCGATGAAAGGAGTAGCATAGTCAGAAGGTTTGCGGGTAAAAATTATTCGGTCAGGTTTTAGAAAAGGGCACAATGCCATTTCAGTGATGACAACATCAGCAGTAATGAACACTAAATATAATCAGGATATCTTTGTGAACTTCGTGGCTTTGTGAAAAGGCACTTCAAAAAAGAGTTTAAGAGTGGGCAAATTTATGGAAATATTGCAGAATATGGGTATTGACTGAAGAGGATAGGCAATTTATTCAAAACCTGTATTTGAATCATACACACAGGCATAGCAATGAGAGGGCATCTGAATGTGCAATGATGCACAGGGGAGTGAGACATGATTGCCCATTATCGTTGATACTTTTCAACATACAGTAAAACTCTAAATTATTGGGGAGTGAATTATCAGTTTGGTGGATTATCCTTGCTATTCTCTCTTCCCAACACCACAAAATTTAGAATAAAATTAGAATTGTAAAAATAATTAAATGCTTTGAAATTTTTATGTAAATTTTTCAAATTAGAAGTTTGAAATACCTTTGCTTAAGTTTTCAATTTTACAAAATTAAAAGTTGTCAGTAGAATTTTTTCTTTTAATTGTACTTTATTAATTTTCGTACCATCCATTCATTCCCATTATCATTTCCTTCATATTTCACTAGCCCTAAGAATTCCATATTCTCCTTTAAGATGAGCAAATATATAGTTTTACTATGCAACAAATAAGTCATTAACTGCCTATACTCCATTATTTTAATCGGTGTATCAAATGATGAATACCAATCCATATCAGTGATCCTTTGCCAGAGAATTCAATGGTTTGAGGCTCTCCTTTGTGTAAATTCATGATCACTGAGTAAATAAACTTAGTATTTTTTCACACAAAAAAATCAATTATATCTGTATTACTACCAGTTTCGATGCATAGACAACATATTGATACTTGATGATGTCATCTATGCAGCAAAACTGGTAGCAGGATACATAAAATATTTTAGTGTAAACAAAATACTAAGTTTATTTATTCAGTGATCCTTTGTCAATCATTAGTTTATTCTTGGCTATGTGACTGCAATGAGCATGAATCATGGCATCAATTACACTAAGTAAGCCCTTCAACCCAAAGGCTGAAGTAATTAATTTATTTATTATTTATTTACACAATTACGTTGCAATTAGGCGAATTTCCTGGTGGCAACGGTGAAAGTTAATGTGACAGCACCCAACACTTTGGAGTGAGGATGCGGAAATGGAATGGTCATCTACTTCGCTGGTGCTTCAGTGCTCTTGAAGTGGCCATTGGCATGCACCCCAGCAAGCTTAAGGCTATAATTCAAATTCTGCATCCTTAAATAAGAATGGGGAAGAAAACTCCAATGGCCGTAAAAATTAGTTGCCAATCTCTCGTCAGACCAATTGTTATGTTGGTTTAACGGGAATCAGGTCAGGGAGCAACCACAACCTCTCAACCAGAATACCCTCTGTGGTGGTTTACGGGAAATTAATCCGCGTCAGGGACCAACACACAGCCACACGCACACTATCCTGACTGAAATCCTTCACGAGGCTGTGAGACCCTGTTAAAGAATTTCAGATGGAGATGGAATTCTTCACGAGGCTGTAGAGTAGACCCCGTTAAAGATTCCAGGGTATTCTCAAGCACACGCTTGGTGACTGGTACAGACCAATCACACACACAAGCACTCAAGAAACACACACTCACACACTCAAAAGGGCCCAACTTCTGGGAGAATCTGGACACAGGTAAAGAGCAACTAGGAAATGCATCCTTGATTTCTCATGCTTGGTGGATTGCCAGTACACTTGTTTCAGGGTTGTACCAAGAGAGAGAGAGAGATGAGGCACATTTATGAAAGAAACTGAACAGGAAACACCCCCAAATTGGAATCGATTTTCAACTTTTGAATTGCTCAATCCTGGTTCGTGGCCAGGAATTGAGGAATGGTTGATTGGAATTGTCCCATCACTACTACCATACTTTGTTGGGGACCTGGTAAGGCACATGAGCATTCCATTGAATTTGCTTTGGGTGCATTAGATGTCCCATCAACACTGGACCAGTGCTCACCTTACAATATTCAGCGGCCTTCCTGCAAGCTTCTCTGATCTCATCACCAACTGGGTGCCAGTCTGGGGGGCCTCCATTTGTCAAGAGACCCATCCCTGTCAAGGCTGCATTCACCACTCCGAGGCCTTTGGACTGTGGACATAGGCCAAAGAGTAAATTAATATGTACATACATTTTATTCCCTGAATTATGCAGCTGATTCATCCCAAAAATGCTCACAAGAAGCTGAAAATTGCTCAGAGTAGAATCCTAATGCATAACACAGCTGGCGACCATCAACATAAGTGTTACACAAAATCGAATTATATATTTATTTAAGCCTTATTCCGAAAACAGCACTTTTTGGCCTTAACATCGCACTATTAACAGTGACAACAATGGAGACGATTACAAACACCCAAACCCAAGGTGCAGGAAAAGCCACCCAGACAGGAATCGAACCCACGACCCTTGGATTGGCAGATGAGGACGTTACGCCACCACCACCGAGGACAGCAGAATTATGTAAAAATTGAGATTATTTTCTATGATGATAAATAATTCAACATTTTCATGTACTATCTCCACATACCTTGACAATAATTCTGCACCATTAAACATTTTGACACAACTTTTAAATTGCTTCTGCAGCATTAAATAATAGTTTAATCATGAATACCAATTCTATTTCAATACGTGAAAACACACATTTAAATGGCAAAGTAAACTGGCTGAAAAAATTCTCAGAACTAATTGGCAACATTGCCGTATCTGGAATTTTTTCAGCAGAAATAAAAGAACATTAAAAAACTATTGAATAAGAAAAAAGTGAAAGCTAGAATTTGTAATACATTAATGGCATTATAAACTATTGGACTATAAAATAGAAAGCAGTTTATTCAGAATGAATTCTCATCTGCTGCCGAAATTCCATCCAGTTTTGTCGTAAGCTTATGCAAAAACAATTTTATGCTTCCTCTAATGACCAAAATAGCTTTATGTAAAATTCTTATACCAAATTTATGTGATTTAAAACAGTAATTCCAAGTGAATACATTATAAATTGGCTAGGACTGCTTGTTCAACTGCGTAAAATCCAATTTTTCAGTATATCATGATACATTAAACGAAGATTCAACTGTTAACTGAAAAATGTTTACTCCAGTACATAATTAACATTTCTGAACTGGTGTATCAGCTGTGCCATTGAAAAGTCTTATTATCAGTAAGGCAAACAGAACTTCGGTGGAAATCATAGAGAAGAAGCATCTTTTGTTAAGATGTTCTGACCATCAAATATAACCCCCATACTTTTAGAAATAATGTTTATACAAACTATCTAAATGCCATATTCATTAAATATTGCTTCCAAGAGTAGAACTGTCTAAATTGACGGCTTCACCCATTCATTACAGATGTGACAAGCAATAAAAAAAAACCATAAACACAGTAATCAACCCGAAGGTCGGTTTAGTAGGTGACGGTAGAGATCACCCAGTACTAAGCCCTATACGGCGTGTGAAAATTCACACATCAGGGTAGGGGGGCCAGTTCCTTTCTCTATGCCGGTTATGGTTTCCCAGGAAGTCCTGGTACCCGGAAAATCAGTTTTTAGCTTGGGTGGAGCTGCCGTTGCCCAGAGTGCCTTGCCCGGGAATCAAACCCGGGACCCTCCGGTCAGCAGTCCAACGCTCTACCCACTGGACTACCGTGACCCACTATCCATAGGCAATAAAAATGTAATATAATTTTTTTAGTATTCGTATAAATTTTGTTGCCCCATAAATCCAAACCAGTTATTTCTTGTTTCAATGATGGCCATTGAGTTACTGGACTCAATACGACATCATATTTCAAAGTTGACATTTAGCACAAAGGATTTGTGGCAGAGCTGCTTCTGAATGATAACTCATTGGATTTATGGTGCTGTTGGAGACATCACCCTAAAGTATTTCATGGTAAGTTCACTGTGGGTTCGGTCATTTCCACAATATTGGAAAAACTGTCTCAAAATATATTTCTCTTCAGATGGTTACATTCCATTACATTTACAGCTTATACCTGATCTTTTACTATTTTTAATCAGTTACTCACTCAAATATCTATGTTTTACTGCCAAAGTGCATACTAATTGAGGTCTAAATAATGAATACTCATTGGACACCCAGACTTAACAGGGTAGTCGAGGCAGTCACATGCAAAGCAAAACCAAAGTATTTACAAGACAGGCCTCAACATGGAATGCAATGCAATACCATACTACCATACAAAGCAGTTGGAAGCCACAGAAGGAAAAAAAGGGTGATTGGGGCCGGGGAATCGAACATTCGTGAGAGACAAAATAAATGGACTGTAAAGGCAGAGGCACTAATGACAGAAACTTACAGTAGACAATCAATAAAACTAACCTCAAAGTAAGGCATGTACTCCTGCAAAGTATCGTCAAAAAATGTGGCCCGGGTGTAGCACAACACCATTTGGATGTTGAAAGGGGATCGGAGGGAGTCATTTAACTTGAGCAGCTCCTTCAGGGTGCAGACGGGATAGCCTGTGATTCCAATGTGGTGGGCCTTTCCCTCCTTCACGACCGCATCCAAAGCAGGCAGAGTCTCACTCAGGATGAGCTGGAGGCTTGGAGAGAACTCCACATCGTGAACCTAGAGGCAAAAAGAGTTCCACTTCAGTTTATAAATTCAAATTCAAGGTAAAATGCCGGGGATAGAGAAAAATTTTAAAAATTTAAAACAATTGTTAATTGGAACAGTAAACCGGCAAAACTTTTCAAGCCCTTTTTTAACATGATAAATTCATTCAAGTAAAAGATGTAAATAATTAATACAATAATTTGATTAATGTATTGTGTAATTCTGTATGACCGCTTCATTTTTTATATTTCTTGTTGATTGGGAAACTTATGTTAATGAGATGGGGATTTTCTTTTTTTTTGTGTTAGAGATTGAAGTTTGGAAGTTTCCTTTAAGTGTATTTTTTTCCTGACTGATTTTATTGGTTATCCAATGTGATATTGATTGGATTTGAGATGTCATGTTTTTTTCCAAGGCAAGTTTGATAATAATACTTTGGACTTGTTTGCCACCTGACATTGTCTATCTACACACTTGAGTTTTAATAATAATAATAAATCTATCCCTCAGTCTTATTCAAAAGGGCACCATTGCACAAGCACAGAAATCTTACACAAAAATGCAAACTTACACCCTTCTGGAGAAATAAAGAGTATAACCCTCCTTTACACTTGGAAGAGTGGAAAAGGAAAAAAAGGGTTAATCAAATGAAATAATAATTCACGGGAAATGGTAGCAAACTCATGATCAAATATTACATGATTTCATTTTAGAACTACAATATTAGATATAATTTCAGAACTTTATGCAAAAAGTGATGGGTCTCTGATTCATGACATTGATAATTGAACAAACCTAAGTTAACAGATGAGGGTAAAATAGAAACTTTACACTTCCACAATAAAGATTTAATATTTCATGACCATGCTTTCAGCGCTGTGCATTATGATCAGGGGATCTGATCAGGGATCATCATTAGGTCGCCTGATGATGATGCGACGCATTGAAACCATGGTCGTGAAATATTAAATCTTTAATGCGGAAGTGTAAAGTTTCTTTCTTACCCTCATCATGAAGGAATTCCACTAAGTTAAACCTGAAACTGTTATGTTTATCAAGTTAACAGAGTTTTGAGTAACAACTACCACTAATACGGGAAACAAAAATAATCTATGCATGCATTGCATGCCTTGTTTTCATAAACTGAGAACGAGAAATCATTGTTAAGGACAAATGTATAACAAAGGTGATCACATACCTAACATTTTAACAAAATACATACCAAGTGTAATATAAGATTTTAAAAAAAACCACTTGGGAGAAGAGATAAATTTTTTGGCAGGACTCAAACTTTGAAAAACTCACTGAAAGAGAAAACTGAAAAAAGTATCTATAATAATATCTTCATTTACCAATGTTGAGTTCAGCAAATTAAATAAAAAGTTCCATAACAGGAAGCTAAAAACAAGTCATTTTTGGGTCACATGTGGAAATGATTAACTACAGGATCAGCTCCAAAAAGAAGTTAATGACTTTTTCCCACTGATGTATACAGCTGGAGCGGGGTAATTTGTGGCGGGAAAAGTGGTGGAAGGCCTTGGGAAAGCAACACAACCCATGACAGTTGTCTGCAGGTCTTCATAGTTTGCACATCGCTGATACACTGGACCCCTGTTTGAGGGTCGCATCAAGAATTCATGATGCCACGTTTCATGGAGCAATGATAAACAATAATAATTTGCATTTAGCGCAGAAAATCAGGTTCGGAGATCATGACCAAGGTTGAAGATACTTATGGAAATAAAGCAATATCCCAAGGAATGAATGGTTTTCCGCTGGCATGATATATTCCGCGAGAGCAGTAAGGTGGTTGACAGTGTAGAATGCCCAAGACACCATCCATCAACAACACAGTGTGACGAAAATGCGCAAAAAGTGAGAGAGATTCTAATGCCGATCGACACCTGAGTGTCAGAATGTTAGCAGAAATGTACAATATTCCAAAAACAACAGTGTAACACATTCTTACAGAACATTTCTTCATGAGAGAGATGTGTAGCAAGATGGTCCCAAAAGTTCTATCAAAAGACCAGAATGCTGCGGAATCCCGTGGTGGCCAGATTTTTCAGTGGTATCCCAATCCCTACTTGAGATGCTTTGTGGAGAGCACTTTTAAGTAAAAACGCCATCCATCAGATCGGCCGTTATACATCCTACTCCTACCATATTGCCCACCTATCCCTACGGGTGCAAACGGCCCCTGCTGTCAGTTGCCTCCCTTAATAGCTACTACTAGAAAGCTGCGAATGACAATCTCAAGTAAAAGTGGCCATCTATCATAAGCAAATTAATCGCAACCATGAAATGTACTCCTATTGTTGAACAAGTGAATTATTTGCTTCCTGTAGCATTAGAAAATCATGATTTACAATACCATAGGAGAAATGATGAATTGTTCAAACATAGTAATAATAATAATAATATTTTCATGTATTTCCTGAGAAACTTGCAAGGAAAACATGTTTTTTGGCAAAATACTGCAGTGCATCCAAATTATGACTCTAAGGGAAACTATCCACACGATATGGTGAGACTGGTTGGATTAAGAGGACCTCAATTAATTAGTGATGGTTTACTATATTTAGTCCCTTAGCAGCGGCCATACTAGTGCCATTATAAGAGTCAACTCTTCGAAAAATAATTGATTTTATCTTCAAACAAAAGGCTTCTCAGGCTTGCTTGTTGTTTTAAGTTATATCCTCATGAGTAATTGTCATAAGTGATTACATGCAAAGAAAAACTTAAGATGAATTCTTCAAAACATGTGAGATAAATGGGAAAAGGGTGTGAGATAAAACAAATAAGAGAGATCACCATGAATTATTTATACAGAAATCAAGAGCAATTTGAATCTTTTCACCTTCATGACAACAAACTAGAGCAGATAGTCAAAATGATTAATGAAATCATCTAATTAAATGAAAACGTATGATTAAATATCTTTAAGATATCCATCAAGGGCAAAAGTTAGTCCAGGGAAAGTGTGTTGGACAACTGACTGGAGGGCCTGGGTTCATTCCCCATGCACCAGATCTTCCCGGGAAACCATAGGTGGCACAGGGAAAGAAACTGGCCTTAACTTGATGCGTGAACTTCCCATGCCATTGGGCTTAGTATTGAGTGAACTTTACCATCACATACCAAATTGGCCAGCATCCAATCATTCATTAACCTAATCCTCTGAAATTCCAAGAATAGAGAAACACCCCCAATCTTCCACGTTTCAAACGCCATTGGAGCAAGCCACAAATTTCAATAGTCCAATCAACTCAAAGATTAGCACTGAATGGTTGAGGCCTTAACTTTGTAGAATTCCATTTTTAACTCAGGAAAAATACTATCTTTGCTTTCTACGAAATAAATTTTATTGGTCGACTAGTTTCGTTACACTGTAACATCCTCAGGACTAGACCTCAGGACATCCTCAGGACTAGTCCCGAGGATGTTACAGTGTAACGAAACTAGTCAACCAATAAAGTTTATTTCGTAGAAAGCAAAGATAGTATTTTTCCTGAGTTTTCAAAGATTAGTTTTGAAGCTTTGGATAGTTTACCCAGAAGTATGTCTCATGGGATGTGAAATTCACAAGTCAATAGGGTTTGAATATCCTGGTGAGAGGGGGCAGATGGGAGGGGGTGGCTCACTCCTTACCCTGGGGCACCATATGGTTTCCCACGGTTTTATTGACCACCAAATCCCACCATTTTGATTTTAAATCTGGTGGGCATCACCCAGGATTCAAACCAGTGCCTTTCGGTCAAGAACTTAACATCCTCTATTCAATACGGTTTACCTTCCTTTATTAGATATTACATATAGAGTAATGATCAAATTTTAATATTATCTTTCAATTCAACCATCAGCACAGTCTGGCACCTCTAATATAAAGGAAAAAAGTCTTCGAAACATGGGTCACAAGTGGAAACAAAAAACATATATTATGTGAAACACACATTCTGCATTCCATTGTTATGGGACATCACAAAGTTACCATGACACATATTATCTCTTTCAGACTAATATTTTAGACCGTAGTGACCATGACATCACAATTCACATAACACAAGGTATCAAGCACTCTTTGAAATTAGATATCATGCATAAAACTACCCTTAATACTCGCATATAAGCCAGATTATGAGATATGCCAGCAGTTGTGATTATATTGACCTAGTTTCTATCTCACCAGGATCCCTTAAAAAAATGTTGTTAAAAATATCTGAAGAATTTTGGAATGCTAATTATTGCTGAGTAGATATCTGTATATGTCAATAATTTGTTCCCAATGCCCATTGGGCAATTTTTCTTAATCGATACAACAAGGTCTAGTTAATAACTTCTATTAACATTTATCATTTTGTACCATCATCTGGCCTCTAACATATACTATATTTCTAATACTCTGTTTCCATTTTTTAATTTTTGAATATTATTAAATATTGACATTTTGCCTACATTAATTAACCTAACTAGGCATGTTTGCATACCTGTATACCATGTAAAAATGTCTTTCATGTATTGCAAATCAAACTTCTTCTTTAATTTTAATTTACATTCTAACTCTCAATTAAAAGCATGTAACTTTATGTAATTTGTACCAGTTTGTAAATGTTTTATTATAATTGTGGATCCTTTGTATGCCTTTTTCCCTTTCTTCGTGTAAAAGGGTTATTCCCATTACATAAGTAAATAAATGGACACACTATAAAATTTATACCACAACGCTGCCCTTGACAGTAAACCGCTGCTGTGAACTCTCAACCTCTTTACGATAAGCATTGATTAGCATTTGTGCAAGAAGATACAGCCAGCCATGAAAAACATACTAACCTGAATTATGTCCACATATGGAAGACCTAGAAGTTTGAGACTCTCATTGACACTGCATACGGTCTTCTTGGCGGAGAAATCAAACATCTTCTCGGTTATTGGTTTGTAGCGCCCAACTTTAGTCGCAATATAGTAAGCATTCCTTGGAACACCAGCGAGTGCCTAAGATCCAAAGACAAAAAAGAAATGATTATAAAAATCAGCTTAAAACTGGAATTAAGCCATCCAGAGCCAATTTTTATAGCTACCACATTTTTCACAAAAATTTTGATGATATCAAAATAAAAACAGAAACTAAGCATAGGATAAAAATTTAAAACTATAATAACCCCATGGGGTCTTCAGAGAGAAGATTGTCATACAGCTTGATGAAGTTTTTTTGGGTCTTCCAATGGGTCAGGGGTTCCATGTTGGCCGACGATTCTCTGCTCACCCAAGCACCGCCCCCAGCCTCATCTGCCCGGAGGACAATGCTTGAGTCGAGCGTTGAAACGTCAACCAACAAGGGACCCCTGACCAGGTAGAAGACCTAAGAAAACTAAGCTGATACGCCAGGAAAGTACTCAATCATACTTCATCGTCCCACAGTATTGCATCTAAATGAATTCATGGATATAACTTCAAAACACAGAAACAAAACGGTTTAATGACATTTTGGCCCTGTTATGTTGAACTTCTGAAATTCTACAATGAATAAACATTTGGCATACATGTAGCTCCTTATTTTTCAATATAACAATTCAATTTTCTTCATAATAAGTGTTAGCAGTAAAATATTTTCATAATTTTCTACCAATTCAAGTATTTTGTGGTAAATTCTAACCTGAAAAAATCAGGGTACATCTCATGTGCTGGGAAATACACAATTGAATGGTTCTGAATGGAAACAATTTTTGTATGTTTCCACTCCATTAGAAATAAGTATCATTTAATCAAATTATTGATGAGGTTTCAATATCAGTTTTAAAGTGAAAAACCTAACGAGCTGCTATTGTACGGAAATAAGGGAAGGTGGGCAAAAAGTCCTCAATAATCAATTTTGATTTGAACATCATGAATCACCGGCATTTTGCTAAAACCTTCAACTGTCTTCTCCGCTCGATCCCCAGCAATTATCCAACTTATCCCCTGATTTCTCTGGACTTCCCTCTTTACCTTCTCCTGGCTCACTTCGACTTCTCTCATTGGTTTTTACTTGAGACATATGTATGAACCATTTGGTCTCATCTCTCTCCCAAATTTATGACACAGCACTAATTTGACTTCTCCCTGTCTATAATTTAACAGTTGAATCTGTTATCAAGTGGCAGACAGGTGAGCAAGCAAGAGCAGTAGCTACTGTCACAAAAATATCAATTCATTTTAAGTGGCACGATACACCACATTTCATGGCAATGGTTTCTTCTTTAGTACTGAAGTGGTGTACTTTCTTCCAATAATTCTTGCCAAATTACAGCCAAGACGAGAAACGCAACGATTTAGAATATTACTGCAACAACAGAGTGACGCTCACGATTGCTTTGGAATGGATGAGCAGGATTTCAAACATTTGTTCCACATTCCTAAGAATAGAGCTCATCTTGTGGAATAGCTAAGTCCACATGCATTCTTATTGGATAACCAGTTCACGTGCAGGTAATTATTCCTAATTCATGGAGTTCAGCAAAAGTATAATAAACTCTATTGATACTAATTCATGTCTTTCTTACTTTAAATTAGATTCTGATTGTCATTCAAGTTTTTTACCTCTACCTCCTAAAACTTCTACCAGAGATTTGTTGCCCAAGATTTATATTTTGCAGTTGGCTATGCTGATTTGAGCAACTGCACCGAAAAAGTGAGTAATGCAGAAGCATAAGTCTTGACTTCGAGGCTCATAAAATTCCCGATAACCTCTGGTAAGGGGCATGCAAAAACAGGTAACTGGAAAGGACAACAGGCATACATTTAGTTGTAATATTGTGTATTCGTTCAGTTTGATAATTTATTCATGAACACATATTGAAATCACACCACAGGAAAATTTTAAAAAGACTGCAATTCATAGATTCATGGAGGCGAGGGGATTTCCAGGTGTGATTGGGTGTATGGATTGCACTCGTATCAGAATGGATAAAATGGCTATAAAGGAGGAGGTATATTTTAAAAACCACTATCATTTCCATTCCCAATATCATTGTTTTGGGTCCACAGAACAGTGTGCAACTGCCTCCACTCAGACTCCATTATTCCTTTGACATCGGTGCAACTATAATGATACCCTGCGTCACACTGCAAAACCTAATGGTTATTTGCATTGAAGAATTCCCAAAAATTGAAATGCCACCGTTTCATTTTGTGGATCAGGTTGTGGTAGCTGAAGGAAACGATGAAGAGATTAGGAGAACTGTCGTTCAACAATATTTCAGTTAATTCCAAGAAACTGCAGGAGATGCCACGATGACAGCTTTTAACAGAGTCATCCACAAAGTGTTCATCACAATGAAACAATTTCTGAGCATAAAAATCATTCGCCTTGACCGGGATTCAAACCTGGATTCCTCGATGTATGTTCAAGTGCTTCAGCCAGTAAAGCTATCGAGGCATCTGCTTACACTCGGAGATTTTGGTGGCTTTAAAGGAGCAAGATATTGCGATGAAATACCATACATACTATGTCACATGCATTTGTAGTCATGCACGATGTGCCACAGTCCACAAGGTTAAAGTCAACTTTCAAACACTAGGGGTGTTTTGCCTTCGACAAATTTCAAAGAAACTCCAGGAGATGCCGCGACAGGAACTTTTAATGGAGTCACCCACTAAATATGCATTACAATGTAAAAATTGCAGAGCATAAAAATCATTTGCCCTGACTGGAACTCGAGTCTCCATCCCTTGATTTCCGGCCAAGTGCTGTTGCCAGTTAAGCTACCATATTTGAGCTAATTACGATTGGCAATAAAACAATAAAAAACGGCAACTTTTTCCCTGCATTATTAAACAATTTTTGACTCATTTCACCCTTCATATCATTTACTCATCCTTTCATTTGCCCGGAAAAATTCATCTTGGGTCTTTTAGCAGGTGAGAGTCTGAATTCTGGCTGATGTTTTAATGCTCAACTTGGGTATGGTCTTCAGGTCAAGGATACCAGAGTATCAAAACATTGGGTGGACTGACACACAATGATGGCTGTAAACGATGGATAGATGCTTAATAGTGCCAGTCATCAAAAGAGGTCATTGTCACTGTGACCATCATAATTGCACACCGAGTTAGAGAAAAGACTTCCCCTTGGGAAAGAGACCCATGGATTCCCAGGATTTAAGGGTACACCTTCCGCATGAAAACCATTACACCGAGTGAGTCACACACATCAACCAAGGGACACTGGGAAAACAAGACACCCTCAATACTTGGGTGGCCTAGAAACTCGGAAACCGATGTCGTGGTAGACACCACTGAACCTAGTGGCTAACTTTGACCAAGATTTTGAAGAAACACAAGCCCTTTGAAGTGAATCATATGCTCACTATGTTCAACCTCTTTAAACTTACTAATTTCTTTGTAGGTTTAAATTACTTACTAATGTGAATAGATATTCAGAAGGTCTACCAAATGCGGCATTAAAGTTTCACAGTTGTAACACCCACGGCTGTCTATTTTGTCATTTAATGATTTTTTTAAGGAAATCAAATAAATTAGTGAATGCTTTTCTCGTGTATGCTTTTTTCTCAGGGATATCTGGGCATTCACATGACAGGATTCACGAAATATCATGGATTCATTATGTACTTCCTAAAAACTGCTGTGAGGCATGAGAAAAGAATTTAATCAACAGGTTTGTCATTATAGACTTACCAGAATTAAGCAAGACTTCAAGAAAAAGATGGATAGTTATAATTAAAATAATAATACATTTTCCCCTATTTTATAACCACACAGCACATTGCATTTCCCTACACTTAGCATGTTCATGAGCAATAATTGGAGGAAATTGCCATTTCTATAGTCCTTGGAAGGAAGAGGGGGAGCGGGTAAGGTGGGAATGGAGGATGGATTTCCCGAATACAACAAAGTGCCATTGGAGAAGGACGGTGTTCTTATCGAGGAGGCTAATGAGATAACAAGGTTTAACGGAGCAAACGAAGAGGTAAGGCCTAACTGGGGACAGGGAGAAAAACAAAGCATTTGTTTTGGAGGATACTTGTGGCCAACAAGAGGGCTGTATTTTCGCCTTTTTATGTGGATGGCGATTTCCATTGACTAATGTCGGCAGCATCTCGATAAAAATACAGTAGCGGTCACCCTCAAAAAGTCACTTATGGAAGTCGGGACATAGGACCAAAATTTCTAGGGCAAACACATTGTGCTCCTTCATTATCATTTTGAACGATCTGCCAGTTTGGGGCAACATGCACCGAGTCACACTTTCCTGCTTGGGTATGTTAAAACTGAAAATCCTGACAGAGAATGTTACATTTGTCCTTGTTAGTTATCAATAGTGCACTATGTACCCACTTTGTTTTTGAAAAACTACCACCCTTGGAGCTCCGACGCAATCTCCAAATTAAAAATTTCTCAACTTCTACCACACCCCAACTTCCACCTTCCTCGTCTGGCCCTCACTAAAAAAACTCGTTATGTAACTTCCACCCCTTCTCGCCACTTATCCGCTACCACTGGAGGCACCGGTGCAATCAGCGAAACCAGCCCCTCTCTCTCTTATTTTCAACTTTCTCTCCTCCTCTCAATACCAAGAGCTACATAATCGGTGATTTTCAATAATTACATTGCATGAGACTATACCACAGAGCAGTGAAACGTGCTATGCCACGTATCAAGGGTGGAAAATATAGTTATTGTTTTAATACGGTTTGTCATAAGAAACCCCAAATGAAAAATGGTCCTATCACTCGAAGAGCGATAGTCTCCGCTACAAGCCCTAGAGGAGTACAGTGTGCACATATAAAAACGACGACGTTAGTTAACTACCAACATATTTTTTAAAAATTTATTGTCAATTTATTCAATTGCGCTAGAAAAAGAAGAACTACTCGCCCAAGAGTAGTTTTCTATCTAAAAGGGTGGCAACTCGTTCATTATGTTACGCATAAAGTTATATTTATCTTACTTTTCCAAGGATTGCCTCAGATTTCCCGTCGCCGTACCATGGCGCAGTATCTATGTAATTGACACCTTTGCGTAAAGCCTCCCGGACTGCCTCGATAGCTTCCGCTTCTTCGAACTCCCTACAAGCAAAAGTAAATAGCAAATTCTTAGTAACATAATGCAAGTTTGGCTTTAAGTTTACATATTTTCAGATGAGGTTTGATACTTTATTTCATCTTATGACAGCCAATCGGGTTTCAATCGTGGAATTATGAGTATTAAAATTGAGAACTTTACATTTACGGCCAGTGGCGAAATTTACGCACCCATAAAAACCACCCAAGGCTCCTCCTCCTAGGCTGAGATGAGAAACAACTAATCCAGTTTTACCTAATGTCGAATAACGCATAGCTTCAACAGCTTCCACATCGTGAAAACCTTCCACATAAGTGGGCGGTAACATTTTTCCTGGTACAAATATGTAAAGCAATTGCAGGAAAGCACTTAATAAATGCCCGTTGTGGAAATATTAAATGCCAATCAACGTTAGCTAAAGAACGACACAATAAAAAATTTTACACGCGAAGTGTACAAGCCATATATAAATATTTCTGAAGAAACAAATGAATTAAGAATGAATGAAAAAGGCGCGCAAATGCAATCAGACAACCAACGATCTCTTAAGATGCCCACCGAGTAGCATTTTACGGAGGTGGGCCAGCAAGAACATCTGAATTTCGATTTTCATCTGTTCAAAAATAGTACAAAACACCTTACTTGATGTAGCTTTCGAATTGAATTTTAGAGCCATGGTATTGGTTAAACATTTCGCGAATACGTGGCCAAAACGTCTTTTCGCCAGGTATTAGCTAAATGTGTCTCCAGTAACCTTCATTTGCTAAGCAGTCAGCTGATGGCTGTTTGTCATGAAATGCGCATAGAGGTAAATATTAGGTTCAGTGATTGAAAGGATTGTGAGGAGTAAAATAGAAAAGGGAGTTTCTAATGCTTTGATTTTACCCCATATGCAAAGGAATACCAAGCAGGATAATGAATTGAAACGAAAACTTATTTACAAAGGGGTAAATAAAAAAAAGCCCAAAATAAACGATTTTATTGGATTATCACATTTGAGTGTCGACATCAAGTAACTCCAGGCTAGAGGAACAAGAATACTCCAAAGAGACTCCATAAGTATGAAATTGTTTTAATTCAAGGTCTCGTTGGGGTAGTTGGTATGAAACAAAATTTAGAACTAATATTCGATGTAAATGAATCGAAGAGACCGGTTCGAATCTTGCCATGAGTGTTAGCTCATGGCTGGATGTGATCAACCAGAAGTAATGAAATCAGAAGTACTATGTAACTGCGGAAACGGTTTCCTAGCTCCTTCCTGTCGGGAGAAAATTTTCAATGAGTATTATATATGTACATTCATCGCTTGGAAGTAACGGAAGTCGATCGCAGCTTAGAAACTAGTGTCTAAGTAAAAACTTATCGTTCTTCGTTATAGCTTGCCAAAATTCTATCCTCAGACAACGGGCCAACATTTCAAACATTTTTGATTCGCTTTAATATAATTTATAATTTTCCATGTTCTCGACAAATGTAGCAATAGAAAGACAAGATGAAAACAAAATGGAACGATTAATAATTGCCAGTGCCAATAAGACAGATTGGCAAGAGAAACTAATGGAATATCTAGTAACTCAGTGAGTCATTCCTCACTCGGGAACAGGTATTTCACCAGCTAAGTTGTTTGCCATTGATACTAGGGATATAATTTTATCATATTAGCTCCCCACCTAATGCATCGCGGGTATTACGAACCGTTTATCGCCTACGGAGATTATCTCTCCGCCGGCTGCAGGATTCCGTCCGAAACGAGTCTCACCGCTCAGGAACTGGTATTTCACCGGCAGAATTATTTTTGTTGGTACTCAGGAGATTACATATTTCATCAATTCCGATTCTGTTAACTCCCTACGTAATGCGTTGGGGAGTTTAAGAACCATTTATCGCCTGAGGAGATTCTCTCTCCGCTGGCGGAATGATATCGCCAGAAAAAAGTTTCACAGCCCAGAGCGATAACGAATTGATTTAGAGATCTGCCGAGTGGTGTCATACCACCGGAAATGAGTCCCGTCGCCAAAAGCGATTACAAGCAGGTTTTAGGCAGGGTACCACGTCGAGCTATCCCTTCCTTTGGCTCTATTTGCATTAAGTCTGCACTTTGTTTACAGCGGTGGTCTTTTCTTGACATATTCAGAGCATTTAATATGAGTGTAGGAGGGTTTTAAACACAATTGTAGGACGTAGAAGTTCCCCTGTTCCCTACAGCCTCTAAATTTCCGTACCAAAACGCATCGGTGAGACAACTCTTTGCGGAAGGCGCCAACCTCGCAAAGCCCACAGCGGCACCATACGTTTTTAAACCGACTCGGGTAACTCCCGAGATCTTTCAATGGGTCGATATCTTAGTTCAACGAGGTATTCTGGCGATGGCCAGGCCTTCCTGCGCTTTTCCCCTGATCGCGATTCCAAAGGCATCAGGTGGTACTAGAATCATTCAGGATCTGTCCGATTGGACCAAATACTATAACAAACCAAAGTTTTCTCTCAAGGACGCCGCCAAGGCACTTGAAACTATCCCAGAGGGCTCCTTCCTTATCAAATTGGACCTCACTGATGCGTTCTGGCAAATTCCAATTCATCCGACGCAACGCCACTTCTACGGCATATTCGTTAATCACGAATATTTTCAATGGACCCGTTTACCCATGGGGCATGCCCTGGCACCTGCAATCATGCAGAGATGGGCAAGGGCGGTGGCACAGGAAATTTACGATCGCTTTCACGTGCTGATGATCGCCTATCTAGACGACTGGCTGTTCGTTTTCCCGCCTTCAACGGTCCAGCCTATCAATGAGATACTAGCCTTTCTTCAAAACGACCTGGGTATAGTTATCAATTTAAGAAAGAGCGTCCTAAGGCCCACTCAACGACTAAAATACCTGGGAGTAAATATCTGCACAAACTCAAGGGAATTGTCCCTGACGAAAGGAACCCTTGATAGAGTAAAATATATTATTGATGTCGTGCCCAGACTCAGGAGAGCGGATTTCCCGAAGGCATTAGGATTCATCTCCTGGTGCGTCTATATCCTCCGCCCCCCATACTTCCTTATGTCAGACCTAGCACGCCGCCAAACCAAGTGGGCAATGGAATTATGGGAGGCGGGGATATGGAGGAAGAGAAGGCGGTTTAGCAGTATTAACTTACAAATAGACATCTTTTCCGACGCTACTCCTTTCCAGGCAGCCTGGACCATTTCGCAGTATGGAATTCAGGAGATTTGGGTATTTGACGAAATGTTACCTATATTAGAGGCGGAAGCCTACGCTGCCTTAATGGCACTTCTACATGCCGGACAAATCTGTCCAGAAATTTGTTCATTGTTCATTTTCTGTGATAACACAGCTGTTGTATATTCAATGCAAAAAGGGAAGGGTGCACTGTTCCGCAACCCGGACCTAAAGTATATGTACTTGAAAATAATAAAAGAAATGTCACAAGTTGTGACCTGGCAGTACATCTCCACCGCCGACAATCCGGCCGATCGTCCGTCTCGGACCGTCCTTCCTCCCTATGCCAGATCGGCCGCCCATACGGCGGCTGGATGGATATATAGAAGGGACGAGGCCTGAGGCGGCAGTCGGTTGGAAAAGTCGGTCAGGAGGTGTGCTGCCAGATCTCTCGAGAGATCAGCACGATCGCGATCAGGCGATCATCAGCACGTGAAAGCGATCGTAAATTTCCTGTGCCACCGCCCTTGCCCATCTCTGCATGATTGCAGGTGCCAGGGCATGCCCCATGGGTAAACGGGTCCATTGAAAATATTCGTGATTAACGAATATGCCGTAGAAGTGGCGTTGCGTCGGATGAATTGGAATTTGCCAGAACGCATCAGTGAGGTCCAATTTGATAAGGAAGGAGCCCTCTGGGATAGTTTCAAGTGCCTTGGCGGCGTCCTTGAGAGAAAACTTTGGTTTGTTATAGTATTTGGTCCAATCGGTCAGATCCTGAATGATTCTAGTACCACCTGATGCCTTTGGAATCGCGATCAGGGGAAAAGCGCAGGAAGGCCTGGCCATCGCCAGAATACCTCGTTGAACTAAGATATCGACCCATTGTAAGATCTCGGGAGTTACCCGAGTCGGTTTAAAAACGTATGGTGCCGCTGTGGGCTTTGCGAGGTTGGCGCCTTCCGCAAAGAGTTGTCTCACCGATGCGTTTTGGTACGGAAATTTAGAGGCTGTAGGGAACAGGGGAACTTCTACGTCCTCGTCTGCCTCATGGGTCTGGGTTGGCTGTTCGTTTTCTTGAATTTCGGGCGCGGGGGAAGCGGCCCGTGGCCTAAGTCGTTCGGGATTTGTTACTAGATCTATCTGTGTAAACATATTAGACAATTGGTCCTCGCCGTCAAAGAGTTCGTCGTCGCCTGCGGGTGGTTCCTCCGGTTCTGGTGATGTGTCGCCGTGTACACTGGGTTCACTTGCAGGGGTTCAATTCAATTCAAAAAGGTGTTTATTTATCCAGGTTGTTGTACATAACATTTATAAGCAACAAATAACAAATAACAGGTAACAATGTAACAGTATATATAAAAACAGTAAGTTGTACAACAAACAAGGAAGCCCTGTTTTAGGCTGTGCGCCTCTTCAGGGTCTAAAAACTGTTTTATAATGTCTTTCGTTCAGCTATTGCATGTATCTTTTATCTTTTCGCGGGGTAGCATTGGCCTGGCATTCACCCTAGGCGAAGGGGAAACCCGAAAAACCCTTCGCAGGCCGCCATAAGGAAGTCCGTAACAGTTATGTCCATAAATAAATAATAAATAAATAAATTAACATGAATGTAAAATATAGTATAAATAGTATAAATAAATAAATAAGTAATTGTCTTTGTTTAAAACACATTATTCACTGGCACTTTTATCACTACACTGCTGTTTCCAATTGCGGCTCTTCTTCAGTCCCTTGTTGTTTTCTCCGTTTCGTTTTCTTTCGGAAGAGTGGGTACTCCTCGATGGGGCGTAGATTCTCGGGCACTGGTAGAATGCTGCCCAGTCGATAAGGTGGTAGGTGTGTCTCTTCGTAGTACAGGTGTAGTTGGTCGCTTATTATCCTTGCTGGGGAAATTAGTTTCGTCTTTGGTCGTTTCCCCAGTACTGCGTTGGCACTCTGCATTATTTCCCCTAGGAGAGTTTCGTTGCAGGTGGCAATCCGGTTTGCAGCTCTGGCGCGGAGACGGCATAACCTGTGAAGGATAGGTTCAGTATTAGAAATTAAGTATACGTCAGTACTAGGATGCATGGGCGACAGAAGATGCAGCTGCCTGAGCACTCTCCTTTCCAGGGCGGCCCATATGGTCATATGAGTGTTTTTGAAGGGAAGGATTGCTAGCGCGGCGTATTCCATAACAGGGCGGACAAAGGCCCTGTATAGGAGCAGGCAGCACTCCGCAGAGACCCCCTTCCCTCTCGCCCGGACTGCTCTCAATAGGCCACTCCGACGACTGCATCTCGACCATACATCCCTGATGTGTGCATAAAATGTAAGGTGTCTGTCTAAAGTGACCCCCAGGTATTTGACGGAGTTGGACGTCGGGATTTGTTGCTGCCAGAGCCCAAGTGTGGGTTGTCGCAGTCCCACCATCCTTCGGTCTAAGTGACTCGTAAAGATGACAAGGGTGGATTTTTTGGGGTTAGGCCGTAGTCGCCACTTTCTGAACCATTCTTCCAGTTTTTTAGCTTGTTTCTGGAGGTGTGCCATTGCCGATTCTGGTGTCCGTGCCGGCGTCCAGATGGCCGTGTCATCCGCATATTGGGCAGTTGTTACGCCCCGATTCCTTGTGGTATCTGTTGGCATGTCCCAGCAGTAGGCTGCAAAGAGCAGCGGGGACAGGACTGTGCCTTGAGGCACTCCAGCTGAAGGAAAAAAGGGATTGGATAGTGTACTGCCCACCTTCACTCTAGCAACCCTATTCGACAGAAAGGTATGAATAATTCTTGTTAATGAGGGAGAAACTTCTGGCATCGTTGATAGTTTGTACAGGAGTCCGTTGTGCCATACGTGGTCGAACGCCCTTTCGATGTCCAGGAAAAGTGCTGCCATAAATTTCCTTTGATTAATGGCCTCCGCGGTTTCAGTGGTGAAGAGTGCTAGGGGGTCTCTGCGTGCATCTCCCGGGCGGAAACCATACTGGTGTTGTGGTAGGATGTCTTTGTTTTCAAACACTGATTTCATTCTTGCTACCAGTATTCTTTCGAACCATTTGCCCAGGTTACTAGTAAGACATATTGGTCTATAGTTTTCCGCTTTCTTGGTGTCCTTCCCTGGCTTGGGCAGCATTATTGTCGTCATCTTCCGCCATTGTAGTGGGTAGTAGCCAAATGTCATTATGCCGTTGAATATTTTCAGCATAGCGGCATAGCATGATGGCGCATTCTTGATATGCCGGCTGGTGATTCCATCTTCCCCCGGTGCGGTGTTTTTCCATGGGCGGGCGAAAAGTACATCGTCTTCGTCAATCTTTCCTGTGATGTCATCTTCCTGGTTTGCGACGTGGGTTGGCTGTAAGGAGTACGGCAGGTTGGCCAGATGCTCTTCCACCATGAGTACGTTGTCTTCACGGAAAAGGTTGTCCTCCAACGGTTGGTATACGCCGTCAAGTACCCGGCGGAATTCTTCTGCCTTCTCCATAGGCGTGGCTATTGGTGTCCCGTCGGGTCCAATGAGGTTGGTTGTTCCCGTCCTTTTTTGTCCGGTCAGCACCTTGAACTTGTTCCAAAATTTTCCACCGTCCCTGTAATTTAAGGTTTTGCACGCGTTCTCCCAGGCCGTTTCCTTGTATTGCGTGGTTGCCCTGCGAATAATGGCGTTTGTTCTATTCCACTCGGTTTTTAGTGATGGATCTTTCGTTCTTATCCAATCGCGGTATAGTTTCCTCTTCCCTTTGATGAGGGTAACTATGTGTTGTGGCAGAGGGGGGCGTGTGGGGTTTATGGTTTTGGTGGGGAAGTCCTTCCTTGCCTCCCGAAAGGCATCTGTCACCGTGTCCACAGCAGCGTCGATGTCCTCTGCGGATGATGGCTCCGAGATGTTTGCAGTTGCCCGGCCGATGTATTCGTTGAAGGACTTCCAATCCACCTTCGAGTAGTCTGTCCTGGTGAATGTGTGCCTGTGTGTTCTTTTCGAGAGTAGAAACGGAAAGGAAAATGGTAGGTGGTCTGAAGTTATGCAGTCATCTACCGTGATGTCACCTAGGAGGTTAAGGATGTCGGGTGAGACAATTGCGTGGTCCGGGAAGGATGCTCCGCGGCCGATGAAAGTCGGCGTTTGTATGTCAAGTCGTATCATATTATGTTGTTGTATAAAGTGCTCCAACTCCTGTCCTTTAGCGGTTGTGATGGAGTCTCGGAATGATTGGCTTCTGGCATTTAAGTCCCCTAGGATTATGTATGGTTTCTGTAGGGATGTTATGTGTGAGAGGGCCTTGATTGGGAGACGGTCGTGCGTTCTTGAATACAGAACCCCCACGATGATTTTTCTTTTATCGACAGTGATTTCGGTGATGACTCCTTCATTTTTGTCTTCCATTGGCTCTGGGAATTGTAGTTCTATTGTTGGTATGTCATCTCTAATGAGGACAGTAACGCCGCCGGATCCGGGTTGTAATCTTGGGGTGCCGAATTCCTGAAACATGGGAATGTTGCATTTTGAGTTAGGTTTCAGGTAAGTCTCCACCAGCCCCATGATGGAGACTCCCTTAGACCTTATATGTTCTTTAAGAAGCGGCATTTTCTGCCGCACAGCACCATGTATATTTATAAAAGACACCGATGAATACTTATCCATGGCGGGCGACGGCGGCGTAGGAGACGCTTGGGAAGACCCTGTTCCCGGAGTACAGTGGAGTGACTGTGACTCCCAGGATCGCTTCTGCAGCCTCCCGGATGATGCGGGCTGTGAGGTCTCGGTTTGCGGGATGTAGGTTGGCGTTGATGACCGTCAACATCCTCAGGAGGTCCCCACGCGTAACCGGTCTCTGTACTTCCTCGTCGTCCGTCACGGATCCTATGATGTAGGAATCAGCGTAAATTGGGGCCGTGGTTGCTAGTGACGAAGGGAGTGCGGGTCTTTTTGGGCAGGCCCAGGCACCCGCGTGGTGGCCACCTCGGCAGTTGGCACAGCGCAGGACCTCTGCTTTGCAGTCGGCGGCGCTACTTGCGGGGGAACACTTTCGTCACTTTCACTCTCACTCGCCTGTAGCTCCTAAACTCCTCTGCTAAAATGTAAACAGGATTGTTCAGTATAATCAGGTGAAATGAAAGTAGCGATATTGGTTCTTCAGAAATATCTCATGGACTAAGACCTAATAATTAATTTTGTATAGCGATGACTATTATTTTATGCAGCATATATTTATTAAATTTCAATACTTAGCATTTAATGTGTTATTATAAATATTTTACTTTTCATCGCATTCCTGCATTGAGCAAAATCGGAAATTGTGAGCGAAGCAAAATGTTTATCTTAAGAATAAATTCGCGAATGGATATATGCACGCAGAATGTATGAATTCTAAGGAAAACACTGTATATACCCTAACCTGTTAATCATGATGTGAGCTGTAAAAACAATCCAAATGGAATTACCAAGGCATTCTGTGGCTACTAATAAGTGCATTTATTAATGCCTTTAAAACTCATGTGATTATCAATTATTCAACACGGGGATGTAATGGTCTAGAGGCAAGATAGAACATGATGAGTTGTCAATCAGTGGACACGTTTAACCTAACAGATGCATCAGATAAGACACCCAACTTTGTGAGTTCTCGGTACCAGCCATATCCTGGGAGAGGACAGGGAATAACACTAGCATGCCTTATCATACGTTTTCGCATGCAAATTTCATATACCATTCTAGCATTAGTGCGAGAATTAGGAGGAGCTTTAGCCCCGCTTCTGAAACCACAGTTTCAGTACTCATGTCCATGGTTTTATTGTCTTAACTTCCAAGTAAATAGCAAAAATCGCAGGATCCCTTCAATTACTGCCCAATTAACAATTAAGGAAGAACAAAGGTTAAATTACAGCCATTAAGTATCATCAGAAATTAAAAACATTTATTAAGTCACAATATGCAGGTAAATGGAATAAAAATATTTTTTCCGATGGACCCTAAGTAGCCCAAGGTTCAACACTTATCATTGGAATTATGGAGTATTGAAAGAAAACAATTTCATAAATGTAAATAAATTTAATATGCCAATCAGCTAGATTCATTTTTTGCCATTCATTGTGCTGTAAAAATTGTGCCAATTGTAGATTGTGTTCCCAGTCATTGCACGTCTGACAACCTGCAATAACTGCAGTGATCATCACCAACTTACATACAATAATTCAGGTACAAAAATCAAATGGTAAATAAATCACATAGACATTTGAGAAATATAACAATCCTGATAATTATATAATAAAATGCATATAATGGTCATTTATAAGAAAAACAAACAGCACGCAATACGTTTTGGTACACTTGTATGCAGTATACATTAATAGAAGATCAAAATGTAGTCCGTTTATATGTGGCCATAACTAATAGAGATCTCTTCTCGGGGCTCGACTTTCCATATAAAGCATTTAGAAACAATCCTGTGAACACGAATGTGGTCCCCAGCCACTGATGCATCATAAGCGAGTTGCCAAAGAGTAATAGAGACCCCAAAACTGTGAAGAACTTCCTGGTGGTGGTTATGATAGAGCTTGGAAGTGAACCGAATTCACTGACAATTACTAAGATAAAGAATTGGCCGAAAGCACCAGCGATCGCCAGTGACGCAAGGTGCCAAGCCACAGATGGATGTCGACCAACAAAAGCAGAGAACGTGACAGCTTCTCCGGTGAAAATCACAGCGGCACCGACGAACAAACAAGACCACTTGTTAACGCAAAGCAACATGTTCCAGGACCGAGTTTCGTGCTCTGCTTTCATTCGATCCTGAACAGCACCGGTCAGGCCATCCATGGCAAGGGAAGCCAACAGTAGCAATTCACCCACTCCAATCCCACTTTCGTTCACAGGTCCTGACTTACAGTCTGTTAACATAAAGATAGCCACGCCTGCAATAATAAGGACGATGAAGATATATTTTCGGAGGAGATACCTTTTTTTGCCCAAAAGTACACCAAGCACCATCACTGGAATAGGTTTGCATGATTTAGCTATGACTTGAGTAGGATAAGTCACCCACTGTAGAGCCATATTACTGCACACCATGGCCAATAAAAAGGTAAGAGCACTCGAGGAATAATAAAACGTTTTCGTTGTATCTTCTCCTTGAGGTTTTATCAAAAGTATTATAAAACGGGCGAATAAGTAGTTGGCTACGCACTGCACTAATACCAGGCATAGAGTATACGTGAATCTCTCTTCCTCCTCCCCGTTTATTCCGCCGTATTTACCGCGAGTGATTCTCTCCTGGAGCACCCCAAAATAGAAGTGAAAAATGAATATGCCAACTGCCGATATTATTAACTTATTATTTTTCTCCATCGTCGGAAGTATAACCGGCGGACGGGATTGCGTTAGTATCAATACCGGCGCATGTCATTTACTTTTAAAATATATCCGTTCGCGGCTGGGTCAGCAAAACATTGCAGACGAAATATATAAGTGGCGCCATCATACATAAACAATAGGAAAAGTTGACAATTGAATGTCGTAAAAGACGGGCAGAGCCGAGTAGGTGGGATTTCAATGGGAAGATAAGAGAAGTCATAATTATTGGAAGATAAGGTCTTAAGAAACCGAGGTATTGTCGACACAATTTAGGCGTGAAATTTGCTGCCTACGCTAGAAGTAACGTGGAAAGCATTTCTTCAGATGCTTCCCCAGCGCCCGACACCAGTCCAAACATTATTGCTACGAAAACCTCTTATTACTGTTGAATTGATTGAAGATTTGGAAAAATACAAGGATATATATGAAAAAGTGTCACTGGTATTTCTCCTTTATTCTGATATAGGTTTGGCTCTTTAACGGCTAATAGCTGTAGAAGCTGATCTATGTCAAATCATCTGTCGTCGGTAAGTGAAATCTGTTTACTATCGCACTGGGCACGAGCATCGGCCAGAGGACGTGGGAAATATACAAGTGAGGATGGAACTTCACTTTCATATGAAAACCAATCTGCCTTAAAGGAAGCGCTTTGCATCGCCCAGAGCGTTTTTCGTCGTGAACATCTTCCCAGCTTTCCTCATAGGCCTTTAACCCCTTCGAAACTTTGAAGTAGGGCAGAGGAGAGTTCCCGTAAGCCTCACGAATTATTTTGTTGGTCTTCTTAAAAGATGTTTACAGTTTAGCACAAAACTTAGTAAGTGCTTAACGTTGCTCGATAGTCGAGTCCATTTTTCTCGTGACATGGTCGCCGCTCAGAGATTTATAGTAACGGACGCCATGCCGCTTCCACAGCTTGGAGAGCACTGAGATCGGTATTGCGGCAAAGCTTAGCTTGCCCCCCACTTACTAATAGTGGTTTGATCCCACTCCAACCAATAGGAGCGGCGCGGGAAATTCAATCGCATTACTTTCGGAACACCCTGTATATTTCATGATATAAATTCCGATCGACGAGGATTTTTGATGTATATCATTGATCGAAAATCACAATATAAACTAGTTTGAAACATTTAAGGTGTATTAAAGTAATATGGAAGAAATAAAGATGCGTGATATTCCCAAATATTTGAAGAAAATTGGTTGTAATAGAATATCTGTAGTATTGACCAAATATTTTTAACGATATGCTAAATCATTTGAATGAATCAAGACCTCGGTGAGATGTAAAAACTAGGTATTTTCTGAAAATATGCACACATACACACGAAGGGCAAAACATGTCCTCTAAAAATGATGCCCGAAAGGATTACTTTGGATGAAATGAAGGATACCAAAATAGATTTTCCTAATTCCTCATCACCCAATTTCACAAGGCTGAGGTCTTAGGCGGTGGCTTACAGGTTATATATAAACAAAATAAAGAAGAAAACAACTACATCTATGGAAAATTTTGGATGCATCATAGATTGGCTGGTCAACACTAACTTTAAGGTGCTCTTGCCTAAGTAAAAATGGCCCCTTGTTCAATAATCACAATGATGGTGGATACCAAAAAATATGTGCATTTGAGGCTCTTAGTAAAATTATTTTGTTGCCTCCACCGGTGAATGATTACATTGGATGCAAACACGATCAATTAATATAATTCAAAATTTCAGTAACACTAATTAATATTTTGTTAATCCCTTTACAATTGAACCCAAGAGCACCAGTGCTAACTCATGAAAATTAAACAAAGCTGAAAGAAGACACCAGGCAATCACTGAAAGTCTGAAATCATCGAATTGATGTTAAGCAATCCTGCCAAGATTCTTATTTTTATTATTACCCTCTAACCATTGAATAGATAATGTTATGTTATTTCATCGCTGAATTTTCTGCCTTAGCACTGGATAATTATTTTAATTAATTTCCAATGTCAACATTTGATTAAGGGAACTTTCCTGTTAATAAGCCTTCGAAAAATCATTACACAGCAACAGAAGTAATTTCCAACAAAAATTCAGAATTTTCAGAGGAAAAAATGAAGTTATCTTTAAAAACTCAGAATTTATTAGGGACTATTCATGCCACAAACAAATGTGGCATACATCTAGGATTTGTGAAGAAATGATTTCATCCACTCTTTCCTCAAAAAACATTTGAATTCAAGAGATAAATGAACTAAATTCTGTTCAATGTCAGTCTGATACATTTTGGTTGTTTTCCATAATGACATTCAAGCATTATGCAATAAGTGGCTGCAATCCATGCGGTAAAACAATATGATCATTCTTCACATAAACAGGAAGAATGATCAGGTTGCGGTTGGCTGGTCAACGGATGGCAATGATTGAGAATTTTCAATTCTTTACTTCAATAACTCGCAACGCCTATGTAAATAGAAAAATTGTTGCTCTGTCATTAGATATATTCAGCTAGAGCATGCACATATATTTTTTGGATGAAGTTCTCCCAAATTCAAAACTAGTATATAAAGCTGAAAAAACTTCTTCAAAAGCCTTAAACAAGAAACAGTTGTCAAGGCAGAAAAATAATGAAATAGCATTTAGTGTAACTGCATCTCTGGGAGAACAGAGGTACAATATCTTGCAATTTTGTAAAATCAATGCCACTGCATATAATGCACCAAGAATTAAACTGCAATAATGTAAATTGACAAAATGAAAATTCAAAGAATATTAATTCTCTAGGTTGAGTACTGTGGGCACTTGTAGCCAAACCAATAAGGTAATAAAAAATTGTTTGTTGCATTTTATATGAATTCTGAGGAAAACTCTGTTTATTTCCTAACCTAATAATCATGATGTAAACTTACTAATTAGGGTGCTCATCAATCAATATTGCCAATAGAACTCTAGTAATTATTAATTATTCAACATAGGGACGTAATGGTCTAGAGGCAGGATAGAACATGATGAGTTGTCAATCAGTGGACACGTTTAACCTAACAGATGCATCAGATAAGACACCCAACTTTGTGAGTTCTCGGTACCAGCCATATCCTGGGAGAGGACAGGGAATAACACTAGCATGCCTTATCATACGTTTTCGCATGCAAATTTCATATACCATTCTAGCATTAGTGCGAGAATTAGGAGGAGCTTTAGCCCCGCTTCTGAAACCACAGTTTCAGTACTCATGTCCATGGTTTTATTGTCTTAACTTCCAAGTAAATAGCAAAAATCGCAGGATCCCTTCAATTACTGCCCAATTAACAATTAAGGAAGAACAAAGGTTAAATTACAGCCATTAAGTATCATCAGAAATTAAAAACATTTATTAAGTCACAATATGCAGGTAAATGGAATAAAAATATTTTTTCCGATGGACCCTAAGTAGCCCAAGGTTCAACACTTTTCATTGGAATTATGGAGTATTAAAAGAAAACAATTTAATAAATGTAAATAAATATAATTAATTTAAAGAATAAATTTAATATGCCAATCAGCTAGATTCATTTTTTGCCATTCATTGTGCTGTAAAAATTGTGCCAATTGTAGATTATGTTCCCAGTTATTGCACGTCTGACAACCTGCAATAAGTGCAGTGATCATCACCAACTTACATTCAGGTACAAAAATCAAATGGTAAATAAATCACATAGACATTTGAGAAATATAACAATCTTGATAATTATATAATAAAATGCATATAATGGTCATTTATAAGAAAAACAAACAGCACGCAATACGTTTTGGTACACTTGTATGCAGTATACAGTAATATAAGATCAAAATGTAGTCCGTTTATATGTGGCCATAATTAATTGAGATCACTTTTTCTTGGGGCTCGACTTTCCATATAAAGCATCTAGAAACAATCCTGTGAACACGAATGTGGTCCCCAGCCACTGATGCATCATAAGCGAGTTGCCAAAGAGTAACACAGACCCCAAAACTGTGAAGAACTTCCTGGTGGTGGTTATGATAGAACAGGGAAGTGGACCGAATTCACTGACAATTACTAAGATAAAGAATTGGCCGAAAGCACCAGCGATCGCCAGTGATGCAAGCTGCCAAGCCACAGATGGATGTCGACCAACAAAAGCAGAGAACGTGACAGCTTCTCCGGTGAGAAACACAGCGGTACCGGCGAACAAACAAGACCACTTGTTCATGCAAAGCATCATGTGCCAGGACCGAGTTTCGTGCTCTGCTTTCATTCGTTCCTGAACAGCACCGGTCAGGCCATCCATGGCAAGGGAAGCCAACAGTAGCAATTCGCCCACTCCAATCCCACTTTCGTTCACAGGTCCTGACTTACAGTCTTTTAACATAAAGAGAGCCACGCCTACAACAATAAGGACGATGAAGATATATTTTCGGAGGAGATACCTTTTTTTGCCCAAAAGTACACCAAGCACCATCACTGGAATAGGTTTGCATGATTTAGCTATGACTTGAGTAGGATAAGTCACCCACTGCAGAGCCATATTACTGGACACCATGCCCAATAAATAGGTAAGAGCACTCGAGGAATAATAAAACGTTTTCGTTGTATCTTCTCCTTGAGGCATTATCATAAGCAAGACAAAGCGGGCGAATAAGTAGTTGGCTACGCACTGCACTAAAACCAGGGATAAGGAATACGTGAATCTCTCTTCTTCTTCCCCGTTTTTTCCACCGTATTTACCGCGAGTGATTCTCTCCTGGAGCACCCCAAAATAGAAGTAACAAATGAATATACCAGCTGCCGATATTATAAACTTATTTTTTTTCTCCATCGTAGGAAGTATAGCCTGTGGACAAGACTGCGTTAGTATCAATACTGCCACATGGCAATTACTTTTAAAATATACACGTTTGCGACTGGGTCAGCAAAACATCGCAGACCAGATATGTAAGTGGCGCCATCATGCTTACAAAATAGGAAAGGTAGACAATTGAATCACGTAAAAGTTGGGAAGAACCGAGTTAGTGGGGTTTCAGTGGGGAAATGAGTAGTAGTGACTATTGAATGATAAGGTATTAAGAGACTGAGGTATTGGCGACACATTTAAGGCGTGAAATTTGTTGCAAACGCAAGAATTAACATGGAAAACATTTCTACAGATGCCTCCCCAGCGCCCGACACCAGCCCAAATATTAGTGCTGCGAAAACTCATGTTACTGTTGAACTGATAGAAGATTTGGAAAGAGACATGGATATATATGAAAAAGTGTCACTGGTATTTCTCCTTTATCCTGACATACGTTTGGCTCTTCAACGGTTAATAGCTGTAGAAGCTAATCTTATGTCAAATCAGTTGTCGTCGGTAAGTGAAATCTGTTTACTATCGGACTGGGCACGAGCGTCCACCAGAGGATGTGGGAAATATACAAGTGAGGATGGAACTTCACTTTCATATGAAAACCAATCGGCCTTCGTGGAAGCACTATGCATAGTACAAGATTTTAAATCTGTGGCTCGCATTCGTTGTGGGACTCGGTCCGATGGTCTTGCAATCCGCGAGTTGTCGATAACAACACCTGATAAATATTTTGTGAATCACTCGAGAAATGTCCTTTATAGGGTATGTGAAAGCCTTAGTCCTTCCACAGCAGTGAACCTAATAAAGCAAGTTGAGAAGGAGCGGACAGATCTTGTACGCCCTTTTCATTCTGATGCCCGTCTACTTGAAGTTTCTTTACTTTTTTGGGCATCTCATCATTTTATTGACATTCATGACAATATGCATGTGGATATTCGAAATTTGAGTCGACATTTATTGGTGAGTAATAATTGTATTAAAAACAATGTTCTAGTCAATTTCCCTGCATGTCACTTCATTATTGCTATGAAAATATGTTGAAACTTGTGGATCAAATAATATATTACTGCTTATAAAAATAGATATCGATAGGTGATAAATGGTGCAGTAATTTTCACTTACGAGCTGTTTCGTTAGAAATCAATTACAATAATGAATTCTTGGATCCTGAATGAATGCCTATGGTCATGAATTGATTTTACTGGTATTGATAGTGAAGTAGATTGTATTTAATTCATTAACATTTCTTGATTATGGATTGAATTTCCATAAAATTGTGTTTATACACAACACTTGACGTAGCTAGAACACCTATTTTTTCATTGATTTAAAGGCAGAGTGAAGCAGTTAAGCATGTAGTCTCTCATTGAATAATGCATAATACTCCCTTACTAATGTTTGAGCTAAAATTTGCGACATTCGCTCATGATAAGGAGACCAAGATGTGCAATTTTTTAACTTAATTTTTGGAACAATGGCGCTTTGTATTTATATTTCAGTATTGATGATTTGCGAAAAAATCTACTCAAATCTTATTGGGAGACCCATGATATACATTTCATTTAAGCCTGTTTGGTAAATTGTTACAGCCATTGGAGATACCATTTTCTCTTATTAATTTTTTGTTTATGGAGAAATAATTTTGAATGTCCATTGATCACAACCGATTGTGTTTTTTCATATGATTGAAATATTGGTTAAATTTTTGCAGATGCTTGGTGAAATAGGATTGGCAAAAATGCTTGATGTCCAATGCCCTTATGCTATAAAACCTGACCGAAGCATAATGGAAAGATCAATCTCCGAATCTGCTGCCAGTCAGCTACCAGAGAGCAACAGAGTTTGTGGTGAAAAAGCGGGATCATCTTTATCCATTGTAATGGATGACCTTGCTACGAACATTGAGACAGTAATGGGAACCAATGTTCAGAAGAGGCCTGACACTCACAGAGAGGCACTCAAGGACACCATAGTAAAAACATCTGTCAGAGAAAGAATGGAATGTTACAAAATGGACCCTAAGAACATGGGAACTTGTTTGATAATTAACCAAAAAAATTTTTACAGGGAAAGGAATCCATATCTGAGGGTAAGCACTAGTTCTTCGTTGTTGAAATTTCTCAATATATACTAATGTTGAGCTTAACGGGGGGAATGAATACCTTTGGATTATGATTGAGGCACAAAACTTAGATTTTCCAATAAATGTGAAACTCCAATAGCCGTAAACAGTTCACCTTTCTAAACAAAGTGAAAATGAAATTAGTTGGCTAGCGTTAAGTTAATTTTCAGCATTCTTCTTTACAATGCCACATTCCCATGACTGCCACTCTTCTTTTCTCTGCTGCTTCCATCATCATGGTAGATCATCCTTCTCACACCTGGTGAAAATAACACTCCCAACCGGACTCTAAACAATTTGTTTCCGTAAGTCTGTGCTAGGACTATTTGCTCTTAGTAATTTAGTTGGATGGAAAGCCTCCTCAGCCATTCCATTTCTGCTTAATCCTATCCTGCTGCCTAGGTAGCAAATTCCACCACTTGTTTCAGGGCAACTTTTCCATGTCTTACTTTGAGTTTATTTTACCCTTCTTTGACTGCGAACCATTGCCTCCATTTTTATCTTGTCTAGCTTGGTGTTTTACTTTTCAGCCATTTTTCCCTATTACCTAGGAGTACTCTTGCATGGTCTTCTTTCCGCAATTTAGTTATAGCTATGTTGTCCTCAAAACACAGCATTCTTAGCCTTTCTCCATGTTTTGGTTACCACATCTTATCTTGCCCTTGATGTTGTTAATAGGCTTCTCAATGTAAGCATTGAATGTGAATGGTGATAATGAGCATCCCTGCCTTGGTTCTTCCTTTATTTTAGATTCTTCACTGCTTTCATCGTATGTATGCTCCCTGATCTCTTTATAGAGCATGTAACGTTCTCCTGTCATGGAAGTTCATTCCAATTTCCTTTAGGATATGTGGCATCATATTCCAGCACACTCTATTAAAGTATTTCTTCAGATCAAGGAATACAATATAGGCACGTCAGTTGATCTATCTTTAGCTCTATTTAGTTGATCTATCTTCTGAATAGTTAGTTTAAGGGCAATAATGGCTTCTTTTGTTCCTTTACTGCTTCTAAATCCACATTGGCTTTCCCTCAAATACTCTGTTGCTTCCTTCTTCAGTATATTATTATTGCCACAATCTCCGATACATGAGTCGTCAGATTGATTATTCAGAAGTTTGCATATTTTTCTGCTGTTTTCTTTTTTTGGTATAGGGATGTTACGTTCTTAATTTCAAATTGTGTTTTTACTCTTATACATATATTTATATTACATATTAGGTTGTGTAGGCCCATGTTCTATCTTGAATTTTTCTAGTGCCAAGGTTGTATCATTGATCCCTAGTATGTGATATGCCCTTCTGTTGAGTGCAAAGTCAATTTCAGACCAAAGGTTATAGTCTCCTGTCTCATCGTTGCGAATGGGAGGCTCTTTTTGCTTACCTTTCTTTTCTGTGTAAAGTTTCTGCAAACAGATGTCTGCATCTTTTTACTTTGGCTTCTTCTTCAGTAAAAAGTTCACCATATCTATATTCACACTATCATGAATGACATTGATATTCTTTTTCATTCGATGAAATACTGGCGCATGTTTTTTATAAGTTTCTTCCACTTTTCTCTGGACAAGGTTACACTGCTTTTCTATGCACAGGGTGTTCATCCATTCTTCTCTGGCATTTCACACTCTTTTGCTGCTTTCATTTGCCAACCTATTGTGACATATCAACCCTTCCTCAAGTCTTGAAGTTGTGGTACTTTCTTCTCTCTTCTATTCAGTCAAATATGAAGTTAGTGAACCATGGTTTCCTTTTAACAAATGTCCTTCGGCGTATAGTTTTCTTCATGGCCACCAAAACTCCAGTCTTCATTTCTCGCTATCCTTCTTCAGTTGATCCTGTGTTATTATATTTTTCCAATTACTTTTCTAAATTTTATAATTAATGGTTTCTGGCGTAACTTTATGGAACCGATTCATTATAAATAAATGAAAGGACTAACTTTGTAGTTCCACACGAAAACGATTTATTCACACGAAACCTGGGTCGTGTGAATAAATCGTTTTCGTGTGGAACTACAAAGTTAGTCCTTTCATTTATTTATAATTTCTAAATTTTGTTAACTCAGAAGATGTTTGAATGAGTTCCACCGAATGGAACTAGTAATTGTTAAAAAGTACTTGTGAACTGGAAGTAGGTAAAAGTATTAAGAAGGATGGAAAGGAGATTCCCAATACTTAAGGGATATGTATAAGGCATATATATTTGGATTATGGAGGATCAATTTGTATATCTTTGTAACAAATTTAAGGAAAGGTAATTTTTTGATCCCTTCTCATTTAGAAATACATGCTGATGTGTGCGCATTACATAATTAAATGTGTACGTGTTACTTTGATTTTTGGTTGATGTTTTTGCTGTTAGATAAACAAATACACCTGTTGCATTTGGTTAACCTCTGAATAAGCAGTGAATCCTTTTAAAAATTTTCATTTGACCACTTTGCAATTGCACTATATGTTTGAATATGAAATTATCTTATGATTGATACCCTTATTTGGGTACTTCTGTAATTGTTATAACAGAATCGATAGCTTAGCTCTGATGACCAGATCAAACAGTTGCTTTGAATTTGTCAAAATTCCATAATGTCTGTAGGAAAGTGAAAAACAAGTGCAGTGCTCCTGCAGAAGGTCTGTGGTGAAACCTGAGTGTAAATGGTAGTCAACATGCAGGTACATCAGAGGTTGACTTGTAATAAACAGTTTAAAACACCTCCAAACACTTTGAGCTAACCAAGGTGGGCTTGGCATCCCATCCAAGAGGCAGTAGTAATCACAAAGAGTGGCGAGTACTGTCCCAGATTTCATGATAAAAGATGTTGTTCTGATTAAAGAAACTTTGCAGTACTTCATCAGAGATAATGGAGACTGCACAGCGATTGGAAGAAAGTTGTCTTTCAGTTGTAATGCTCTGACTGGACTGGCGAGCATACATAATGGTGACTAAATGTAGAGTTCCATGCCTTTTAATCTGAAAAACATGATGGAAATGTTATCAAATCAAGCCAATTAATGCGAAGAGAGATCAAGAGATAAACATTATTATACCCTTGAGAGAAGGAACAAACGGGATCTATGTCTAAAAGCTACATTACAATTTACAAGTCATCTGAAAAATAATGCCTACATAATTTAAAGCATTTCAAACCACACCTCTGATAAGTAGATGTGCTACATGTCCAGACATTTATTTCTTTAAGAAGGTCCTGTAGAAGTAATTTACAGGGTGCTTTTAATTGTCCTGTGGCTTCGCACAGCTAAACTTGCCCTGGAATTTTGTTCACAGGGGTACTTGCCGAATAAACCCCTTGAGGATCGGCTGGGCACAGATGTGGACAGGGATAGGCTGACTGAGGCATTCACATCCCTTGGCTTTGACATCAAGGTGATGAGCAACCTCACCCACACTCAGCTCGTGGAGGCTGCGAGGCAGACGGCTACCAATGAGGTGAAGGAGGAGCACTCGTCTGTCGTCCTCTGCGTCCTCTCCCATGGTCAGAAAGGTAATTGAGGATTTAGTCCTCTCCTCTTCTCGCTACCATTTTACCTCTTGCCATTCCAACAGTTTGACAGGGAATGTGACTTTCCTCTTCCTATGATGTCATTTTTGGTGCCAAATTTTATTATTACTTTGGATCCTGATGTTTAAGTATCATCCACCCCTCAGTCATTTTACCCCTCAACTATTTTACATGACTATCTATTGAAAAAAATGTTCTGGTCTGAAAAAATATGAATATGTAAAGTTCTTCTAATGTAATGAAAGAGCATATTATTATTGTAAGGTAATCTACCGGTTAAGGTAGGTTTTTGGATGGACACAACTACCAAATAAGTATTTTGTGACTCCTAACAAAACACAAAATCCAGAATCCTACTCTACATCAAGTCCCTCTTCATCTCTGGGTACTTTCATCCTCCCTTCATCCCTTCCAACATCCTTATCCTGTTCCTGCCCTTAACTCGTTCGCCTAACATTCTCCCCTCTATTGCAGTCTTCCACATCCCACTGCCGGTCAGTACGCCCTTCATCCATTTCTCCTGCCTCCATAGGATTACTCCCAACAAACCTCTCTCTTCGCCTACCATACCTGGTACTTCCTCATTTGTTTTCTTCTCTGTCCATTTCACCTTCAAAAGAGCATAAGTTTAGTTTTAAACTGATATAAACAACTAAAGATTTAAAAAATAATAACATTATTCTTGCAGCTAAAATTCATCGGAATAAGCACCAGACTATTTATAAGATTCAGAGTCTAGCAAAAATATTCCATAGTAATATGATTTTAAGGTGTGACTTATTCATCTTCAGCACCTTTGTCACTTTTGGATTACTCGTGCATTTCATCCAGAAACTCGAGCAAGCCATCATCATTAGAATATATGATAACATAGTTACAGTGGCATAATTTAATTTCCTCGACTAATTTTTTAAATAGTTATTGCCAGACTCTTAAGAATCTCTTAACACCTAATTTACAGGGTCGCACCCAAAAGTGGTAGGACTGATTTTTTTACAAGAATTTTATTGACGATATACTTACATCGACTTAATAATCTTCAAAGTATGCTCCTTGAGATTCTAAACACTTAGTATAACGTTGCTCCCATTCCCCGTACGCCCGCTGGAAATTGTCTTTGGGGATGCCGTTAATGACCCTCGTCGAAGCCTCTTGAACGGCCTTTATCGAGTCAAAACGTCGTCCCTTGAGCTGTCTTTTCATCAGGGGGAAGAAGAAGAAGTCCGGTGGTGCCAGATCGGGAGAATAGGGCGGGTGCGGCAACGTGGCAACGCCGTATTTGGCCAGGAGCTGTCTGACAACGAGCGCGCCATGGCACGGCGCGTTGTCATGATGAAGCACCCAACAATTTGCAATGGCCGGTCGGACTCTTTTCACGCGTTCTCGGAGGTGGGTGAGCACCTGCACGTAAAATTTTGCATTCACAGTCTCCCCTGGTGGGACAAACTCCTTGTGAACCACTCCATGACGGTCGAAAAACACAAGCAACATCGTTTTGATTTTTAATTTGCTCATGCGAGCCTTTTTTGGACGTGGGGACGCGGAAGTGTGCCATTCCGCGGATTGTCTTTTCTTTTCGGGGTCATATTGAAAAACCCATGTTTCATCACCAGTTATCACATTGTCCAAACAATTTTCATCTCGGTGCAAATTGGCTAACACTTCTTCGGAAATGCGCACACGTGTTGCCTGTTGGTCGACACTCAGAAGTTTTGGCACCATCTTGGCGCACACCTTGCGCATGGCCAAATCCTGTGAAATAATGCGTTGGACGTTGGATGCAGACAGACCCAACTGGTCTGCAATTTCTTCACTGGTTAAGCGTCGGTCTGTGTTCAGCAGTGTCCTCACTCTGTCCACATTCGTGTCGGTTCTTGCCGTCGACGGCCGTCCGGAGCGATAGTCGTCTTTAACGAGCTCCCTACCCTCTTTAAACAACTTGTGCCACTCGAATACTGTGGAACGGCTTAAGGCAGTGTCCCCATAAGCCTGCTTGATCATATCGAGAGTCTCAGTTGCCGTCTTCCCGAGTTTCGCACAAAACTTCACGGAATAACGTTGCTCTAAATTCAGATTCATTTTGTTTTTCGACGCAGACAAAAAACTTGCTTCACTAAAAACGGTGTCCTCACTCAACGACAGCCCGCAGGCGACTGAGGTTGGTGTTGGTCTGTTGCTAAGAGCCCCCTCCACCTTACCCTGCCAGGCAGACCCCCCTCCACCGCTCCGTTCGCGCCAGAGAAAATCAGTCCTACCACTTTTGGGTGCGACCCTGTATATGGGTAGAATTCTTGGTAGGCAAATTCGTCGGAAACTTAAAGATTCAGAACACCTGAGTGATTCAAAAACCTATGGCTAAGTGTGATTATTGGTTGCCTTTACAATCTAAAAACAGCTTTCCATCCCAATTTCACATTTCTCTTGGATAGTCCCTCTCTTAAATCTATAGAACTGATTGAATGTTACCTTAGGGCGTTAATATTGCACGAGGTAAGGAGAGGAAAAGGATAATCATGTTGAACTGGATAATTATCCCAATCTGAAGAGCAGATTAATATAGGGTGGGGTGTCAGGTTGTGTCTTTTTGGATGGAGCTGGACAGTGTAGCAGTAATCAATCATTGTCCAATCAAATCTTTAACGGTAGGCTGCCAATGATAATAATAACATTATGTTATATTAATGGGGGGACTTTGGGGTCCATTGGGTAGAGCATTAATTAATATTACTATGGGATGAATAAATATTACTATTATTAATGCATCTAATGTGTTTTCCTTGCACCAATTATGCCTCTTCACTGCAACATAATATCATCATCATCAGTATTTCAATCCTAAGATTGGTTTACTGCAGCCCTCCATTCTTCTCTGTTTAGTGTTGATTCCCTCGCCCTCTGATAGGTTCCCTGTGTTACGTCCTTCTAAATTTGTCCTATGTACTTGTCTCTTGGCCTTCCTTGCGAGATCTTTCCTTCAATTTTTCCTTCTTTTATGTTTCTAACTAATCCATTGTGCCTCAAGGTATGTCCAATCCATCTATTTCTTCTTTGCCGTAGAGTTCTCCATATGGTCCTTTCCTCTTCTGCTCTTCTATATACTTCCTCGGTCCTCACTTTGTCTGTCCATTTAATCTTCAGCATTCTCCTCCAGCACCATGTTTCAAATGCTTCTATTCTTTGTTAGTCCACTTTTCCAATATTCCTCGTCTCCAATCCATAGAGTGCCATGCTCCACGCAAATGTTTAGATGAACTGCCTGCCTCCTTGTTTGCAATCTTATGTTCTTTGAACATAGAAGTTGTCACTTCTCAATGAACTCCTTTGCTTGGGCTATTCTTTTCTTGATGTCAGTGGAGCTTCTTCCATCCCAAGTTATACTGCTGCCCAAGTAGATGAAGGAGTTCACTTGCTTGCAACATAATATAATGGACATAATATTCTTTTCGCAGATGTCGTCTATGGGTGCAACAGTATTCCAGTGGAAATGACTGAGTTGGTGGAGATATTCTGTGGCTCAAAATGTCCAGCTTTAATTGGGAAGCCAAAAATTTTTATTTTTCAGGCATGCCAAGGTTCCAAATTGCAGAAAGGTATGTAAATACATCACATTGATTTTTCCGTTTGCTTTGTGGGAAAGCGAAGGCACAGAAGCAAGCACCCGACTAGCTTGCTCTCCCTTGGCTTCAAAGCTGTGTGCGTTTCTATCATTTCCATCTCTATCCGAAAAATTGATAATCGATAGTTTACTGTATTTCTAAATGGTTCTGAAATAGGTGTAATGTTTCCGTCTCCCATTTGTGTTCTTACATGACTCTTGAGGGGTGTATATGTAATATACCTGATTAACATGCCATTCATTGATTATGGACAAGTACTTGATGGAAAAATCAGTTAAGATTTTACTATATTTAACAGATTCAGGCAAAGTGTAGTGGAAGTTCGTCATTATGAGAAAAACAAAATTTGCACTTTTTCACAGATTTATTTGCAAAGTACAGCGCGTTTCAGTTCATCGAACCATCTTCAGGTACAAGACGTGTTGTGCGTTACAAATAAATCTGTGAAAAAGTGCAAATTTTGTTTTTCTCATATAGTTTTTAATAGCTAAACTCCATCTAGAGATGCCATTTTTCACTTTAATAGAAGCTCTATGTACAGATTGAAATTTCCATCATCAAGTACCTTCCTCAGTCATGTTGAGGATAACTTTCAATAACAACATTTGTGAAAGAAGTATCATTTCATTAGAAATTTAAATTTTCAACAAATCACTATAACTGTAATAATGCATAATGTGATTTGTTTATGATGGCACTCCTCAGAATATTTTTTGGCCGAACAACAACCAATCATGTTACTATTTTTGCATACAGAGATGCTGTGGCATAGCAAGTGGGCTCCATTTGGATGTGGGATCACTTGTGTGTTCTACAACGTGGTCCAAAGTTGAATGCATTGTACGGGGTGCAGCGCTTAAATCCAGGCTAATTTCAATTTGAATTTCCTGCCACATTTTAGTTCCCCTGGAGGTCGCAATTAGCATTCTTGAAAGCTATAGGCATCTAGTAAACAGTCATACTCTCAAAATAGACGAGATGTTACGTACAAGTATAGAGTACAATCAAAGAACCACTATTATCGAAAGTGTTAAAAGTGGGCGTTATATTTCGAAATAGTTCAATTCTTCGGGTACCTCAGATTAACTGTTTATGACATTGTGGCTAAGTATAACATGCTTGGGAAGGTTTTGCTAACCCAGTGAGGAAATCTCATTTGAGGAAACACTTGCTTGTCTAGGTTCAAGTGTGTATTTTCGAAGTGGAAATGAATATTTTATCGAGTATTCATTTAGTGAGTGTTACAATTTTGGAACTGTCCATACCCCCTCCACTTATCAGTGCCACATCTAATTCCCTGATTGGCTCATCCACCCAGATTTTGCAATTTCTGCTGATTTATCCTCTATAGCTACCCTGCCATTCTTCAGCCATCATTCAGTGAGGCTCTCCTAAGGAATTTAAATGTCAGTTAATTTTCTCCATGATTCATTACCGAGGAGATTCACGATCAGTGTAGCTATTTCATGATTGACAACCTCATAAGCAAATACTAATAATGCAGGAAATGCCCAAGGAATACTCTGAATGAGATGGAGACTTTGTCTAATGTGCCTAACAATTACTGCATATACTAAATGTGGTCTATATAGTGTGACTGTATTTCATTTGCATTCGGAAGCTTTTACATTTCCTAATGCCGACTTTTTTTTACCATTTCAGCACCTTTCATTGCAACTGATGGCCCAGACAGATTCCTCTCTGGAGTCAAGGATTATGTGAAGTTTTTATCAACTGTTCCAGGCTATGCTTCATTGCGTCATAAAGTGACAGGTGATTAGTTGTGCTTCAATTTGATTGGCATTGTATGAGGTGCATAATGCCTTTTTATACTGTCACAGCAACTCGTGTTGCTTGGCCCTGGTGTTTGGCTACGAGTCCACCTCAGAATAGCGCAAATATTCTCCCAAATTAAGCAGAGCAGAGAATGAGCTTTGCCATTTATGAGGGTCGTTGTTTATATTTTCAGCCTATTAATGAAAAGACAATAATTTATTGTTGAAAATGACTTCACTGTTTTTCGAAGTATTCTCCGTGATAATCAATGCCTTTTTTCATGCATGCGAACCAATTTTCGTAATACTTTTCCACTCTGATTGAGGTACGTTCATAATAGGGTTTTAGAACACATTAAAGGCTATTTCAGGTGCCGAAAAAAGTTGGTCACGCAATTTTTTCTTGATAAACGGGAATAAAAAGGAGTTGTTTGGTGCTAAATCAGGGATGTACGGAGGATGACCCATCAATTTGACGTTTTGGCCTGTCAAATAGTAAGTTGTTTTAGCCGATCTGTGAGAGCTTGCATTGTCATGATGAAGAATAATCCTTGGTGGCTGCTTCTTTTTCCATATTTCACCAGGCACTTCTGGTAAACAAATGCTCGTGTACCATTCATAATTTACGGTTCCACGTTGCTCTAACGGTATAGTTGCCTCATGTCCAGTTATCCCGAAGAAACAGTTGATCATTTTCTTGTATGTGTTTCGTGCATGAATCACTTTTGTCGGATTTGGCTTGTCTTGGAAGACCCATTCAGTGGATTGCTGTTTTGTTTCGGGCCCATATGCGTAGATCCAAGATTGATCACCTTGTAGATGTTATACGCAGCTTTTGATGCGCCGTGATTGTATTTTTTGCACATATCTTTGCACCAATTGACGCGAGCATCTTTTTGAGCTTTAGTCAAATTATGCGGCATCCAACGCGAACAAATTTTTTTCACAGCTGAATGTTCATGCAGTATCTTATTGATGCTCACCATACTAATCGCCAAAGATGCCTCAACCTCACGACAAGTCACATGACGATCTTCCTTTGCTAGTTCTTGCACAGCATAAATGTTTTCTGGCACGACTACTGATTTTGGACGACCTTCATGACTTTCGTCGCTCAGCGAATGGCGGTCATGATGGAATACATTATACCAGTGTTTAACAGGGGCAAAAAATGGGGCTCTATAGCCAAAAGTGGAAGTAATTTGATCGATGCACACCTGCCTTGATAATCCACGTCGAAAGTCTTAAAAAATCATTGTACGAAAATGTTCATGAGTTACCTCCATTTTTTCGCTGAGACTAAATTTTTGAGTCACTGTAAACAGCAAAAGCTATGATCAAATGACAAAATGTTCTGAAGAAAGTTAGCATTAAAAGGGTCAAAATTTTAGATGTAAACGTCAGATGGCACCTAAGGCACTTAGTGTTGTCGAGGCTCAAAAAATAAATAGCAACCCTCGTACTGATTGGTCTTGCATGTGTGGAGAACCTCCCCTCCCCACCTCTCTCTCCCCAACGTACAGGACATTCTTGGCTTTTTTTACATAAGTCAAGGCAGTAAGTGGAGTTGGCCTCTCTCATGCTCAATGTCCTTATTTTCTCTCAGGGTCCTGGTTCATTGAGAACTTGCATGCAGAAATTATGGGGCGGGAGCCAAACAGCAGTCTCCTTGATGTCTTCACTCTCGTGAATGCTTCTCTTGACAAGAAGAGCTCTCTGCTCAGCGAAAATGATGAGCTGTGTCTTATTTCCATGATGTCTGAATTGCATTCCACTTTACGTGGGCCGGTGATATTGCCGTTGGAACCTGACGCCATGAAGAAAGCCATGCTCCTCTCTGTTCAGCGAATTGTTTTCGACCAGCTCTTCCAAGAGTTCTTTGCCAGTCCAAAAAAGTGCAAAGATGCTCTGCAGAGAATTGCTAGATCATAATCCTTCATCAGCCACACATACGGGGTTTATTCTGTTTCCTCAGGACTCATGGAAGTTATTTTCATGCTATCAGACACATTCAACAAGATTAGGTGGAGATGCAAGTTCAGGGAGGCATTGTATTTGTTGGATCTATGACAGTCATTATTCCTTAAATCAATGGAAATTACAATTTCAGGAAAAGTATTTTTAGAGGATTCGAGGTTATTGTATATATTATGGAGTTATAACTCCAGTGCGTTGCTGTTTGTCTCCTTGTAAATATTTTATATTTACACATTGTACAAATCTTTTATACAAAATTACAATCGCTACTTTTGGTTATAATATTAAAGCATTTTACTGCCAGCCATTTTAATGATGCATTCCTCATGGAATGACCAGAAAGAAATATATTCTATAAATATTACTGTGATAAATGAAAAGAGGGACCTTGTTAATAATTTGAAGAGCCAATGACAAAAATCAGTTTTAGAGATGACAGTATTTTTAACTATATGAAAAACTAAATGAAGTGAATTTTTTGATATAATATATTAAAGACAAATCTTCTAATTAAATTTTCCTAGTTTATTGTCTCAGGCATAACTTTATGGAATTTGCATAACATATTGAGTTGAAATGAAATAATTTACTTTGTAATTCCCTACACTTTATTTAAAAAACCACGACCCAGGTTTTGAACGTCGTCAACAGGTCAGGTGACTTGATGATGACATTCAACGTCAAAACCTGGGTTGTGTTATTTAAATAAAGTGTGTGGAATTACAAAGTAAATTATTTCATTTCAATTCAAAATGTTCCAAGGGTTTTTTAACTTGGTTGGACCAAGTTTTACTTTTTATAGTTTTACATACATCACACCTTGTGTGATTATATTTATTGTTATCATGCAATGTGTTATTCTATAAATATTTTAAAGTGGTTTTTGTAAGCCTACAAATAGTATATCATTGTTATCTGAGAGAACATAAAAATAACCATTTTATTAAAGATTATCATTATTAGTATTTTATGACTTGAGGTAGTGTTTGAATGGACATACAATGGTGCAAAAATGCATTTATGTGCCTCTCCATACAAATCACAACTTTACTTCCCATGCAGCAATAATTCTTTCTTCAATTCCGCATACTTCCCTCTTTGATTCATTCCATCCAATATCCTTATCCTCTTCCTTCCCCTTCCTCATTTGCCTAACATTCTCTCCTCTATCACAGTCTTCAACATCCCACTGCCGATCAGTATGCTTTGCATCCATTTCTCCTTCCTCCTTAGGATTTCTCCCAACGAATCCCTCTTCTTGCCCACCTTGCCTAGTACTTCCTCATTTGTTTTCCTTTCCGTCCATTTCACCTTCCCCATCCATCTCCACACCCACATTTCAAAAGCCTTCAATCTATGTCCATCATCTTGCTTCACAGACAATGTTTCCCCACCTTATAAAACCACACTCCATGTCAACTTTTCAATATTCTTTTCTTAAATCCTTGCTCAAATTATCATCAATTCCCTCCTCCTTTGTGAAAGCTTCCATGCCTAATGCATTTCTTCCTCTTATTTCCATACTACTTGGACCATTTTGGTCCAAAACACTTCAGAGATGGGTTAACTGTTTCATTTGCTCAAGTTTACAAACTTCTATTTTGATACTTGGTTTAAATATTCTCTTTCCTGAAAACTAAATAACATTTTGTTTTCTTTGCATTTATTCTCATCCGAAAGGTATCCCAACTGAATTACCACTGTACTCAGCCACTCAAACAACCAATTGGATGACTGGCTTACTAAAGTGTGATCCTACTCCAACCTAACTGATTTTATGAATGCTGATTTTCATTCGTATCTCCAATTCTTCCCGTGCCACTTTCACCAATTTCTCCACTTATACGTTCAAAAGCATGGGTGATATCGGACCCTTATTCCTAACACATCTCTTTTCCCCACCAAGCTCACCTGAACAGCCTGTGACATTTATGGTTGCAGATGAGTTGCCCATCCCCCTAATCTACTTCTATCTTCTGAAATGCAGTCATCAATGATACCCAATCAATTCAACAAATCAATGAATGAAATACATCCTAATTGTAGTCTTATGCTCCTCTTTGTGGGTCGCGGTAGTGCAGTGGGTAGAGCGTTGGACTGCTGACTGGGGGGTCCCGGGTTCGATTCCCAGGCAAGGCACTTTGGGCACCTGCAGCAATACCCAAGCTAAAGTGATTTTTCGGGTACCAGATCTTCCTGGGAAAACATAACCGGCACAGGGAAAGGAACTGGCCCCCATACCCTGATGTGTGAATTTTCACACCCCGTATAGGGCTTAGTACTGGGTGACCATCCAGACTGGGTACCATCACCTACTAAACCGACCTTCGGGTTGTTTACTGTGGTGTGTGCTCCTCTTTATTAGTGACGGCGTCAGGTGAGCCTCTCCCCATCCTGTGCCCGAATTGATCATCCCCTAAGTAATCATATTCCTCGCTCTCCATCCTCTTATCTGTGAATAATTTTACTTGCTTGTGAAGTCAAACTTATTGTTCTATTGTCCTCACATTTGGTTGTCTTTCCCTTGTTGCTATTTTTTCTGGCATCAATATGGTTGCCTGGCCTTATAATCTGCTCTATGTTCATCATAGTAGCTTTTAGCATATTTAATTGAGGCGGGATCCTGATGTTTTCCTTAACTGTCCTTATAATGTGAAACCATCATTAAGGGCCACCCAATCCCCAAATCCACCCAAAGGGCCACCCACCCAAAATCATTTCTGTCACCCACACAGCTCTACAGTTTATCAGAGTGAATTAACCCTTCCCCAATGCCAATGTTGCAATCGTTTTAGATATAAAAGAAATTTCATAACTTCATTGTTAATGATTGTAAACATTCATTCAAATTTATTTTGTTTTGGAATGTTTGTATGTGTATGAATGAAATTATATGTGAATAATTTTAAATGGCATAAATTATGTATGTGAACATTTAGTTCAAAATAAGTTTTTTAAATATTTTTAAACAACTCTTGCTTGAATGTCTGTAATATTATTATTACCCTGAAGTCGACTGTTGATTTTTATTACAAGAACTGAGATTTATATTTAATTAAATATTCATAGTTATATTCCTTCTGAATATTACAGTGAGAGTTAGTTGAAACAATTTTGTGAGAGTAATAAGAGATGAGTACAAGTTGACTTTTGTGGAAACTGAAAATTTATTCAGGGAGAGAGATTAGTTAATAGTTTCAGGCGTAACTTTGTGGAATTGTTCCATAATGAATAATGTTCGAAAATGAAACTGTGTAACTCCACATGAAAAATAAGCTGTATTGTGACCCAGGTTTCACTGTGGTGCAGCACCTTAAGGCAAAGAATCCAAACATACTTACACGGTGCAGCAACATAACTTACTTTTTTATAAAGCTAAACTCCTTTACAAAAGAAGAAATGTTACTGCACCCTGTGCAGTATATGTATATAACCTACATGTACATGCATGTACATGTAGGTTATATATATATAATATTTTATATATAATATATATATATATTATATATATATATATAAATACATAAATATATATACAGCCTATATATATTATATATATATAAATAAATATATATACAGCCTATATATATATATAATATTATATATATATAGGCTGTGGGGGTGGGTTGTAAAGTCTTCCGGCCAAATCCTCCCACATTAATGCTACGAATTAGTCCATAAAAACTATTCCTCCTACCTTTTCCTAAAGCTTTAAGTAGTTCCGCGGGAATGTTGTCTACCTTATTCGATTTCAATTCCCTTGATACCCTTTCTATCTCGCCATTGAGTAATCTTTACGCACATGACATTTCAAGCGATGCATATAATGACTACGCAAATGAAATTTAATGCAAAATAATTCATTACTTTAAATTTTTATCATACACTGGATCATCTACGTACTCCAAAGAATCTCCGCAAAACGAGAAGCAAAATGCGTCCAGTTTGATGTGTGTGTGGCTGTGTATTTTTCTCTTTTGCGCGAGCACGCAATTCGCGATTAAATGACAAGAGATCGGCAGTTCAGCCGCGATCCTTCGTTCTGTTTTGCTTCTCCAAACGAGACGTTATCTCCATAAGCTTGCGAAATAAGTTTTTGAAGTGGGCTGTCCATTCGGACTAATATTGGTGTTTGTAGTTGGCCATTTCATTATAATTACCTGGTTACACATTGGAAGGAGGGGGATGTGGGTCACCCCGGGCGGCACTTCGAGCCCAATGCAGTGGTCATGGACTCGTAGTGCGACCCCCCAATTGGGGTACAGAGGGAAATAATGGAAATAGGGGAGAGGCAGCACATATCCTAGCCAACGAGTACAGATATTTTTGAAACCAGAGCGAAATCAAAATCAATACTCCCTACATGAAATAAGTCATTTATCTATTCTACCTATCGCCGCCTTTCCTCCTTTTATCACAATTAACGTCTCTCGAGATGCACAATTAGCTCTGGAGATGCACCATCAGAGGTCAATAGTGATCTACGTAGACTGTACAATAAACACAGGAACTGGTGCAATCTGGCGGCCATGACGCGGACTACAGCCCCTCCCACTAGCGGCGCTGGTTGCTTGAGACCCAATGAACCGTCTGTTCTTGGCGGATCGTCGAGCTGTGCGTATGGTGCCAGTTATGTAAGTTTCTGTTGTCCTTGTTTTTACTGTTGTGTCGAAAATGGAAATAGACAAAATCACGGAGCAATGAATCAACATCAAATGTTTGGTGAAGTGCGGTAAAAGTTATCAATAAATGACTGAAATGTTGACAGCTGTTTACGATGGGTGATAACGCCCTGAAGAAATCATCCGTTTTCAAGTGGGTTAAGCCTTTTGAAGATGGCCGGCAAGACGCCATGGGTGATGCAAGGCCGGGACGACCTTTGACCACCTGTGTTGACGACAACATTGATCATGTGCGGTCCCTTGTCCTTACCAATCGTCGAAAAACTGTCCAAATGATAGCTGATGAACTGAATTTAGGAAAATCAACAGTGCACACTATTTTAACCGAACATGATGGATGGATGCTTCACCATGACAATGCACCCGCACATTCAGCATTGATTGTTCGCTAGTTTCTGGCAAAAATTTCAATCACCATCCTTGAACTTACTTACTCGCCAGATCTCGCCGCCTGCGACTTTTTCCTATTCGCAAAATGCAAAAATGTGATGAGGGGACATCACTGGGAGGATGTGGACATAATAAAGCAAGAAACGACGAGAAAACTAAGAAGCCTAACTGCCAAGAGGACTTCCAAGGGTGCTTTAAACAGCGGAAAAGAAGAAGATGGAATAAGTGTATAGCCTACGAATGGAGAGTACTTTGAAGAAGGGGACAAAATCGATGTGGACTAAATTTTGCGAAATAAAGTTTTTATGGCCCCAGTTCGCGTATTTCTTGGACAGACCTCGTACCTGGACGAATGTGTTCCACTGTTCCCGTATTTTCGAACGCTCCTCTTGGTTGCATCCTGCAACTGCTGCAACCCACTCAACCCACGCGTACTCGTCGCGAACATCACCCCCCGATTTGTGGTGAGAACACCGGAACACTCACCTCCCCCTCTCCTCTATCCATTTAGTCGCGAAATGGGGTGGGAAAGTTGATCACAATGAGTGTCTTGGCAAAAATTACGGTCGCCAATCATCTCAAGTCATCTTTCGTGCTATGCGTACGTACGGAATACTGATGCCTCTTGAGGTGTTTGATAATATATTGACACATTATTAAATATATTGATAGACTGATTCACTGATGGATGGTGCTTATCTATTGAAAGTGGTAAAGGTAGGAGATCGACCTAGATGCGTATTTGAATTAATCCAAGATTGAATTGATTCTCATGAATTAAATGAAGATTGGCATTTGATGAATTTTCCTACACCCAAGTGCATGAGGATTCATAATTACGATTTTCTACAACACATCTATTATGAAAGTTACAAATTCTCTTAAGATTTACACTCACAACTTTCGTTGTTTTATCCCAAATTTCTGCATGAAATACTTTGGAGACAGAATAGCAAAGTCGACAACAATTATCGGACATTATATATACTATATATATGCTTTCGTAGATTTCATTACTTCTATATCTTCAGATGAAGACGGATTGTTTCCGTCGAAATATCAAGAAATAACGTGTGAGTGTTCTTCTTTTTTTTGTGTTTCTATATTGTGTGTTACTGTGTATTGTACTATATATATATATATATATATATATATATATATATATATATATATATATATACACATTCCCAAGGTGAAGTCAATCAGTGTATGGTTTGGTGAATCAGTAAAATTAAATGATTCATCGTACTTATACAAATAACGTCTACCTTATTTCAAAATACTTCTATGATTATGACACTAAAATATACGACCATGATATGAATGATACCTGTGTGTTTTTCCGGATAGAAGTACCATATCAATAATATGCCTGCTTGTAATATAAAAAGTGAGTCCTCATCACAGCTATAAAATATTCAAGAAAGACATTATTTATCAAATATTTAAGAAAGATACCAAATCATAAAGGGAGCAAACTTACAGCAATGGAAAATAATTACTTCAATTTCTTTGTCACTTGCCAAGAAAAACATTTTTAAATGTGTATACCCAGCATATAATGGTACATATATGTATGTATTTACGCTCGAGATGGCTTACGCGCCTTTGATTTGTTCACCACAAACTCCTTAGAGATGGAAGCTCTGAGTTTCAATTGCAAAATGAGAGGCATTTGCAGGTGCGTGTTATGATTGGCAGAGTTGGTGCGCCCGGTGGAAGCGATGAAGTAGCAGTAGGCCGTTGGGGTCACGGGGCCCGATTCAATGTCCTCGGAGGGCGTGATGGGCCCCATAACGCGAGGTCCACGACAGCCATCTCGGATAGAAGGAGAAAAAGGGTTAATGACTGAGACGGAGAGACCACCGAATTCACGCTTCTTGTCGTTTTCACCGCATCACCAGTCAAGATGTTATCCTCACAGGTTTTTAATCCGAGGTATTATAACTGTGGTCGCTCTCCAGGGTGCATTACATTCAATCATGCCAATCTTTTCATTCCATCCTCATGGCCCCTTGAACCAAAATCTTCCATCAGATGAGGGAGTGTTCTCTGAATGGGGTCAAGGGGGGGCGGGAGAGTAATAGAGGCGGAGGGGCGAGGAAGGGGTTGAAGGGGGGGAGGGGGAGGCGGCGGGACATTGGGGGATGAACGGAGGGAGTGAGTGGTGATTGAGGAGGCCCGAGGGTGGGTGAGTGGAGAGGGGAGGAGAGATTGAAGGGGAAGTAGTGGGGTAGAAAGGAATGTAGGTTTTCGTGGGGGTATCAATCAAATTACATTAATCCCCTTTCTTTCTTTAAATATACGTGGCCTGTCCAATAAATACGCGAACTGGTGCGATCTGGCTGCCATGAAAAGGCCGTTCGAACAGTTTTTCGGACAGAATTCGAAAAGTTTTTCGTCGAATGTCCAAATGATAGCAAATGAACTGAATATAGGAAAATGAAGATTGCGCATTATTTAACCGAACATTTGGGTTTAAAAAAAAGTGCAAAAATCGTTTCCAAGTTGCATTGATTGCTCGCCAGTTTCTGGCAAAAAATTCAATCAGCATCCTTGATCATCCTCCTTATTCGCCAGACCTCGCCCCATGCAATGACTTCTTCCTATTCCCAAAATGCAAATTTGTGACGAGGGGATATCACTCGGAAGATGTGGGAAGACACAATAAAGAAAGAAATGACGAGAAACCTAAAAAGCCTAAGTGCCTAAAGGTCTTCCAAGGATGCTTTAAACAGTAGAGAAGAAGATAGAATAAGTGCATAGCAACGAATGGAGAGTGCTTTGAAGGGGGCAAAATCGATGTGGGCTAAATTTTGCAAAATAAAATTTTTATGGGGCCTCAGTTCGCGTGTTTATTGAACAGGGTATTATGTAGTGAATAATGTGACAGAGCCAGCAATTTCACATCATCAACAACACCAAACCTTAATTTAGAAGCTCTTGGCAAATATGATTCCTTATGCAACTACTTTCACGAGGTCATACTGGTTTCCACAATGGTTCTCAGTGGGCACTATAGTATTACAACAATAAAAACCGATGCTTCTGGAGTTAATGGAATTAACAGTAAAGTTATAAAGAAAATACTTCGAATGATTGAGCGAATAATAATTAAGTCTTATTTTCTATGCAATATATTCATTATTTCTACACAATTCACTCCATAAAACGCTTCCCCGATATCTACGAAACAGACTAAAACATTCTGATTGTATTATATGTTTATATTGGTCACCTCTTAATGCAATCGCAATGGTATCACGCCTGCCTCTCTCCTTCCCAAACCCCAACTGATCGTCCTCTAAGTTATAATTTGCTCTGCTCTCCATTCTCTTATTGATGATCCCGAGGACTAATTTAGCCCGTGCAAAATCAAGCTAATTGTTCTGTATTCCTCACACATTGCTTCATTTCTCTTGTTTTAGAATAGGATCTGGAACAGATCTGACGAAATCTTCCGCCCAAATTCCTCCCCCAACAATTCATAAAAACTCCTTCTTCCCACTTTTTTCTAAACCCTTAAGATTTTGACGAGAATGGTATGTATCCCGGCATCCTTATTAATTTCAATTGCTTTAATACCCTGCCTATCTAGCCATCAAATATGCTTGGCCCTACTCTATCCTCGTATACGCCATATTCTTTTTCCATATCTATGATTGCTGATCTACTGAAGGAATATACAAATAGTAGTTTTTAGGGGAGGCGACCGACAGCTGAGGTAATTTGCGCCATAGGGGATGGACAGGAAAGGATGAAGGGTGGAGAGAAACCTGGCGTCAGCATTAGCCTTCTCTTTACGAAAGGCGCCAAGGAGTCCGCAGCTTAACGTCCCATCCGACGGACGGCGAACTCATCCAAAGTGCCCTCCACAAAGCACTTCAAGTAGGGATCGAGATACCTCTGAAAAATATTGCTGAACACCTCCGGGATTTGAACCTGGGCCCTCTAGGTGGGAAGCCAGTACGTTAGCCCCCGCGCCATCTCGATCCCCAGGAATATACAAGAATGGGGGAATGTTACTTTCACATGCCTTTAGGAGTGCTTCTGAAGGTCATTTTGTTTGTGGCCTACAAGCATGTTTGCATTAGTTTTCAGCCTGCCCACGTAGTTTTCCCCATTGAATTAGATGCTCGTTGAAAAAATTACGGGGGAGGAGGAGGACATATATTAGAAGGCTGGAGCGCCCCCCCCCATACAGTATAAGGCACTTTGCTTTATTCGTCTTACACGAATGCGATTGGGTGCCCTCTTGGATGACGATCAAGTATCGCATTCAAACTCCAGAAGACAAGGACATCCTTCGGCGGGTGCGACGGGTTCCATCTGCTGAGTCAGCGCGTTCGTTTTACACCCTTTGCCCTTCTGCAGTGCACGACGGAATACACTATACTTAGAATTATTGAGTGCCCTTTCACTGGAGTGCTGCAGTCCCATTGGTCTAATCGCGAATAATTCATCGCCCACAATACCCTTCAGATAATGACACTCAAAGACCTTTGAATCCCTTTGTAAAGAAGCGGTCAAAGATTAAAGATAGGGTTTCAAATGCAGTTCACAACCTCACTGATGTTGTCCCGAGAATGGAACGCATCTCGATAATGTCTAAGGGTCATTGCGTCTCGAGACGAAGCGAAGACGAGCCCCGAGTCAGACGCCCGATGCTCAGGTGGCCAAAGTGAAAAAGATTTTGGACTCTGACAGGCGTTTAACCATCGCCCTCATCAGTAAGGAGACCGACCTTTCAGTCGGAATCGTCCACACTATTGTAACAGATGGTCTTGCGATGAGGAAAGTGTGCGTGAAGCTAGTGACAAAGTCTTTAGCGAGGAACCAAAACTGTCGCGGGTGGAAATTTAGCTGCAGATAAAATTCAGCGTGGCAACGTTTTCTAACTCCTCCTACAGCCCCAACCTGGTTCCACCTGACTTTTTCTTGTTTTCGCGGATAAAGAGGGAGCTCAAACGATATCGGTTCGACTCCATCGAGGCGGTTCAAGCGGCTACGACAAAGGCTCTCAAGAGTATTCCGGAAACCGACTTCCAGCGGGATTTTGACGAGCCGCAGACGCGCTGAACGACAGGTGCATTGATGCAGGAGGAATGCATTTTGAAGATCATTGAGTAATTATAATGATAACTGCAATAAATTTTGATTTTTGGAACCAGTCCCGATACTTATTGTACAGACCCCGTTTATACATACATACATCCACATATACATATACATATACATATATATATATATATATATATATATATATATATATATATATATATATATATATATATATATATATATATACTATATATATATATATTAAGGTTACATCTACCATTATACATATACTCAAAGTAAATGTCAGTGATTAAAAAGAACAATAAAATAAGGAAAGTCTTAGCAAAGAATGAGGTTTGTGGGAAAAGCTAGGGAGAGCGTTGCATTGCTTACCAAGTAAAAACCCACGCAGGGAAACACCCACGAAGAGAATGGGGTGTGGAAAACCTGCGAAAACGACCGCATATCGTATTGGCATGGATAGCATGGCAGTGAACTCATAATTATCATTGATAATTTGGCTATGCGAAATATCTGCGCTAAACACGTCCCAAAGGTCTTTGGACGGACGAACAAGAGAGCAAAGTCGAGAGTGTCTCCATGCAAAGAACTTCTGCAACGTCATCGCGATGATTCCCTCAATCCCATTACAATCCCGACTTGGCACCAGCAGACTATTTCCTATTCCCTAAAGTGAAATCCTCCCTCAAAAGACACCACCACGGGACCCTAATTGCTGTCAAAGAAGATGCACACTTTTACCCTTAAGGACTTTCCAAGCTTGTACCCTTAAGGGATGTACCTTGAGGGATTTTTAGGCATCTTAGTAAATCTGAAATAAATCTATCCCCCCCCCCACCAGAAACTTGTCCCGATACTTTTTATGCAAACCTTATAGAACTGAGAGTAAGGGGAAGTTGCAGTTTGACGATGGGTCCGAATGGTGAGGAAGGAATGGTGACCACAGGTGAGAGAGAGAGCAACACGGGAATGGAAACAACGCGGAGTTCAGACGAAGCAAGGGCCGCTGAGGGCACTGATGATGGCGATACTAACGATAGTGATAAAAATAATGTCCTCATTTGAGACGAGATTAAGTCTAATTATTCACTTAACCCCTAACGAGAGAGAAAGACGAAAAACCTGTTCTTAGAATTACAATTACCTTTCATTCCATCACAACAAGAATCAACTGTTTCAAAACAATATTGATGATCGCGAAGTCGTCGCCTTTTTTTTTTGGTAAGCATCGCTTCGCAATTTTCTACTCTCACGTCAATAATTCACGCGTAAACAACTAACGCATATGCACAATAAAAACACCATGTCATCGGAGAAGAGTATTTTTGTGCAGGAGCTTCCGATGATGTCACCGACGTTTCTCATGCAAATCCCTTTCGCCGATCGCTTTTTTTTTCTTAGCGTCGCTAATGACGAGCGAATGCTGTTTTCGCGAGATGTGCATCGCGAAAACAGCATTCGCTCGTTTTGAGGTGGGATTCGTACCTCTAAACGAATGCACTTAACACTCTCGCGGCACTCGGAGAATGAATCCTGCGCGCGCATCTTTCTCCGATGCAATTATTCATTCGACCGAGGCGACGACGGTAGAGTGACGCGGACGGATTCCTTTCTTGGAGAAGTTGTTTGAGCAGTTTTTTCTCCGCCAACTTGAAGACCAATTCATTCGTCTCATTTCGCTTTCAAGATAATCATATAATACCGCGGCGTAGCAACATCGAATGCCTGAACAACAAAATAAACTTTGCCAGGTCAGGTTACTCGGTGGAATCTCTGCACGGGTAAAATATATACGAGATCCGACGTCCGCTGCGTGTTTCATCAACCATTATGGCTTTTCCAGGCTCGCAAACACGAAAGGTTACTACCCATCGAGTCACAGTAGACCTATCAACGGCATCGTCACAATAAACAACCTTTAAACGACGATGAATCTCAGTTGGAATCACTTTTTCAGCAGTTAAATATTCGATAACATCACGTTGTTTAACTCGCTTTGATATAGCACTAGAAAACGTCTCTATACTTCCGCTTCTAAAAATACACTAGATGAATGTAGCGCCCTCAAACCTAAGCATGCGTGTTTAGGGGGAATGTTACTTCCATATGTCACCAGGAGTGCTATTGAAAATCATTTTGTTTGTGGTCTAAAAGCATGAGCGCATTAGTTTTCAGCCTGTCCTCGTAATTTAAACTTCTAAAAACTCTCAATACCTTTCAATTTCCGCGACTGTTTTCACCCATGACTACACCATCAAGTATGTTCAACGAGGGAAACAATAACACTGTTGTGGAATTTCATCAATTGTTAATTTTTTTCTAAAGTATTAACAATGTAAACTTTGTAAAAATAAGATATGTCCAATGTTCAATAATTTACATTGATTTTTGCCTTTGGGAATGGCGTGTTGAATGAAGACAACTTTTTTTCCATTCCTTAAGTCTTTACTTCGCAGTGGAGATTTCAGGTGTAGAATGATGATGTGCTTTCCTATTCATTTATTCGTAGGAATTAGGATGGACATAATTCATTATCTGTGGTGTATAAATTGAAATATTCCTATTATCTACTGTTTCCTCTCTAAGTAACCTTCTAATATAATTTTTATATTTACATATCGATCTACAATCTAATCAATCATTGCTCTCATCTTTCCTGGATCATCCATTTTTCAAAATTTCCTTTCTCCTCATATTTTTCGAAGAACATTACCTCTTTGTTACATTATCTATCAGCTGATTTTTTTCAGATACTTTCATGATACCGATTTCTAATGACTTCAGTATTCGCTTATCATCTTTATCCATTGTATTTTATTTTGTGGACCAATCGGGGAAACAATGTAAAACTTAGCATGGAATTCCAACAAATTATAAAAAAGAACTATAAGAGATTGTTTAGGCACGGTTAAATATAGGACGAGTGGAATATTGGACGCCGCGAAAGAAACTTTTTGTCGGAGCGGACATATGAAGAGGGAATCACGCATCACGAAAGAATTAATGTACAGAGCACGTAGAAGAGCCAAAAATGCTAAGGAATTAATGAGGGAGAAAGGGAAAAGTCTAACGAAATGCTGGAAAGATAATTGACCATGAGGCGAGAAAAGGTAAAGGAGAGGGGATGGAGTGGATGGTGTTAGCTCTAATGCAGTGGAAGTCACTTCTATATGGGATTCTCACGAAATTGGACCAATTGCCGAATTGAATCGCGTTCAGCGTAGAGGAGTTAGATTTGTAACACGTTGTTATGATAAACTTAGTGGCGCATCCAAAATATTAGAGCAGCTAGGCTGGGAATCACTCAATGGAGCGAAGGTTAAATTACAGATTGAAGCTGTTGCATCAATTGGACGGAGATGCCTTTAGCAGTGATGTTGAAAATGAATTATTATCCCCATCGTACTACGGTGGGAGAGATCATGTCAATGAAATTGGATAGATTAAGTGTAGAACAGATAGATTCAAGATGCCATTTTTTCCACGAACGATAGGGGATCATAATAACATTGCTCGACGGCGGTAGGGTCATGTTTGAGTAAAATTATTCTGGTGTCTATTCACCCCCTGCCACACATCCTAGCGGTGGCTTCCAAGGTATATATAATTAAAATAAAATAAATAAAAGAGTGTAGGGGAATCTGGTGAGGTGATATGAGCACGTGGCTCAGGTGCGCGACACCGCCATGATGTGGATGTCACCGTGGAGACATGGCCTTGCCGCGACGTCGCGAATCTCTTTCATGTGTCTCCGTCTCATTCACAGAAATAGTCAAAGGGGATAGGCGGGAGACGGGGGCGTTTACTCGTCTGTGTTTACTAGCCGGCGGCGGCCTTCTGATGCCTCAGTTGCACAATGCGACCTCCTCCGCTAAACAGTGGCGCAACTCTAAGCGGCAGACAGCGACAGCGTTCCCACGTGCGAAGGTCGGAATGCGGGATGCCCTCGAGGAGGGTGTGCACGGAGCACAAACCCTCGCGAATCCTGGGACTCGACGTCATCCAGACACGCGCATCTCACTCGTGTGGGACCGCTGACGGAGGGCCGCGCCGACGGCTGGGCAAGGCGACGTGGCTACGATGATTGATCGCACCGAGGGAGGTTCACGCGGCGCCGAGTTCCTTAGTTTGTATTTTTTTCTATTTTTACTGCCCTCCAATTCACCGCTGGGGTGTGTGGCAGGAGGTGAATACACAAATGACTAATTTTGACCTGAATATTTTTACCCATACCGCGGTCAGACGTTACTCTGATCCCTTATAGTTCGTGGAAAAAGTGACATCTTAAATTTATCCGTTCTACACTTAATCTTTGTTCATTTAGTTATTTATATACACCCTGCAACCACCGCCAGGGTGTGTGGCAGGCGGTGAATACACACATGACTAACTTTACCCGAGCATGACCCTACCACGGTCGGACAATGTTATTATGATCCCCTATCGTTCGTGGAAAAAGTGACATCTTAAATTCATCCGTTTGCGCTTAATCCCTGTAATTTTATCAGCATGATCTTTCCTATCCTTGTAAGATGGGGGTAATAATGCATTTTCAGCATAAATGCTAAAGAGATATCCTATCAATTAATGCAAGAGAATTTAACCTTCCCTCCTGTACTTTCCAGCCTAGCTCCTCTAAAATTATGGATACGCTACACAGTTTATCATAGCAATGTTTTAGCCATCCAGCTCCTCCACCCTGCCAGCGATTCAATTCAACAACCCTAGCGGAGGCTGACAGGGTGCTAAAACATACTAAATATTAAACAATGCAACTTTATGAGGATCCCAGCAGCTGAATACACAGCAGACTAATTTGGACCAGGATATGACCCTACGGTGGTCGGACAATGTTATTCTGAGCCCATATAGTTCGTGGAAAACATGACATCTTAAATTAACTGTTTTACACTCAATTTACACATCTAAACAGGACTCTTCTAATAAATTCTAATTTTGGATAGCTCATCCATGTATTCCCCGCATGTGTTTCACCTAGTAGAAGTCGTGAGAATGTTATGAAAAGGTCAAAGAGAAATGTCATCTGTCGTTGGTATAGCCTCATTTAGACTATGCTGCAAGTATGTAGGATTCTCATGAAGTTGGATTAATTGCCGAATTGAATCGCGTACTGGTATATGAACTAGGTTTGTGGAAATCTGTAGCGACAAACTTAAAAGCGTACCAAAGTTATTAGAGCAGTTAGGTTGGGAATCACTCACGGAGCGAAGGTTAAATTACAGATTGAAGCTCTTGCATATATATGAAGGAGGTCTCTTTAGCAGTGATGTTGAAAATGTATAATTATCCCCATAGTACTACGATAGGGGAGATCATGTTAATAAAATTATAGAGATTACGTGTAGAACAGACAGATTAATGATGTCATTTTTTCCCCGAACGATAGGGGATCAGAATGACATTGTTCGACCGCGGTAGGGTCATGTTCGGGTAAAATTGTTCTGGTGTTTATTCACCCTTTGCCACACACCCTAGAGGTGGCTTTCAGGGTATACAAATATATATATATATTAATTAATAAATAATTAAAGTGAATTTGAAGTGACTAGGCTCTCCTGTGACTGAATTGCGACAGGATATTCACTGCTTTGACCGGAGCGGAACAGCTGTCCTCATTAGAGCGTCCTCTATTTTGAATAATTTGAATTGTGCTCCTAAATCCTTCGAAGTCCTCACTCGTCAATTTTAATACCCCACATCTGTCGGAATAGGCCTCCTCCAGTTTTAGTCCCTCCATCTCCTCAACTAGGCGCTCCTCTCCCTACCCGAAGAAACCGACGAAATATTTCAACGCAAATACGAACACCTCAGGCCGACTGTTGTTGTATCTAGGTCCTCAATCTAGGCACTCTCGCTCATCTCAAATACACCTACTCCAGTGTCATTCAATTAGATAGATAGATATTCCAGTACCCTGCAAGCCACCTCTAAGGCGTGTTGAAGTGGGTGAATATACATCACACCAATCTTGACCAAAATATTACCCCTACCGCGGTCGGACAATGTTATTCTGATCCCTTATCGTTCGTGGAAAAAATGACATCTTAAATTTATCTGTTCTACCCTCAATATAGGGTTATATTTGGGTCAAAACTAGCCTGGTGTGTATTCATTCCCTGCCATAAACCCTAGCTATGGCTTGCAGGGTACTAAAATATCCAAAAATGAATATCTCTAATTTTACTGACATGAGCTCCCCTACCGTAGTGCGATGGGTCAAATAATACATTTTCAACATCATCGCAAATTTGATCTACTTCCATTTTATGTAAGAAATTTAATCTGTAAATTTCCATTGATTAGAGCTAGGTTAAGAATCACTCATGGAGCGTAGGTTAAATTACAGATTAAATCTCTTGCATAAATTGGAAGTATATCTCTTTTAAGCGATTATGTTGAAAATGTATTAGTACCCCCATCGTACTACGGTAGAAGATATCATGTTAGTAAAATTAGAGAGATTAAGAGTAGAACAGACAGGTTTAATATGTCAGATTTACCACGAACAATATGGGATCGGCATAAGGTTGTTCGACCGAGGCATGGGGTAAAAATATTCGGGTCAAAATTAGTCTGGTGGGTCTTCACCACCTGCCAAATACCCTAACTGTGGCTTGTAGGGTATTAAAAAATAGAGGGTGCGGCAACATAACTTATTTTTTTCAAATGTAATACGCTTTCATTAAAGGAAGTTATTTTGCCGCAGTCTGTACAAAAACAAATTACTTTTCATTGAAGTAGGGTTATTACTCAGTTCCTCAAGTTAAAGCTCTGCAACATTACTTCTCAGGTGCGGCGACGGCCCACAAAGGTTCACTTACACAGCTGTTAAAAATTTCTTTCAATTGGATATTTCAGCAGCAGCGACGAGGTGCCCACCTGAACGGAAAGGCAATGGAACACCTACGGCGACCTCTGCCTCTAGCGGAATGTTTTTGGGCGCTCATTTGACTAACATAGTAGCCCTCGTTATTTTTAAATTTTTATTTATTTATACCCTGCAAGCCACCGCCAGAATGTGTTGCTGGGGGTGAATACATGCAAGAATACTTTTACCCGAAAATGAACCTACCTCGGTCTAATAATGTTATTCTGATCCCCTGTCGTTCATGGAAAAAATGACATCTTAAATCTATCCGTTCTACACTTATTCTTTCTAATTTCATTGACATGATCTCTCCTACTGTAGTGCGATAAGGGTAATAACACATTTTCAATACCACTGCTAAAGAGATGTCCTTCCAATACATGGGAGAAGAAATTTAATCTGTAATTTAACCTTTGCTCAGTGAGTGATTCCCAACCTAGCTGCTCTAACATTCTGGATGCGCTAATAAGTTTATCATAACAACGTTTTACAAATCTAGCGCTTCTAAGCTGCACGCGATCCAATTCGTCAATAAATCCAACTTCGTGAGGATCCCAAGGAATCTTTTGGTTATGGAAGAGGAGGAAAAAGCCATCACGGAACGAAAAAGAAATATTTGGTGGAATCCTTACATTTTACAAAGTCGTAGAGAGGAGGGAGAATATAACACTCTTCAACATCTAATGGCACTCGCGATTCGCTCAAAAGAGATGCGGAGCTTCAGCACTCCCTTATATTTTCCCCGAGAATTATCTCGTGTTTGTCGAAGCAAAATATCAAGTCATGCGGTGCAAGCAAATAAACATTCTCACACTCGGAGACGCGCAGTTTGTACTGCGCCGCCGTCCAAAGCGCAATCTCCTCATGGAACAACGGATGCAGTTTGCTGAGTGAGGAGACGATTTGGGAGGGAGGGAGGGAGAATGAAGTTTAAACGAGAAATCGACCTTCATGGTTCCGCAGCGCCTGTGACCGAATCGGCCAAAGAGCGATTGATACAATTGGTAATTAGAATTAAACTTAAAAATGTGCGTAGTCATAAATATTTGGAAAAAGAACAATTCCCACCCGAACTTCTACTGCATTGGAAACATGGAATGAGTAGACTCTTTTAAATACTCAGGTGTTACAATTACTCACGATCTCTCCCGGGTGAAACACATACGAGGAGTATGTGGACAAGCTGACAAAGAATTAGGACTTTTTAGAAGGGGAGAAATATGACGAGAAGTTTAAAAACATGCTATGTTTTGCTAGTGTGACCTCATTCAGAATATGATGCAAGTATCTGTGATTCTCATGAAGTTGGATTGATTGACGAATTAGATCGCGTGCAGCGCAGAGGAGCTAGACTTGTAAAACTTTGTTATGATAAACTTAGTAGCGTATCCAAAATATTAGAGCAGCTAGGCTGGGAATCTCTCACGGAGCGAAGGTTAAATTACATATCAAATCTCTGTTCACATCTATTGGAAATACGTTTCTTTAGCAGTGATATAGAAAATTTATTATTTCCCTTATCGTACTACGGAGGGAGAGGTCATGTCAATAAAATTAGAGAACTCAATAGGAGAGAAGATAGACTTAAGATGTCATTTTTCCCACGAACGATAGGGGATCATAATAACATTTTTCGTCCGCGGTAGGGTTATGTTCGGGTAAAATTATTCGGGTGTGTATTCACCCCCTTTCGCACATCCTGGGGGTGGCTTGCAGGGTACATATAAGTTAATAAAAATATAATAAAAAATACATATGTATGACGTCAGCCGATCTGGTCAGAAGGAACGCCGTGTTTTTAGATACGTGGGTGGGGGCGATTTAGGGAGGAAGGGGGGATGTGGTGGCTCGGAGGGGTGGAGGAAAGGCACATACGCGATCTAAATGAAATTGCGGCCTTATAGATAACGCTCAAGCAAATATTGAGAGGGGGTTTTCCAAGAATTAGTGCTTGGGAAACGTCAGATTACAAGATAGTCGGTGAGCAAAGTAACAGCCGATAGTGGAGTAACTGAGAATGTCCTGGAAGAGTGTATCTATCCATGCACAGATAAAAAGCTACGTTTCCTCTTACGTCCCTGCAGGCTGTAGGCGAAGTCAAAAGGGAAGAACGGTCTTTATTAAATTTAGTTTTGATCGTGCTTACATTTCGTACGTTAAGTTAAATCACATTATAAAGAAAATAGAAACATCATCCTACTGTCTCTTGGGACATATAAAACATAGCCATGACTAGTCGCGTCGTTGAAAAGAAAAATAAGTTGATTCCTTTGCTGTGTCTACTTGTTGGCGTTGAAGTTTTATGGAATGCGAACGATGAAAAAGATTAAGATAAAAGGTTTGAAAATAAAAAAAACTCGAGGGTTCTGAGAATTTATCAGTTAAAAATTATATAAATTAGAAATGCCCTTAAAAATGAACATCGCTTATCATTTAAGCAATGATTTCAGGGTAGGTCGGCGTTCACGTCCTATAGTGATTTTTTAAAACTTCTTTGCCAAATTATGTAGCTTTAAATGAGGTGAGGGTCAGTGCTAGCAAGCATTTAACACGAAGCAGATAACATCGGACGGAAAATTTTATAAGGGATTCAATATTAAGAAGATTAATACGTTCCTTGTTCAACATTGAAATAACCGTAATCTCAAGGAAACATTATGTGCGTTGGTAGTTAATTGGTGAAGTTGAAAAAAGTCTCACAATATTATTATCTTCATATCGTTTGCTGAAAACTATTAAGCCTAATCAATCCTTTGGGCCCGATGAAAAACCCGCTCGTTTACTTTAGGAACTAACCTCGGGAATTGCGGTGTATCTAGAAATAATAATTAAGAAGTCGCTGGTAGATAACAAGGTTTCAAGGGATTGGAAAACGGCTAACGTAACACCAATATTTAAAAAACGGAGACAGAGGAGAACCGAGGAATTACAGACCTATTTCCCCCGCATTCATTTCGTGCAAGGTCATGGAACATATATTTGCTAGTTCGATCGTGACACTCCTGGATAATTAGGAGTCATTAATGAAAAATCAGCACGGTTTTCGAAAGGGTAGATCCTGCGAGACACAACTTGCGCTTTTGTTCACGATATTCTTATTTCGGGACAGAGTAATGTTCCAGTGGACGCGATTTTTCTAGATTTTAAGAAACCCTTCGCTAGCCTTTAAGAGCTAAAGATATCATGTTTTTCACTAACGATAAGGGATCAGAATAACATTTTCCCGCCGCGTTAGGGTCATATTCGGGTCAAAATTAGTCTGGCGTGTATTATCCCCTGCCACACACCCTAGCGGTGGCTGGCAGGGTACTGAAATATTAAATATACAATTATCAATCTCTAGTGCAGTCGGATAACGATCTTCTGATCCTTATCGTTCGTTGGAAAAATGACCTCTTAAATCCATCTGTTCTACTCTAAATTTCTTAAATTATTATTTATATGACCTCTGACCCTACAACGATGGGGTTAATAATACATTGTCAACATCTTTGCTGAAGAGATATCCTTCCAATTTATGCAAGAAGTTTAAACTGTAATTTAACCTTCGCTCCGCATGTGATTCTCAACCTAGTTCCTCCAATCAATTGCCCTGGAGTAAGTGCATTTGAGATGAGCGAGAGTGCATCGCGTGCTCCCCTACTCCCTCCTTCCTTTCAAAGCCACACAACGCCCAAATACCACAACGATAAATATCCGTCGCGATGCATAAACAATTCATATTACATAGTAACATTACGTCACGATTAAAGTCCATCCTTTCACACAGATCGTTGGGGTCTGCCGAAGATTCATATTGGAATGGGGCCAACGCGTCCTCGGGAGACCAATCAATAAAAAAATCTGACACTTTTTCTTCCATTCCTCGGGTGGAAATCCTTAAGTGAAGAATGCGATACGCTGGTCGACAAAGTAAACAATTTGCAGACGGATGGATTGGGTCGGCGGGAGAGAAGGAAGGCTTTCCCGCGACGTCAGCGGCGGCCTTCGGAGGAGGATCGGCGGTGGCTGAGGGCACGATCGGGTGCAAATCCTCGCAAAACGGAGACGTCTCATTTTTCCTGTCCGTCGACCGAGATCGGAGGCACGTGGAACGAGGAGGAACAAAAGATGAGCAGATGAAAAATAAACATCCAAATAATTATGAACTGCGCACGCAAGTGGAATGAGCGACAGAGATCTTTTGCCTTCCCTCGCCCAAGAGGAGGGGAGGAGGGTGGGAGGGAGGGCGTTTTATTTTCGGAATGCATCGGCCTTCGGCCTTGGAGTGCAATATCCCACCTCCTCCCCTCTCCTCTCCCCGGCGGTGGCTCAAGGCTGCCTGGAACCGACAGCTGCAGCAGGAGAGGCCCTCCCTGGAGGCCAGACCATGTATGCACTCTCTCTCCCTCCCTCCATGGGGGAGGGGGGGTGGTGTGAGAGGAGTCGGGCGGAGATGCACTTTCACGACGCGACACGAGGCGCGCATTTTATTCTTTTATTCGTCGGAAAAAAGGAAATAATGGAGTCATTGGCACGGAACTTGCAACGTCATGCGATCGGAGGATTGAATTTTCTTATTCCGTTCACCATTCATTGTATCTCACGCGGAATATCAACAAATCGTCTTTCATATGCGGATTTCTATCAGTTGGAAATTTATTTTCATGTGCCCTGCAAGTCACCGCTAGGGTGTGTGGTAGGGGGTTAATAGACACCAGACTAATTTTTACCCGAACATGACACTAACAGCGGTCGGACAGTGTTATTATGATCCACTATTAAACGTGGAAAAAAACATCATCTAAAATCTTTGTTGATTGTAAGACAGTTTTATTTTACCTTGAATGCTTGAAGATTATGGAAAAATTTATTAAGTAGGAGAGCTTTTGATACTTGATATCTTAGTACCCTACAAGCAACCACTAGGGTTTGTGGCAGGAGGTGAATACACACCGGACTAATTTTGACCCGAATATTTTTACCCCTACCGCGGTCGGACAACGTTATGCTGATCCCTTATCGTTCGCGGAAAATATTTCATCTGAAATTCATTTCGTCTACACTAAATCTCTCCAATTTTATTAGCATGATCTCTCCTACCGTAGTGCGATGTGGGTAATAATACATTTTCATCATCATTGCCAAAGAGACGTCCTTCCAATACATGCAAGAAGAGATTTCATCCGTAATTTAACTTTTTTCGTTGTTTTATGTTTTTGTTTTTATGGCCCCTCATTGAATTCGTCCACCATAGAGAAGAATAATGGATTCCAAAATCCTATTCCTGTTCCAAATGCTGGAGGAAATTCTTTACTTTCGTACATTAAGTGACATAATCTTGAAGAATTTAGAGAATAATTCGCCTTAGTCTTCAATTTTTACCAATAGAATTTCTCGTAAGTTTGAAACGAATCTATTTAACCGTTTTAATCGATCACGGGATGATATTTAATGTAAATATAAAAATAACCAACGCTCAATTGAAGATTGTAATTCAACCAGTGTACTACAATATGAAATCTTTTCACTTTAATGATTTCACCTCGTGAGATAAGGTTTGAAAGAGTTAAAATATAAAAGAATTACTCATTATTTAGGTGATGAGCATTTAGGGTTGCTATATTCAAAATTTCCCTGTGTAGTTTCGTAAGCGTTTAGTTGTGGTGGTTCATTCCTCAATCAGGGTCCTGTTTCACAAATTTACATTGATATCCACAAAATTCCCAGCAAGACACCGGAACGGCGAGTGGCGGGGGGTGTTAGGTCACCACCCGTAAACCTCACATATTAATCGCACAACAGGTCAAATGCCAACATTACCTCACGTTTCGTCTAGTTTTCCGTCTTTGTTTCAAAAAATAAGCAAACAAATTCCCCTACAGGCATACCTTCTGATTGTATCTCGTATTTCAACGGACATTGCTCTTGTTTTTTTCACAAAATTAGTTCCTTAGAAAATCAGCGCTCAGGTTTGAACCCAAGAAGGGCCTAACAACCTTTGTATCAGTTCATTTGAAAATTTATTGTATTCACTTCCTCTTGGAATGATAAGCAGAGTTTTTTAGGTTTATATACATGGTACCAGCAACCATTAAGGTTCTTGGAAGGTAGTGAATTCACATCAGAAATTTAAAATAAATATTAAATATTGCCTTATGTAAGTTATCAATAGAAAAGTGAATTATTTTTAACTATGGGGATATTTTTTACCCCAAATGTAATGTATCACGGCAACTATGCACAAGAGAGTTTAAGAGTTTTTTAAATTATTATGTATCCTTCTAAACTTTTCAGACTCTTTTCAGATAAGCAGTATATCGACGCGTAGCTCTATAAGTAAGTTTTGGCCTTTGGCCAGACTGCAGCAACTGTAAGATTTGTTCCCTTACAGTCCTGAACTTATTTATGTCCAATGCACAAATGGATTTCCACTTATGGTCTCCCCACTAAATCTATACCGGGAAACAGAATGCCGATATTGATTTGTTTTACTAAATCACTTTATTAATAAGAAAAGTATTGCGCACAGATATATACACGCATATATATATATATATATATATATATATATATATATATATATATATATATATATATATATATATATATATATATATATATGGTGATGGTCATTACTTCTATGGTCATGGCTTCTATGGTGGTAAGTGGTCATTGCTTCTATATCTTCAGATGAAGACGGATTGTTTCCGTCGAAATATCAAGAAATAACGTGGGAGTGTTCTTTTTTTTGTGTTTCTATATTGTGTGTTACTGTGTTGTACTATATATATATATATATATATATATATATATATATATATCATTGGTGGACACCAGAAAAGGTATTACATCGAATATTTAAATATATATATATATATATATATATATATATATATATATATATATATATATATATATATCTAGAATCAATATTAATAAAACAAGGTTATGCAATTTTTTTAGAAAGACAAAGGCTATGTTAAACATTAAAAGAGGAGGGCAAAAACTAGAGTAGGTAGACCAGTTTACGTATTTCGGTAGTGTTTTGGACCAACACGGTCAAAGTGGTAGGGACGTAAGGAGAAGAATTTCGCTAGGCAAAGAGGCTTTCATAAGGAGGAGGGAGTTGATGACAGGGACGTTGAGTAAGGGTATTAAGAAAAGACTCGTAAAAACTTTGATATGGAGCGTAGCTATGTACGGCGTGGAAACGTGGTTCTTGAAGCAGGAGGATAGACGTAGATTGGAGGCTTTTGAAATGTGGGTGTGGAGAAGAATGGAGAAGGTGAAATGGACAGAGAAGAAAACAAATGAGGAAGTACTTGGTATGGTAGGCGAAGAGAGGGGTTTGTTGGGAGTAATCCTATGGAGGCAGGAAAAATGGATGAGGGGCGTATTGATCGGCAGTGGGATGTTGAAGACTGTAATAGAGGGTAGAATGTTAGGCATACGAGGAAAGGGGAGGAACAGGATAGGGATGCTAGATGGGATGAAGGGAGGAAGAAAGCACTCAGAGCTGAAGAGGGACCTGATGTAGAGTAGGATGCTGGATTTTGTGTTTTGTTAGGAGTAATATAACATTTATTCGGTAGTTGTGTCCATCCAAAAACCCCCCTTAACCGGTAGATTACCTAAAAATATATAAATGTATGTGTATATATAAATATAAATATAAATATATATGTATATATATATATATATATATATATTTATTTATTTATTTATATATATACAACCGTATATATAACCGTAAACACAGTAATCAACCCGAATGTCGGGTTGGTAGGTGATGGTAGAGTTCACCCAACACTAAGCCCGACGGCGTGTGAAATTCACACATCAGGGTAGGGGGGCTCGTTCCTTTCCCTGTGCCGGTTGTGGTTTCCCAGGAAGATCTGGTACCCGAAAAATCACCTGCAGGTGGAGCTGCAGGTTCCCAGAGAGGCCTGGGAATTGAACCCGGGACCCTCCGGTCAGTAGTCCAACGCTCTACCCCATGGACTGGAAATACATGTGTGTGTGCGTGTGTATAAAACATCGGTGGGCGCCATAGCGTTAACCAATATTTGATGCACACGCATATGTATACATAAAGTAATGTTTTTAAAAACGATTGACCAAATCAAAGAACTCATATTTTAATATTTGAGTTGTCCAAGCCTCCTATACCTACACAAAGACTAACTCTTAAAGCAAGAGTTCTTTTAATTTTTATCAATGGCGATTCCATCGAAATTACTAGCGCCGTGAAGGTGGCGATTGTGTCTGAGAAAGCGGACTTAATTCGTACGCAGGGGAGGAAGTGACGCGAGGCATGCGTCTTTCTTCCGCCACACCGTTTGCTGCACGCTCGCCGGGGCCATCGCGACGGGCGGCCTTGGGCGCGTCGACCCCCGATAAGGGCCGCTCCTCCCTTTCGCATATCCATGACCTTGGTCACCACCAACGGCACGCCACTGCCCCTCCAGAGAGGGTCGCGAGGGAAGTGCGTGCAATGTGGCGGCCCCGTGCCTCGCTGATGCAGCAGAAGGGCGCCTACCGATGGGCGCCAGGAGATGAAAGGAGTGCGTTCATTCCAAAGTGGATGGGGGAGCTGTGAAGTGTCCGCACGCCTAATAAGAGGCTTCTCTGCGAGACTAGTAGTTTACAATTAAATATGCTTGATAATATAAATATAACTATCACAATTTGTATCTCGAATATTCAGTTGTTGCGAATATAATGTAGTAAGATTAGACATTTCAAGAAAATATGTATGGTATAGTTTTTTTAGGACTGCTCTCCATGGCACGTACGCCGCGTTGACTATATATATATATATATATATATATATATATATATATATATATATATATATATACATATATGTATTTACATATAACCACTTGAGCTATCGAGGAAATGTAATTTTCACTGAAATCTGCGGGGGATTTATGCCACCAAGAGCCACGATTCTTTGGCCAGGAGATGGCGTTAGGGAGCAGTTTCACTCACCAAAGGAGAAATGGACGACACCATAGGAAAAGATAGTAGGTAGTACAACGTCATAAATGATAGGAACAGTGCGTTTCATGGCACGCATATCCAGAAGAAGGAAATGACCCACATTGACCAAATACACATTCCAACACGAAATCCCGCCATATGGCGAACGCATACTCATTCACATGTTTACGGCATCGGCCTGGCAAGCCGAATGATCCGTGGTTCAAGTACCGGTCAAGGGAATATTTTTGCACTTGTGATCAGCTCGATTCCGCCTTTACCACCTCTCTTGCGTTCGTCTTTTATATGTCTTCCTATCTCTTTTCCTTTTATCTATTTCCATGTAAATAAGTATATGTTCGCCATTAATACACATAAGCACAGTAATCAATCCGAAGGTTGGTATGGCGCAAATGACCTTAGCTGTCGGTCGCCTCCCATCAAAACTACTACTACTACGAAGGTTGGTTGGGTAGGTGATGGTAGAGTTCACTCAGTACTAATCCCGATGCCGTGTAAAATTCACACATTAAGGTAGGAGGACCAGTTCCTATCCCTGTGATCGCTATGATTTCCCAGGTAAATGTCGCACCCGAAAACTCATAGAGCTTGTGTGGAGCTAAGAGTCCACAGAGGGCGAACACATATTCTTTCTCATGGACATCAGGAAAAGCTATAGGAGCACAAAATATGTTCCTATCCTTTTTCCTTACACATCCCTGAATGTGTGTGTGTGTGTGTGTACATTCAAACACGAAAAACCGCCAAACGGCGAACAAATACTCATTTACATAGAAACAGATATAAGGAAAAGGGATAGGAACACACATAAAGGACAAACACAGGGGAAGTGGGGAAGGCGGAATCAATGTATATATATATTGATTCCGCCTTCCCCACTATATATATATATATATATATATAAATATATATATATATATATATATATATATACAATATACAATGTATATATATATATATATATATATATACAATATACAATGTATATATATATATATATCCCTCCCCGGACTACAACCTTGACGTGGTGGAAGGGCTTGTGCGTTCCGATGACCCCTAGAGCTGTGCTGGCGGGAGTAATAAAAATTGCTCCTGGTAGGGTCACCCATGCCAGATAGGTCGAAGGTTAGGAGCCAGACGAAAGGTAGTCCACGCAGCGTCTGTTCCTCAGTGAGGCGGCTGCAATGGCGTCTGACCCCAGTGGGGCGGCCAGTAAGTGATGGTGTCACGTTAAAAACACTATTGAGGAAGGCAACGGGAAACCACCTCAATTATCATTCCCAAGAACAATGTGATGGACAATAGAGATATTTTGAGTCCTGGCAACCACGGGGCTCGGCCCAATCGGCCGTGTGTCGTGCCCGGCAGCGGGGGAGGCAAGGCTTCCGCGGTCGTCATCCCACGAAACCCTTGCAAGGGAAAACCAGCAGCAGCAGGACAGAAGACGCAGGAGAAGAAGACCAAATTAGTTAGAATAGGAACGTGGAATGTTAGGACAATGATGAGGACGGGGAAATTGGAGAATGTTAAGCGAGAGATGTAAAGGGGAAATATAGATATTTTAGGTCTATGCGAGGTGAGATGGAAAGATAGCGGGGATTACTGGAGTGATAAGTATAGAATAATATACAGCGGTGGGGACGAGAGCCAACGAGGGGTTGCCATAGTATTAAATGAAGAGGTAGGAAGAAGCGTAGTCAACATAGAGCAGGTAACGGATAGAATACTACTAGTGGAGATAAAAGCAGAACCGACGAACTTAGTTATTATTCAGGTATGCATGCCACCGAGCAACCATAAGGAAGAAGAGGTCGATAGGATATACGATCAGTTAGAGGATATGATTGCATGTGTTCCTGCAGGGAAACATTTGATAGTGATGGGGGATTGGAATGCGACAGTAGGCGAAGGAAGAGATGGTGATGAGGTGGGGGACTACGGTTTAGGCACGAGGAATGACCGCGGGGAGAAAGCAGTTGAGTTCTGCAGGAGACAGGGGTTAGTTATCACCAACACTTGGTTCAGGCACCACAAAAGACGCAGGTATACATGGAAAATGCCAGGTGACTCGGGAAGATATCAGCTAGATTATATCCTGGTTAGACACAGGTTTAGGAACAGTGTGATAAATTCCCACAGCTTCCCGGGAGTGGATGCGGACTCAGACCACAATTTAGTTGTTATGAAATGTAGCGTACGTTTTAAAAAGATAAGGCAGGGGCGGCGAGTTAGAAAATGGAATGTAGAAGCATTAAATGGGTTGAAAAGAAAGGAATACAAACAGGCGGTAGAGAAAATCATGGAGGACGGTAAAGAGCTAAGTACTATTGAAGAAAAATGGGAATGTATCAAAAAAGGGTTGTCTAAAGCGGCAAAAGACACTATTGGAACCGTTAACGCTAAAAGGACTCGTAAACCATGGATCACGGATGAGATGATTACAAAAATGGATGAGCGGCGAAAATGGAAGAATATAAATACAGAATTAGGCAAAATGAAGTACAAAGAATTGAACAATAAATTGAGGCGGGCAACAAATAAGGCAAAAGACGCATGGTGGAAGACGCAGTGCGAGGATATGGAAAGTCTGCAGAGGAAGGGTGAAATCGGTGCGCTGTACAGCAAAGTTAAATCGTTATCGGGAAGTAAGAAAGGAAGAGCTACGCTAAGAGTTAGAGATAAGGCGGGTAAGGTAATAGTTGACGCAGGAAAGATCCAAGAGAGATGGAAGGAGTATGTAGAAGAACTGTATAGTAAAGAACTCAGACCAACAAAGTTAGACATTGAAAAAGAAAATGACGTAGAGGAAGACAGCTTAGGTCCAGGCATACTAGACAATGAGATAGAAAGGGCATTAAGGGAGATGAAACTAAATAAGGCCGTGGGGGTAGATAACATTCCCGTGGAACTTTTGAAATGCTTGGGAAAATGTGGGAGGAAGAGGCTATATGGGCTGATCCGTAGTATTTATGAGGAGGGAATCTGGCCGGAAGACTTTGTGAGATCAGTTTTAGTTCCTATTCCGAAAAAGGTAAAGGCCACGTCATGTGAGGACTATAGGACAATTAGTTTGATATCCCACGCAGCTAAAGTTGTTCTCAGGATCATAAACAAAAGGATAGAGAATAGGGCAAATGATTACTTAGGGGATGATCAGTTTGGGTTTAGGAAGGGGAGAGGTACGCGTGATGCCATTGCAGTAATGAGATTATTAATCGAGAGGAATATAGAACACAACCAGGAGGTATTTGCCTGTTTCGTAGATTTCGAAAAAGCGTTTGATAGAGTGAATTGGGAAAAACTAATGAGTATATTGCAGAAAATAGGAATAGATTGGAGGGAAAGGAGGCTAATCCGCAACCTGTACATGTCTCAGACTGCTCAGGTGCGGGTGGGAAACGGGGAGTCAGGATGGGCAGTGTTAGGAAGGGGTGTAAGGCAGGGTTGCCCATTATCACCGTTGCTGTTCAACCTGTATGCAGAGGAAATGATCAAAGAGGCATGGGAAGAACTCGAGGTAGGAATGAAAGTGGGCGGGGGATTCGTAAAATCAGTTAGGTTTGCTGATGACCAAGCTTTAGTTTGTCAGTCAGCCAAGGGGCTGCAAGCATTGCTTAGTGAATTGGAAAGTGAGTGCGACAGGTATGGGATGAGAATCAATGGTAATAAAACAAAGGTTATGCGATTTTCTAGAAAGAAAAAGGCCAACCTTAACATTAAAATAGGAGGGCAAAAGCTAGAGCAGGTAGAACAGTTTACGTATCTCGGTAGTGTTTTGGACCAACACGGTCAAAGTAGTAGGGACGTAAGGAGAAGAATTGCGCTAGGCAAAGAGGCTTTCACAAGGAGGAGGGAGTTGATGACAGGGACTTTGAGTAAGGATGTTAAGAAAAGACTCGTAAAAACTTTGATATGGAGCGTAGCTATGTACGGAGCGGAAACGTGGTCATTGAAGCAGGAGGATAGACGTAGATTGGAGGCTTTTGAAATGTGGGTGTGGAGAAGAATGGAGAAGGTGAAATGGACAGAGAAGAAAACAAATGAGGAAGTACTTGGTATGGTGGGCGAAGAGAGGGGTTTGTTGGGAGCAATCCTATGGAGGCAGGAAAAGTGGATGAAGGGGGTGTTGACCGGCAGTGGGATGTTGAAGACTGTGATGGAGGGTAGAGTGTTGGGCAAAAGAGGAAAGGGAAGGAACAGGATAGGGATGTTGGACGGGATGAAGGGAGGAAGAAAGTACTCAGAGATGAAGAGGGACCTGGTTTAGAGTAGAATTTAGGGTTGTGTTTTGTTAGTAGTCACAAAATATTTGTTTGGTAGTTGTGTCCATCGAAAAACCTACCTTGACCGGTAGATTACCTAAAAAAAAATATATATATATATATAATATACATGATGTGTCGTTCGCTTTCCATGGGTAACCGTTCTATACACAGTGTGAAGGAGGAATAATAAAGACGAGCTTTGGACTCTCCGGACCGATGCAGAAAAAAGGTCCCGGGAAGACTGATATAAAATGTTTGGTTTGGATTGTGACTGGAGCTGCAAGGAATGATGAGGACCAAAGATGAGCGCCATTTTAAGTGTGGGCGGAAGGAGTGAATGGTGGAGATGAGTCGGTTGCTTACTTTAGAGAGTTGGTGGAGAAAGAAGGGGGTCGAGGAGAAGAGTGGGAAGAGTGTCTCAGACGCTAAGTCCTCCCGGGAGGGGACGGCCAAACGGGGGGCAGGATGCATTGAGGGGGTGGTGTCTTCGAGGTAAGAGGAGGTGGGTTCGCCGAGAGACACAACTCGCATGCATTTCATAATGAGAAACTCAAAGAGAATAACTAAGGAAGGAATCGCACGAAGAGAAATAAAGTGGGAATCCGCAGCGGAGGTGAGGACGGCATCACTCTCCTCTCACTCACTCTCTCCTACTCTCACCCACCCTCCGATCGTATCACTTGGATGTTCGACTTTTCCTAAGCATTACAGGCTTCTAACCCATTGCGTTGAATTTTATAAAAAATTTTACATGATATTTTTAAAAAATGTAACAAAAAATTCAAGAAAACGAAGATTTGAAAAATTAGAGGGTCGTATATGAACGAGTTAATATAGTATATTTCCCGAAAAGCCACATTACCTATGCGAAACTTAACTCTAAAACATATTTGGTCATTCTAGTTCTTTGATGCATTCACAATTCGTATTAATTTTGCTACGGTAACTTGAAATATTCATATATGTTGAGCCACCCAAAATCATCAGATCTGCCCATGGCGTTATCACAAGAAGGTGCCTTGACCATGTCATGAGTCTATTTCCTGGTTTTCCCAGTTTCACACAAAATTTGATGGCGTAGCGCTCTTCCAAAAATTAGTTCATGGCGAAGCGTGATGAGGTCACGCTATAAAGGTTTTGCAATCGAACAATCCGCACTTTGCAAAAGCTGGCTGCCAACTACCACCGATCTCCAACCTTTCCTGAGACTCCCCTCCCTTGTGTCCAGCCTCCGTCTATCCGGGAAAAAATAAGTCAAACTACTTTTGGGACAGCTGTTGTATTTATCAATAGTTATTTACGAATTATTATCACACTTGCGGGAGTCAACGAAAAAAGGTAACTCTTAGTTAAGTTAAATGTAACATACTGTTAACTAAGTTAATAAAATTAATTTCAGTTAAATTATTTCATAATTAGTTTTTAAATTGAAAAATTTAAATTTAACTTAATTATTTTTACTCCCGCCGAAGTATCACGCTAAAATATTTATTCATTCCCCAACAAAAATACGAATTTACTGGCCGGTGTGCCCGGGTTCCCGCGTAAGTCTCTGGGCACCTGCAGCTTTACCCAAGCTATGCGAGTTTTTGGGTACCAGATCTTTCTGGGAAACCATAACCGGCACAGGAAAAGGAACTGGCCCACATTATTACCTTGATGTGTGAATTTCACACGCCATCGGGCTTAGTAATGGGTGAACACTACCATCACCTACCAAACCGACATTCGGGTAGATTACTATGCCTATAATTTTTAATGAATTAAGAAAAGTTGCATTTCTCTGGATGGAAAGGTGAAATAAGAGTCAACTGATGAAGACTCATTCTCGCTCTTTCTGCCCTTCGGTATTGTATTTCTTACCGACCTACTAATATTATTTCAACGAGGATCCGAATTGATGGTTTCCGGCGTTACTCTATGGAATTAATTCCTATTAGAAATGAAAAATAGTAACCTTGCGATTCCAAGGAAAATTTATTAGGATACGACCTCGGTTCCGACACGCAATGCCATCTTCAGGTCTCCCCTTCCTGAAGATGAACATGACGCTGAGCGTCGAAACTCGGGTCGTAGCGTAATAAATTTTCTGTGGAATCACAAAGTTACTATTTTTCATTTCCAAGAGGATCACAATTTTCTGACTTATCGACTTTTCAAGACGTCACCTTTTACGTTATTTTCAATCAAATGAACGCGTTAAGTTTTTAAGTTAAGGGGAGAAATGAATGGAAGACGGCTTACGGGTGACTCGAAAAAACAACCTCTTAACTTTTAGCTTACTCAGCTTGACTACCCAAGTCTGCAGGTGGTGGGCGTGGTTTCTCTCACGGACGAGCAAGGGGCGGCGCTGAACAGTCTTTCGGTTCGGGTCGTCGGCCCTGAACAACTTCCTCCAACCCCCTTCCGCTCACAAAAGCACCACCACTCCGTCGTCACCATCGCGGTTTGTGGTGATCGGGGAGGGTGGCCTCGATCAGAGCATTCGCCTGCCGTCAATTCCTTGCACATAAATCAACCCCCTGCCCCCGTTTCAACCCCCCGGCCACCCACCCGCCCGCCACCGACTCCCTGCCCATCCAGGGTCTCGCCTCGTGTGCATCCGTGCGATTGGGGTCAATGCGACCGACCGACCGACCGACGATGCAACACTCATCGTCCGTCGAGGGTCCGGGAAGGGGAGGGGGGTGGACGGCCGCAATCTCAGGCGCCCCGCCCCATCTACTCAACCCCCTGGTTCCCCCTTCCTGTCTCATCCTGCCTCTTAGTGTTAGTTATTTTTTCGGCAACGGGGTCGGGCAGAGATTGAAAGAGGCGACTGTCCCCAGGGGAGCTCGAAGGGAGGAGGAGGAATGGACCATGTTCGTTGTTCTCTCGTGTGCTCGAAGTTTGAAGAGGACACGAAAGCCATCGATTCGTGGAGAAATTTGACCTGTGAAATTATGAATGTAAAACAGTCAATAGATGTGAGTGAAAAAACCATGGAATAAATAGTCAATTGGCCCGATTTGTACGGATAAAACAATTCGCACAGCGTACATATACGAGGTGTATTCAGAAAATAAAGGGAATATTTAAATTTCTCGAATTTGGAGAGTCCGTTTGTCAAAATTATTTTTTATTATGTTGGTATGCATGCCCCTTAAAGTATGTCAACATTTTCAGCTATGTTCATTGTTAACTTTGTCTGAGGCAACCGCTCTAAGGTTAGACGTATTGTTTTATGAGCTCGGCGAATTTCGTTTGTTAAAAAAATGGATCAAAGAATTTGTATCAAATTTTGCGTAAAAAATGAAATGAAGTGTAACAAAGTGTTTGAAATGTTAACAAAGGCCTATAATAAGTCTGAAATGAGTAAAACAAGAGTGGTATTATAAGGGTTTCTAAGATGGCCGTGAAGACGTTGAAGATGACGAACGCCCCAGCCCATCAACAACCAATGAAAACATGGAAAAAGTGAAAGAAATGGTTATTAAATGACCACCGAATCACAATAATTCCGCCATCATAGTAAACATCACCGAATTCGCTGATGATGTTGGCACGTATGTTAATTGGCTCATATCATGAAATATTTTCGAATGTTTTGGGAATGAAACGCATAACAGCAAAATTTTCTCCAAAATTGTTGAACTTTGAACAACAAAAACAGCGGCGAATGGAAGTTGCTCAATTGAGTCTCTAAATGAAGTCAACGACGATGCAGAATCACTGAAACGTGTTATAACAGATGACGAAACATGGTTTTACGGATATGACGTCGAAACTAAGGCTTGATAAAAATTCTTTGACCCATTTTTTAAAACTCGTATCCATTGATACGAGTCTGGCATCCTATTTACAGTTTCTCCATTTGAACATAATTGAAAAAACATTAACATTTATAGGTTCGAAACCAATATACTATACGCATTAAAAATATAATATGCCCGTTTATGAAGAGAGCCCATTTAATTTGATAAAGATTAATTTATTTTCATCCATTATTGTTGTTGTGAAATGTAAATTTTTATTTCTTTTTTTTTCTTTGGTTTTCTTTATGACTTGACTTGATATACGAGGGTCATCCGGAAAGTAGTACCCGTTCGTGAAATAAAGACACAAAAGTAAATATTAACAAACATAAAAAATTTTATTTGAAAGAGGATACTTTAAACTACTTCTCAACATAATCTCCAAGCAAATTAAGGCATTTGTCATAACGTGTGACAAGTTTCTGTATTCCTGCTGCATAGTCCTTCGCCGCCAGCTCATTGAGATACGCGAGGGACCCATCTTGCACAAATTTTTGCATAATGCAGATGGTGTTTAACAATTTCATGAACAATTGTTCGAGAAACATTGGGAAAATGCTCACAGATGTCATCAATTGTGACGCGCCGATCGTTCCTCACGAATTCGTCAACTGAGCTCACCAGTTGGTCTGTAATGACAGACGGTCTCTCCGAACGCTCATCGTCGTGTGTGTTCCCCCTCCCCATGTTGAAGTTGCGACACCACCGCCGAACAGACGACTCGTCCATTACATTGTCTCCATACACCTCCTTTAATTGGCGATGAATATCACATGGGCGAACGTTTCTTGCATTGAGGAATTTAATCACTGCCCTCACTTCACAACTGGCGGCGTTCTCAATTTTTTTAAACATTGTAAACAATCACAGAAACAACACAGGCAATGCTAGCGTCACGCAACTTGGCTCAGAGAAGGCAGACAAGCCACTGAAGCTATCTGACCCCGTCCAGCGGCTACTCGCGTCGTCAGCACTTCATGCGGCACGAACGGGTACTACTTTCCGGATGACCCTCGTATACTAAATTTATGATTCCAACACCTTATTTTTAATATGTTTACATTATTTATTGCCATTCAGTCGCTTTGACGTCGCTAAATTTCGAGAGGGCTTTGATAACTTTTCACGACGATTATATCTTCCCATTCTATCGACATTAAATTGACCATTTCTACATCTTACTGAATAATTAAACTAGATACCTTTGGTAGGTATTTTAATTTTCGAGAACATTTAAGTTGAAGAAAATAAAAATACCCAGGATTACTCGAGAGATTAATAATATAATCCATCAAAATGGTTTAAGTTGGCACAAATTCAAACGAAAAGGAGTATTAATTATTTTCAGGACCATAAATACTTAGAAATGAACCTCTGACATTAATGAAACAGAAATATTCAAAGCGATGACTTACCTATTAATAGGATTCCAAAACAATTTGAAATGAGATTCGTTGCCCTAGGTTTGTTGAATCACGAAAACTTGACGAGAAACGTGATCTCTTTATTAAGGAATTAACTGCATACTTAGCTCATCCACTTTTTCCGGACCTTCACATTTTCAGAATAATTCCATGTATAAATATTCAGATCCCGACTGAAGCAACCTACTTTCTCGCTCCATATCCATTGTCGGGTCTTCCAAAAGCGAAGCGAAATTGCAGTATTCTCTTTTTTTGCCCGAAAAACATTTAACATTAGGAGAAATAAAATGTCAAGTCATGTGCTGAAAGGAAACAGATATTCGCTCAGTTTATACGCGCTTGCATGCACGGTGTTCCAAGCGCCGCTGTCCAAAATGCAATCTTACGATGCAGCGACGTGGTCTGGGGGTTCTTAAGTAGGCGGAATGCCGGGCACTTCTCCGATGGCGTTTTTCGCGAAGGGTCGAGGAGGCAGGCGGGGACTAGCTCGAAGGTTAAACGAGAAATCGGGCTGAACCAAATCGGCCATACGATGCCAGCCGAAATTACTTCTTAGGGACGAGGGATGAAGAGGCCGAGACGCTGCGGGCAAGGGGCGTGGGACGCAGGGGCGCTAAAGCGACATGTATGCAGATGCTGCCTCTGGTGAGTCGTGCCTTTGCGCTGGGTTGATTTTATCGCAGAGTTGACCCCAATCGATTTTATCAACTTACTATCGCCATATGGTAATACTCCTGTGGCCACACTCGCGTCGCATGATATCAGGGGATCCGTGAGACCTCCCTTTGGCGAAATTCATCGAAGGTTTTACGAGCGTCAAATAGCTGGTGGCTAGGAATTGGAAGATTTTGTTTGAATTTGTTTGTTCAAGGAGTCGTATAATGAGCAATAAAACGAGACACTTCCGCAGGCCAAAGATGCATTCGAATTCATTCAACAAAGCGGTTCTTTTCCTTCTTTTGATGAATAATTACGAGGGCAATCAAGGAAGTAACCTACGTTTCGGCCTAGCCTAGCGGTGGGTACGGCCAGAGCCACCATCTTGGTGTCTAAACTTCCCTACACTCAGTATAAATCTTGCTGTAGTATTGTGAAGACTGTGTGGTTCTTCCACTTTGCTCACATTGCGAACTGTTAAAAAGTGCGCTGCATTAAAACATCACGCGAATTGTGTTGTGCGATTCGTGATTAGGTTTTTACTGGCAAAAAACCACTAGTCGGTTCACAGCACAAATTTCCCAATGGTGATTGTCAGCAGATTTAAAGTTTATTGCCTATAAAAACCTTATCACCAAACAATCGAGATGGTGTGGGGGATAACGTACTGGCTTCCCACCCAGAGGGCGCGGGTTCAAATCCCGGAGGTTTTGAATATTTTTCTGTGGTATCTCGATCCCTACTGGAGGTGCTTTATGGAGAGCTCTTTGAGTGAGTACGCCGTCCGTCGGATGGAACGTTAAACTGCGGACCCTTTGGCGCCTTTCGTAAAGAATAGGCTAATGCCGACGCCGGGTTTCTCTCCACACTTCACCCTTTACTGTCCATCCCCTGTAGCGCAAATGACCTCAGTTGTCGGTCGTCTTCCCTAAAAACTACTACTGTTAGATAGGAGGTTCTTAAAAGCTTTTCTAGACTATTATGCCAATGTCAGTTTGAAGTGACCTTAGCGGATGACTCCGTTTGAAGTTACTGTTGCGGCATCTCCCGTAGTTTCTCGGAGTTTGAAAAATTACATGTTTCATGGCCTCGCATGATGTGAGTGAGAGGAAAATAGGTCAATAATTGCTCGATACCTCCCTATATTCGCTTCTAAATACAGGCGTAGCCTTGGCCATTTTCCAGTCATTGGGTAAAACGGTCAAGATTTTAGCTTCATTTCCTGCATTTAAATTGCTGGCTTATTACTTCATTAAGATATTCCTTACGACCAGTATTTCTCATTTATTCACTTCGTATTTCATGATGTTCCTAAGTTTTATATTTGGATTGGACCTTTTTTTTATATCTCTAGTGAATTCATGCAATAAATACATTTAATAGTTGTTTATTCATAATAATAAGAATACGTTTAATTTGGGACAGGATTGAGACTAAACAGTTCCGTTTCCTCCCGAAAACACCAACTATAAATTGCATTGCGAATTCATGCGTTCAGGTATTCTCAGTCTCCGTATTTTTTAGTTTAAATGTGCGAGGTTTAATGTGCCTTCCTCGCATATGTTCACGAAGGGGAGGTTTTTCCTGGATATTTCGCTCGATTCTTAGAGAATACTGTTAGAGATGGATTCCGGGTTCTCGCGTCCTACTCCTGTGTTCCGTCCGTCCATCGCCAGCTGCCCTCCAAACTTCGGGGTCGTCTCCCGCTTCTTCAAGGTGTACTGGTTACTGGTCACGTTCTCTCGCACCAGTCTCGGCGTGACAAAATCGCCAAGCAGTGTGTCACGTAGTCGCCCAACGCTTCCGACACAAGACATCACCTCCCAGAGTGAGCAATGCAAGTGACTTCCTTAACCAAAATTTCATTAAGGTACCTTTTTTCTGAACCCTGTTCGATGCAATCTTTGAGAATGCTCCACATGCAAGGTGTGTATAAAAAGTATCGGTAACAATTTTTTCTTGACGTGTGCGATAAGTGCCGAATTAAGACCATAGGTTATAAGTGTGCACAAGATTGCAGATATCATATTGGCATTGATAAGATGACAGTGCAACCACCATTATCAATCATAACTTCGCGATTAGAAAGATCTGTGCTAAACTCGTTCCGAAGGTCTTTGGACGGACGACCAATAGCATAGTCTTGTGTCTGCTTGCTAAGACCTTCCGAAATGTCATCGCGACGATTCCCCAACCCCCTTACAGTCCCAAATTGGCACCAGCAGACTATATCCTATTCTCAAAAGTGAAATCCTCCCTCAAAGAGAACTCCCCTATGGGTCTTAAGTGCCGTCAAAGAAGCTTCCACGCGTACCCTTAAGGACCTTCCGAAATCCGCCTGCCAGGGAACCTTCGAGTCGAGCATAAGCCGCCGGCAAAAGTGTATCGACGCTCAAAGGATGTACTTTGAAGAATTTTGAGGCAATGCAGCGATATCTGAAAAAAGCTTTTTTTCCGAAAAGTATCCCGATACTTTTTATGCATACCAGGTACGTATATTATGAAAGTGTGTTGCGACCCAAGTGTTTTGCTGTTCGTCTGTGGGAGCATAGCGTCGCCCAAAAATATCTCAACGTTGATTTTTATTATCAAGTTGATAAAGTCTGGGTGGAGAAATAGTTTACATAAGAGTAGATGTTCTCTTATGTCACTCTTAGGGGCGCCACGAATTATTGTCCTGTATAAATTCGAATTGTTCACTGTTACCCTGTGGTTATGATTGGAGAGATTCACGAATCCAGCTCTTCATCACTATCCTTTCATTGATACTCCTTTCGGTTGGCAAATCCATTTGGTCCTCGAGAGCTCATCTTGTAAGTCCATAAGAAAATTTAAATTTTTCGACATTAACTTCCTAATCTTCCCATTCATGGCAGATGGCTGAGTTTGAAGAGGTCGAGGTCTTTACAGCTGTTCTCCAATTATTTTAACCTACGGAATTAATTCACACAAACCTATTGGTTCAATAGCTACGAGGGTAGGCTGAAAACTAATGTACACATACTTATAAACTGCAAACAAAATGACTTTCAGAAGCACTCATGGTGGCATGTGGAAGTAACATTCCCCCCTCAACACTCATGCGTAGGTTTGAGGTCGTTACATTCATCCAGTATATTTTTGGAGAAGCGGAAATATGGAGACGTTTTATAGTGCTATGTCAACGCGAGTTAAACAGCGTGTTTTAAAAAGTGACTCCTACTGATATTCATCGTCGTTCGAAGGCTGTTTATGGTGACGATGCTGTTAATAGGTCTAATTTAAATCAATGGGCAGTAAAATGTCGTAGTTGCGAGCCTGTAAAAGCCTTAATTGTTGATGAAACACGCAGCGGACGTCCGATCACTGCCACAGACGATAAACATCGCAAACTCGTCGAAGATTTGATTCAAAACGCCCAGGGAATCACTCAAAAGCGTGTCGCATATTGTAATATCTAAGGAAGAAGTTTGTCTAGTTAAAGGCAACCTGGCGGCAATAATCTTGCAACATGACAACGCTCGTCCACACACTTTGCGCGCGATTGGAGAGGCTCTGCGAAACCTGAAATTTTAATTGAATCCACACCCTCCTTATTCCCCTGATCTTGTGGCATGTGCTTTTTTTCTTCAACTCAAGAGACACCTCAAGGGTAAATCACTACTATATACCTCGGACGATGGGGTGAAGGCAGCTGTCAAGTCCTGGATTCGAGAAAATTCGGCAGAGTTTTTCAGTGACGGAATGAAAAAACTTGTTACACGTTGGGAGAAATGTGTTTGCCTTAAAGGGGGACTATGTTGACAAATGAATATATGATTTTGAAACTTAAGAATTTTACTTTAATTTACTTCTTTCTCGATCTTGCTATTTGCCTTCGTTTGTATTCTATAAGCATGGGTGCATTACTTTCCAGTTTACCCTCGTAATATATCTCTCATTTTGTATCATTTGTCTAAATGCATTCATTGAAAATCACAATAATCTTTGCACTTAACCCATACACTTCCCTGATTGGGCGAAGATTATCAACCTGAAAGACTGAAAAACCAAGATTATAATTTTTAAATTAATTATTCATCAATTTAAACAAAACAGGAACTTCACTCGAGAAGTGATGGAGACCAGTGATGCTTCTTTCTCTCTTCAAGCCGTGGGTCGAAGAAGGGAGGCAGTTGAAGCGGTGCTGTTGTGACTTGACGAAATATCTGCCATGCAACTCTCCTCCATTCCGCCGGAGGAAGCGAAAGCACGCACGCACACTTTCGCCCGCCTCCCATCATCCAATCGCATCCCCCCTCTCCCTTCCACAAATAACGCGAAGCCCCCTCCTTAAACCAATGGTGCAGCGCCCAGAAGGCCGGCTTTTTTTACTCTCTCTGTTTTTTAATCTCTTACAAATTGATAAGTACCTACAATCGGGAGGGAGTTCCCGGCCTCCCCCTTCCGCCCTGACCTTGGTCAACGCAGTGGCCTCAAGGGCACCGCTCGCCGCGCCGATGCACTGACCCACTCTCCCCCGACCGCCCTCCTGCCCCTCCACTCGAAATTTCGGCCGTCCCAGCCCCTTCCCTCCCCCAGACCCCTCCACCCCCCAACCCCCTTCGTGCAGGAAATGCATCGCCCAAGGACGGGCCTATGCAAGATGGCGCCGTTCCCCCCCGGGCGTTCGTGCCGCGTCGAAGGGGACGAGACGAGGGCACAACTGCAGCCCCGGGTGGCAGTCACGTCATCCTCAGTCCTTCAATCTGAAAGTTTGATCGACTGCAGCCCTCCGTTCTTCCCTATACCACACACTAATTCACACGCTAATTCTAATAGCTCTCCTGTCCTCTTTTATGAATTAGGACGACGTGTTGGTCCCTTGGCCTTCCTTCTGGGACCTCTTCCTCTATTTCCATTAATAGCATATTATTATTATTTTTACTAATTCATTGCCTCTCGAGGAGAGACCAATCCATCTGGTACTATATATGCTCTTTTCCTCGTACATCATTCCAAATACGTACTTCTTACCCTCATAATCATCATCATCATCATCTTCTAAAGACGAACCCTTGTCGATACAGCCATTGGACTCTCTCCATTACCGTTCCCCCCAGTTCATTGTAGGTTGTTACTCTCATTGTACTTTTTATATCATCTATAAATATCTTTCTTGACCTTCCTCTTCCTTTTTTTTCTATTATTTCCCCCTCCATTATATTTTCCACGAAGTCGTTTTGTCTGAAAACATGTCCAACAAATTTCCCCTTTCTCCATCTCTTTTTTTAGATTCCTTTCCCCTTTGATTTCTCTCAATGTTTCTCTATGTTACTTTTCTTTCCGCCCATCTTGTTCTTGTCCAATCCTTCTCCAAATCCACATATCCATTGCTTCCAACCGAATTGCTTCCAGCCTGTTCCCTCTTTCCCAAAGTCCAAGTTTTGCAATCATGTACTCCAAATAAACGTTTTTGCAAAGGATTTTCAAATATCCAATTTCATGTGCTTGTTTCCTAAAATATTCTTTTTATTGCCATATGCCTTCTTCGCCAAGGCTATCCTTATTTTCACAGCAGAAGTGCATCTATTGTATCTTATCCTATCCGTCCCATAAGGATCCATCTTCCGTCCACACCATCTTCAGGATTCGCCTCCGGCATTAGGTTTCAAACGTTACTGGTCTCCTCCGATCTAATTTTCCTATGATTCATGTATCTGACCCATATAATGTCACAATTCAAACAAATGTTTTCACAAACTGTATTTCTTGTTCACTATGGTGAACAAGAAATACAGTTTGTGAAAAGGTGTGGACATAGACACCAGTGACTGGTGTCTATGTCCACACCTTTTCTGAGCATAGGAGTTGCCATTTTATCATAAACACCTCATTAATAGCTTAAACTATCTTGCACTTGATATCCGTTGAACTTCTTCAAGCCACTTTTTGGTGCATCCGAGTTGGGTGAAATCTTCCACTTGCTCTGATTTCTCTCCTGTCAGCGCAACAACTGCCATAAACCTTTCTCTTCCGCAAATTAGGGTTCCTATTTAGCTTATTTATTTTCATGCAATACTTGAGCCACTATTTTCAAGGATGATTGAAGGTCTTGTCGAGTCTCTTTTATAACTGCGATGCCATCCACGAAGCAAATTATGTTACTCGTAATTTACTCTCCTTTCACTCTAATTAATTTGATGCTGATTCTTTGTGCTTCCATTATTGCTTCTTTATAGAAAATTATTTTCACTGACGCCGGAAGTTTATTTTTCTCCGACATTCATCATTTCAAGTTTTTTTCCAGCATCTTGAGTGTTCTTATACTATTCGACAAAGAGTCAAAGAAGGTCTTCTGCAAGTCCACGAATAATGAGATAACATTTTCTCAGTCTGAATCCTTGAACAAGTTGTCAGTATAGCCTTCCTTGTGGATCTTTCCTCCCGAATCTGAATTGGCTTTCCGACGATTTTTCTTCAATTTTAAGTCGTGACTGTTTATCAAGAAAAGTTTGGGCCCCAAAAAACTTCCCTGTGGCCCTCCTAAATTTACGTTTTCCTCTAATGAATTCAACCAATCGACGACTATTTTTTGTTCACGGTTAAAGCAGAAGTCTCGAATCCAGGAGGCCACTTTTACGTTAATTCCATAATATTTTAGTTTTTTGATCAATTCTTCGTGAGGGATCTTGTCTAATGCTTTATTAAAATCTAAAAATATGTTATCTCCTACTTTATTCCCATTTTAAGGGTAACATAAATAAAAAGACCCAGTTGTGTTTCACATGATCAGCTATTGCTAAACTTTCGCTGGTTACGGTTAAGTATTTTCCTACTGTCGGGATTGACCAAAATATTGCAAGCAAAGATATGTTTTAAGATCTCGCAGGACATTCAGATATCGGTCTGAAAATACTGGGGTTGCATTTGTTAGAGTATTACCGTGGTCGCAGATGGCTTTCCATGACAACTAGGTTATGCTCATTACTTAAGATGAACTATGCCGAGGTAGATCTTGCGCTATTTCATTCATTCGACCAACATACAGTTTGTATGATATTTGGCTCAGTCTCTAGGTAACTTCCATGCGTATCTATTGTATAGAGATCACATACTTCCATTTCCTCTTCTGCTTGGCTGGACTTCGGCATATACACATGTTCTCTGCCTGTATCCGTAATCTCTCCCTCAAACTTATCGTCAATATCCTCTTGTATTTCCAGCACGATTTGACTCCTCTTGCCTAAGCCTACTTTAGTATAATACCAAATCCTATCTTCTGGTCGTCTCCTGAGCATATTATTCCCTACCATAGCTCCAGAATTCATCTCCCCAAATTCGTTTTCATTAATGTTATTTCAGCAATAGTCCGTCAAGATACATTGTGGCTTTAAGCTAGACATTCACCAGCAAAATCAGTATCCCTTCATGAACAACAAATTATGCTGGACGGCAGGGAGCCATGAAGTGTATGTATTCAAGACGCGGTATATGGGCAACAAAGGGAGAGGAAACTGAAGTAAGTATCATAGCAGTAAGGTAAAGACTAGCTTCCTTCTTGAGATAGCTCAACGAATGGCAACTAATTCCTTTATAACTGGCTAGAAGGCAAAGAAGTTTCATCGCCTGCTTCAGGTCAGTTTCGTCTGAACTCGGAAAGAAAGTTTAGCCACCCTAAGCACACCACCTCCAACCCTAACTCTATCTTTCTTCTGCCCCACAAGCTGTCTCTCCCTCTCGCTAACTAATGTGGTGCACCGATGATCCGCCATCGTAAACCACGTGAGTAGATAACGATTTTACGAAGCCAAGCAATAGATATCATGTCTTCTGAGATAATAACACAAAATTCTAACTGCCCAAAAACGTCTTTGAGACACATCGCTCGCAATTTATACTAATAGAAATTGCTGAATATTTTCTTCCATCATTTTGTATAGGGAAGCAATGCTGTTTTTCTGAGCTCAGAGCATCTTGTGTTTTCAGAGAATTAATGTCGGCAAACAACACCACAAATATCTTCCCCACAAAATTAGCGACTGTCTTATACTATATACCCGTCACACTTAAGAATCATAAAATATGGTTATAATATATTTGCTATATGCTATGCATATAATCACAATTTTGTAGTAATAATTTTAATGCGGCAGTCTTTGAAAATAACTTGGATAATTTGTACTTTGAAAATGCTAATAAACATTTTGTCTGCCTTGCAGGTACCTTCCACTACAGACTGGACACAAAATATTCCAGGTTGACCAAGAGCTGCAAAACTGTCTAAATTGCTATGGGATATTAAATGGAAAGCACGAGAAAACCCTAAGGAGTCTTGTATCATTTTATTACGATCATAAAGTGGATTTACCATTGTATTGTTTGCGAATTTTGATGCAGAGTACGAATTCCTGTTCATTGGCTTTGGGCGTAATGGCTATACTGGTGCACAATGTTGAGTTGAGGGTTACTTTGGGCTTCTTCTAATTTCCCTCGGCATGCTTGTAACAAGATATGCCTTTCCCCTCAGGTAACAAGGGTACCATAGAAAAAAGTAACTAAAAATATTCAATTAACACGTAATCAGAATAAGTAGGAAAATAATAATAATACTTAAATATACTTGGCATTCTCAATAATCAGTACAGAAAAAAAATCAGTATAGAAAAAATTGAGCTTTCAGTAGGGGGATAGAATACATTACCCCAGTGCCAAATGCAATGTGCACACTGACTGCTTCCTCAATGAGGAGTGCAATGGACTGCATATTGTCATGAGGAGAGTATGATAGCAGCAGAAACTGTTACTCTGTCAAAATTCGTAATATGTGCTGCTAACAGATCTACGAACTGGTGAAAGTCAGGAAATGAGGGAAAGAAATGTTAAAAGTATGAGTGAGCTTCAAAGAGAGTGGATTTGTACCTAAGGAATGGAATGCATTAAAAATTCAGTTTCTGATATTATAAATAAATCCATAATTATGATTCTAAAAATTTTATCTAACCCTTAGCTGTAGTTTATCATAGCGTTTAAAGTACAAAAAATATTATTTAAATTTTTGGAACTACTTTTATATCTTCCCTGTCATCAATTACTTCAAACCCCGCCAGTAAATTAAGACAAATGCATTAAAATCAGTTGACTCAGACATTGGGGACCAAGGAAAATATTTCATGTTAACCAAATATTATGATTATTAGGCAGGCTAAAGTTTATAGAAGGTTTTTGGGTGGACATAGACTTAATTGCCTAGCCTTGCCTATCAATATATAACCTGAAATCACACAAAACAATAACTGCTATAGGTAATTTACCGTTTAATGTAGGTTTTTGGATGGACAAAATTATCTGATAACCATCTGGTCTCTCCTAACAAAACACAACCCAACATCATACTTTCCATCTCCCTATAGTTCCTTCCTCCATTCTTTCCGTCCAACATCCAACATTCTGCCCCTTCCTCGTTTGCCTAACCTTCTCCGTCACTGTCTTCAACACCTCCCTGCCAATCAGTATGCTTTGCATCCAATTTATCTGTCTCCTTATACATATACCCTACTTCAATGCCGCATACATTCTATTTCCCTTTATTCCATCACACATGCCTATCCTTTTCATTTCCTTCCTCGTTTACCTGACGTTGCCCCATCTATTGCAGTGTTCAACATTCCTTTGTCAATCGCAATGCTCTAGATGCACTACTCTATGATCCAGTGCAAAGTACTATTTTTTTGTTTTACTTTCTGTCCACTTCACTATTTCAATCCGTCTCCACACCCACATTTTAAAAGCCTTCAATATACGCCCATCAACTTCCTTCAATGGCTATATTTCCAAGCCATTCACGCTCCATAGTATTCAATAATCTCTTCTTAACATTCTTACACTACGTCATTTTTTTGTTTTCATATTTTTTCTATTACTCAGGAAATGAACTATTTAACAGATGTTGACATCTTTTCTGATCGATCGCGATACGGAGTTTATTCACCCGCGCGCAATCAGAAAGCACTGCAGGTAGTGTTAGTAAAAAGAAGCATTCCCGATCATGCTTATACACTTTTTTCATTTTATTTTAATTTCGGGGGTTACATACCGTGAAAGGCAATGCTTATCTTTAAAAAGATTAGTGCTACATACGCCAATGGTTACTCGAAGATTTATCAAGAGTTGGGGATTTTTAATGGCTTTTTAAAAATTATCAATCTTGTTAAACTATCTTGGAGTTAACTCGGTATTCAACCTAATTTAGCTATCCCACAATGCTTCTTGTTCCTTATTCAGTTATATTCATCAATATTTTCTTGTATAATGGGTAGATGGAGTTATTAGTTGTGAATGCAGGATTCAGAAATAACAACATGTGCCTATCTCCTTCTTAAAAATATTTACTTTAAAAGGCATTTGCCGCGAGCCTCTTTGGTCCATGATTGCATAAATTATCCAGTGATTATCATGATTTCTGTTTATAAGTTATTTTATTAGGTGATCACATTCATTGGATGATAATTCATTTATTCTATAACTAATTTATGGATGATTTTCGATTTTTCAGGTACGACATTTATAAGAGTACATATGGATTGGTAGCAAGAAATTTTATAAAATATCATAATTAATTCGAGTCAAAAATAGCTACAGAAACGGCAGAAAACCAAAGCTATGATAGTAGGGACTTAGAGCGGAGAAGGAGGGCCAGCGTGAGATGTGGCCGTAGGGCCGACATCAACTCGGAGGCCAGTAGTCGGCCAACGATGGTTCTACCCTTTTTGCTATTTCACAGACGCTGTGAAGAGGGATTTAATGAGTAATTTTGAATAAGTTGGGACAAAGTGCATTTCGGGTTCTTTCCATAATAATCGATCATTTATTTCGTTGATCATCAATCTAACGCAAAAAGCCTCCGGCCAATTATGGATTGCACCCTTCAATTATTTTACGAGCGTTGAAGTCTCCTGCCTGACTAAACAATCCCTTGATTAATGATATTTCTTTTTCATCGATGGAAAAAGACTAGAAACAGTAGTTACGCTTTACAGAAGGCGTAAGAGGCGACGAAAACCCGGTGGCAGCGATGTATGGACGCACAAGGTGCTACTTCTAAGAGTGAATGTATCAATTAAGGCAAAATTTTATAATTTGACTAAATCCTACTACTTTTGGGACAGACCTTGCATATATCGCATAATAAATTGTGCTTCTGCGAGGTTTTGAGTCAAAAAGGCATTACTGATGTGAAATACTGTCTGGATATTAATATATAATTTCAGACGTGAAATCCATTGAATCGATTCACATTAGAATTTAAAACTGTAACTTTGCGAATCCTCACTATTTTATTTAGACGAGACCCGGATTTACAAGAAGAATATTGTCAAAGACCTTAGGTGCACGTCCCACTCCTCAACAGCTGTGCTCCTGATGGGACGATTCCCACCACTTCCCCTCCACCCAACTTCCTTTGGCCACCGAGATATGTAAAAGGTTTCATACAGGACTTGTATAATTATCAATCAACAGCTTATCCCCATATTCCTTCACCTTTGGACAAGACGGCTTCCTATAGGGGCCTACCCCGCCCTTCAAAACGGATTGGCTCACTGGCCCACCACCAAGCAATGCCTCCCTGCCCCCCCCACCTGAGTGCAACGCATATATTTATAGATTGATGTCTATTAGAATCGTTACTTGGAGATGAAGTTGAACGTGGAAACGTCAGAGGGTCTACTATTATAAAAATAGTACTTTACCATGGAATCAAAGAGTTATATTATTTCATCCTTGTCTAAATATTAAGTTTCATCCAAAATGCCAACTCCAATGAATAGCATCGTATCAGTCCTTCCGGACGAATATTATTGAAAATAAAGAAAATGTATCGCACGGATGATGCAGGCAACTACATGAATTGAACACAGAGGAAGGATTATCGAAAAATGTCAGCCCTGTATAATAAGATAAGACCATAATAAGATTTTGACCCAAAAGATATATTCTCAGGTGACGTGTACCCTGCAATCACTTGAACACCAAACATTTACCGCAACTATTTCTGGAATTCAGCACTCCGTGTGTCCATCATGTTAAGGAAAAGAAATATTAAATCATATCAATGAGGATGACTACATTTCTGAAATGAACATTAGTTGTGAATGACGAAAATAGAAATTCCTACAGGTAATGGCATTATTATCATTGCTTCAACGTCAAGGATTTAACTATCATCTCGTGGCTTTCTTTGATGAAAAACCATTTTACTTGCGTAAATTTGATGGAATTACATATCTGCAGGTGCAATGTTAAAGTATTGTCTATCTGAAATAGTTTCCAACGATGTTTTCGGGCCGGCACTATTGACTGATTTATCATTCTCGGAAAAAACAGAATAACAGAGTCTGACATGATTGAAAGGTCTGTAAACGCTGTGAAATACAGATATAGGTGGAGTGGTGTAAATATCGGAGTAGGGATGCAAAAATTGATTCCTCAAGGCGAAAGCAAAGGAAAGTAGTAATGGGAATAACTAAGAATGGATTCAGCAGGAAGATGAGAGCGTGTAGTATTAACATCGACATTGATGTAAGAAAAAGGATGATTCGAGCTTGATCTGAGGTGTGTTCTAATACATGATTTGTATAAAAACTATCGGGAAAAGTTTCTTAAAAATAGATTTATTTCAAATATTTCTACAATACCTCTCAAAATTCTTAAAATTACATCACTTGAGCGTCGACATACTTTAACCAGCGGCTTTTTCATAACCCGAAGGCTCCTTGGTAGGCGGGTTCCGGGAGGTCCTTAAGGGTACGCATGCCAGCTTCTTTGACGGCACTTAGGGTCCCATAGTGGTGTCCTTTTGAGGTAGGATTTCACCTTTAGGAATAGGAAATAGACTGCTGGGGCCAAGTCGGGACTGTAAAGGGGTTGGGGAATCGTCGCGAAACCGTTGCAGAAGGTCTTCGTAAGTAAACCCCCGGCTCTGCTCTTGATCAACCGTCAAGACCTTCGAGACGAGTTTAGCTCGTACAGATCTTTTGCATCGCCGATTTTTCAGTGATAATGGTGTGTGCACTGTCATCTTATCAATGGCAATATGGTCTGCGACCATACGCACACTTAAAAACGGTCTGAATTCAACACTTCACGCACACAGTAGGAAAAAATTGTTACCGATGCTTATTATACAAACCTTGTATATGGCTGTGAAACGTGGGCCCCACTCAAGAAGGTGGGAAAAAATTAAAGCCTTCGAGATGTTGATTTTTTGGGAGAATGTCAGATATCTAATAGATTAATTGAATATAGAATGAGAAGAAACTGCCGAGGAGAAACGATGAAAGAACTGGAAAGACCACACATACATAGAAGAATCTCGGAAGGTGAAGGACATGCGACAGGTGTGACAATGGAAGGGAGATTGAAGTGATAAAAAGTCATCATCAAACTAAAGACAGTGCTCTTTTACGATAGCTACACCTCTTTCTATTCACCGCTGCTTCCTCGAGGCTAACACACATGCATGATTTAAGTCTATCACCTGCTCCATGCTCTTGAAGAAAGCAGCGCTATGCGTCCTCTTGGTTTCTTCCCTGTAACTTTTCCATCCTATATGTCCAAAAGGAATTGATTATGTCTTAGAAAATGTTCGATTAATTTTGATCTTCTTTTTCCTATTGTTCTTAAGAGCGATCTCTTTTCTTTCACTTCTGTTTACACTTTTTTAGAACTTGTTCTTTCTACCCAGCCTGTATTTTAGTTTCCTCCAAGCCCACATTTCCATTGCCTCAAGCTTTTTATTTTCTTTCCGCTTTCCTGACTGCCCACGTCTCAAATATCCATATAATAATATTGTACACTCCGAAGTAACATTTTGATGAACTTTTTCCTAGTTTCTACGCTTACATGGCTATTGACTAGTAAAATTCTTTTTGTTTTGAAACGCTTGTTTTACCAAGGCTATTCTTATAATGGATAGTTTCTGACGAAACTTTATGGAATCGATTCATATTGGAAATGAAAAAATAGTATCTTTGTGATTCCACAGAAAATGTATCATGATGCGACCAGGGATTCGACGTTCAACGTCGAAAGATGAATGAACCTGAAGATACAGTTGATGCCTGAAGATACCCCGAATTGACGTTGAATGTTGAAACCCGGATGGCATCGTAATAAATTTTCTGTGGAATCACAGTGTTACAACCTTTTCAATTCCAAGGCTCTTAATCTCAGTCTCATATGTGTTTTTAATAAAACTCTCCAGGTAGCAAACATTTTCGACCTGATCCAAAGTGGTGTTGCCTATTTTTATGTCAGTTTTGACAATTTCTTTTCTTGCTTTTATTGAAATCTTGGTCTACTTCTTGCTTATTTTCAATTTTAAATCTTCTAGGTCTCCGGATAGTATTTTTAGCATCTTATTCAAGACCTTTCAGAGCCTGCAATTATTTCTATATCATCAGCAAAGCTGATACTGTGAATTTTTCTTCCATTTCCTTAAATACCTTTGGCCCTTTCTTTTAGTTTTGTAATTTTTTCCTCGTTGAATGAATTAAATAGGTGGGGGATTTGGGGACAAACTTGTCTCACACCTCTTTTTAGCCACGGCACCTGTGCGAGGGAGATATGGGCGTATACCCTTTCGAGAGTCACTGCTCACCTGGAAGACTGGGCAATCGAGAGGGATACGGGATCGGCGAGATGCCCGTATCCCAGTGTTTGAGTGTCAACGACCGGTGCGCACGTTTTAACAGAAATCCACCAATTACCACCCACAGGCAATGCTAAAGACGGCAATTTTCACGGTCAAAAAATGCAGCTTACACACTAATTGTATCTTTTCGCAACATGGCGAAAATTGCATGCCGTTTTACGACATTTTCGTGATGGTAAATGATCCTGGGCTAGAAATTAAAGTCATAGATAAATAGGTAGATAGATAGAGGTCTTTATTTGGGCGAGATTGAGACCTAATGTTCCCTTCTTCCATTAAACCCATCGTCGCACACATATTATATTAGGCGTTAAACTTATACTTACATTCTTACGTACACATAAATACATATAGACAGACACAAATTTATCATGCACAGATTTGCACATAAAAAAGAAAAGGAATATATATAAATATGTGTATATATATATATATATATATATATATATATATATATATATATAGATGATTTCGTCGACGTAACACGGAAGTGCTGAATAATAAATTGGACAGCAACAAACAATATAGAAACACATTAAAAGATCAATCACACGTTATTTCTTGATCATTTCGACGGAATTCTGCTCCGTGTGCATCGGAAGATAGAGAAGTTATTAAATTTGTATATATATATATATATATATATATATATATATATATATGTATACAAATTTAATTACTTTACATATATATATATATATATGTATGTATATATACAAATACTTGTATAATTACTCACATATGCACCCATACATTCATATATATGCATATGTATATAAATTAAGGATACACCTACACATACACACATACTCAAAGTAAATGACAGTGAAGAAAGAGAAAAATAAAATAAGGAAAGTCTAAGCAAAGAATGAGGTTTGCGGTAAAAGCTAGGGAGAGGGTGGCATTGCTCACCTAGTAAAAACACACGCAAGAAAACACCCATGAAATGTCATTTAAGTCATTCAGATAAAGAAAAGTTAAAGTCAGAGTATTATTTTATAGAAATAAAATTTATTTGATTAATCCGTTATCCGGATGAGCATATCAGATAAGAGGTGGCAAAGTAGAGGGCATAATGCTCTGCACTCTTCTTCGGGCTCTTCTTTTCCTTATGTCCAAGAGTCTGAAATAAAACTGATTTTCCAAATAATGTTCGCAATTATTAAGCTATTAAACAAGTTTCGAAACACTTGTCTCATTTTATTATCGCATATGCATTTTAACACCACTTGCATAAAAGTACAAGTTGTCTTTTGTGGCATTGTTCATTCTCAGTGTTGAATTTATCCCGAGATGATATCTCTACATCTACATAATACTCAGTAATACGCTGCAAGGACGTGTGGCGGGGGTGATAAGTCACTAGCCATTCATGAACAATAACTGATATCTCTAAACAGATATCAGTTCAACCATATTCACGAACAAAGTTAATCACACGAAAGAAGGCACTTGGAGACAAGAATATTCAGTAATTGGATACATTCAAATCAAGCAGAAACAATGCTTTTAAGGTGGGTCTATTTAAAATGTATTCAAGATATCGAAAAAATATATACACTACCAATACTAATCATCCCTCTCTCGCCGGCAATTATATTTCGATCTATAATGGTACGAGGAATAAAACGTTTGAAATCTATCCTTTCTATTAACTATATCCATGATTTTTATACGTGATTACACTATTCGGCTTTCGTTCTGATCTACCATAGTAAATCGGGGCCTGTAATATATACATACATATATATATATATATATATATATATATATATATATATATATATATATGTATATAACATCCTCAGGTAATAGACATGTTTCAAATTTACGCAGCATATTTCATCTGCAATTCAGCCTACGGCCAACTAGAAGCTTCTATCCTAATTCTTCCAATAGTGTTGTGACACCATTGGAAGAATTGCTACGTTTTTTATAACATCTTTTCACAAAGCTAACTGCTCTACCTACCTGTACATTGCGCTATATCTAGCTCCAATACTAATTCAAACTCCTCTATATTTCACGCTGCCACGTTCAACTTCTCCCTAAAGATTCCTCGCACATTGCATCACTGGTACCGTCAAAATCATTCTTAGGCCTCATTTGGAATATGCTGCTTGTAAATGGGATCCTCACGAAGTTTGATTGATTGCCGAATTGGATCGCGTGCAGCGCAGAGGAGCTATATTTGTAAAGCGTTGTTATGATAAAATTAGTAGCGTATTCAAAATATTAGAGGAGCTGCGCTGGGAATCATTCACGGAGCGAATGTTATATTCTAAATTAAATCTCCTGCATAAATTGGAAGGATGCCTCTTTTTCGATGATTTTTAAAATGTATTATTATCCCCATCGTACTACGGTAGGAGAGATTACGTCAATAAAATTAGAGAGATTCAGATGTTATGCTTTTTGTTTACTACACAACAATTCATAATGGCCCGATTTTTACCAAAAAATAATCTTAGATCCAGATTTTAAAATGATACCACCAAGGACCAATACGAAGTAATTCTAAAGATTAGAATTGAGTGTCATTTCGGGAAGCATAATAAAGAAAAATACGGAGTAAAGGGTATCAATGTCTTCATGAAATTTAAGAAAATAACTCAATAGGACGAAATAGGTCAACAATAATTTATGGCGTGGCATATGTGTAAGTACAGATTAACCGATTTTCAATAAGGTTAGCCTTCCTCGCCTCGATTATGATGTCCGATAAAAATTTGGCAAAGTTAAGGAAAAGATAATCCACCCATCATAGAATACAAAATGGGACGTAGTATTTGTCTGTTTCGAAAAGGCGTTTGATTGAATAAATTGGGTAGAAATAATGACAATATAATGCAGAAAATAGGAATAAATTGAAGGGACATTGGGCTAATTCGCAACCTAGACAGGTCACAGACAGCTCAAGTGGGATTGACGGATGGAGAGTTCGGATGGGCAGTGTTAGGAAGAGGTGTGAGGCAGGGATATCCATTATCATGCGGGCTTTTCAAAATATATGTGAAGGAAATGGTGAACGAGGCATGGGAAGAAATGAAGACAGGACTAAAAGTCATTGGAGGACACATAAAATCAGTTAAATTTGTGGACAACCAAGCGTCAGTCAGGTAGCTAAGGGTTGCACACTCTGCTGAGTGTATTGGAAGGTCAGTGCAATAAATATGGAATTGGAATAAATATTAAAAAAAAAGTTGTGAAGTTTTAGAGAGAGAGAAATATAATAATTAATAAGTCGAATATAAAAATAGGAGTTCATAAAATTGAGCAGGTGGAATAGTTTACGCATTTCGGAAGTGTTTTGGACCAACAAGGTCAAATAAGTAAGGACGTAAGGAGAAGAATTGCGCTAGGTAAAGAGGCTTTCACAAGGAGGAGGGAGGTGACGACAGGGACTTTGAGTAAGGATGTTAAGAAAAGACTCGTAAAAACTTTGATATGGATGTACGGCGCGGAAACGTGGTCATTGAAGCAGGAGTATGGACTTAGACTTGAGGCTTTTGAAATGTGGGCGTGGAGAAGAATGGAAATAGTGAAATGGACAGAGAAGAAAACAAATGAGGAAGTACTTGGTATGGTAGGCGAAGAGAGGGGTTTGTTGGGAGCAATCCAATGGAGGCAGGAAAAGTGGATGAAGGGGGTATTGACCGACAGCGGGATGTTGAAGGCTGTAATAGAGGGGAGAATTCTAGGCAAACGAGGGAAGGGAAGGAACAGGATATGAATGTTGGACGGGATGAAGGGAGGAAGGAAATATGCGGAAAATGAAGAGGGGCTTACTGTAGTGTGGATATTAGGTTACGTCTTCTTAAGAGAGACAAGGAAATCGTCGTTGTACCTTTTTGTAACTTGTGTCCTTCCAAATCCTACATTAAATGTTATATTACGTATAAAAATTAATATATATTTCCAAATAATTATATATAATGCTATATAGTTACAATATTAGCCAAACAATCATAGACATAGAGTAGATAATATGACGTAGATTATAGCTTAGGTCCGGGAATACTTGATGGCAACGCAGAAAAACTATTCAGGGAAAAAAATCAAATAAGGTCATTAGGGTACACAACACTCCCAAGGTAGTGCTTAAGGGATCAGAAAAACGTTGAAGGAACAGTTTTTATGGACCAATTCGTAGCATTTATGAGGAAGGAATCTGGCCAAAAGACTCCGTCAGATCAGAGTTAGTTCCTATTCCAAAAGAAGTGAAAATCAGCCAAATGGGGAGACTACAGAACAATAAGCTTGATTTCGCACGCAGTGAAAGTTTTTCCCAGAATTATCAACAAGAGGATGGAGAGCAGGGCCAAAGATTACTAAAGAATTGAACGACCTTGATTCAGAACGGAATCATCACTCTCCTGGCATTACAATTGATATCTAGGTAAGGGTAGTCCCAGGTACAGAGCACGACGAAAGTCCGCAAAAGATCTGGCCTCTTGATGAGGCATCTGACCCTTGTGGCACGGCCATTACAGTGCAAGGGCACGTAAAAAAACTATTGACGAAGGCAGGAATAAAGGAACCCAATTAAAATGTCCATTGTAAATGTTTGATGAAAGAGAAAATTTAATCTGGCAGCACAAAAAAATGAATCCTGGTAACGAAGGGACTCGACCTACTGAATAGAAATTTCGTGCTTTGCAGCAGGAGAGGCCATTCCTCCACAGCCGTCATCAGACGATATCCTTGCAGCTGAAAGCAAAGGAAAGAGCAGTAAAACAGTAAAGAGGGTATATAAAAGAACTGCAACGGTAAGGAGAGGGACATGGAAATCAGAACGATGATGAGGACGACAAAGCTAGAAACCATTGATAAAGAAATGGAAAAATAACGTAAAGTTATATTAAGTGTGTTAGGTGAGATGTGGAGACAGCAAGAATGACTGGATTGATACCTAACAACTGAGTAACTTTAGTGAAAGATAGGAGAGTCAATGCGGATGGCCTTTGTTCTGATTACGAAACTGGGTATTAGGGTAGTGAATATAAATCAGGTGTGTTAGATCTCTATTTCTAGAGATAAAATACCCTGGATACACTATACACTCACACACGCATGTATATATATATATAATATTATACATGTATATATTATATATATATGCATATATCCCTCCCCGGACTACAACCTTGACGTGGTGGAAGGGCTTGTGCGTTCCGATGACCCCTAGAGCTGTGCTGGCGGGAGTAATAAAACTTGCTCCTGGTAGGGTCACCCATGCCAGATAGGTCGAAGGTTAGGAGCCAGACGAAAGGTAGTCCACGCAGCGTCTGTTCCTCAGTGAGGCGGCTGCAATGGCGTCTGACCCCAGTGGGGCGGCCAGTAAGTGATGGTGTCACGTTAAAAACACTATTGAGAAAGACAACGGGAAACCACCTCAATTATCATTCCCAAGAAAAATATGATGGACAATAGAGATATTTTGAGTCCTGGCAACCACGGGGCTCGGCCCAATTGGCCGTGTGTCGTGCCCGGCAGCGGGGGAGGCAAGGCTTCCGCGGTCGTCATCCCACGAAACCCTTGCAAGGGAAAACCAGCATCAGCAGGACAGAAGACGCAGGAGAAGAAGACCAAATTAGTTAGAATAGGAACGTGGAATGTTAGGACAATGATGAGGACAGGGAAACTGGAGAATATTAAGCGAGAGATGGAAAGGGGAAATATAGATATTTTAGGTCTATGCGAGGTGAGATGGAAAGATTGCGGGGATTACTGGAGTGATAAGTATAGAATAATATACAGCGGTGGGGACGAGAGCCAACGAGGGGTTGCCATAGTATTAAATGAAGAGGTAGGAAGAAGCGAAGTCAACATAGAGCAGGTAACGGATAGAATACTACTATTGGAGATAAAAGCAGAACCGACGAACATAGTTATTATTCAGGTATACATGCCACCGAGCAACCATAAGGAAGAAGAGGTCGATAGGATATACGATCAGTTAGAGGACATGATCGCGTGTGTTCCTGCATGGAAACATTTGATAGTGATGGGGGATTGGAATGCGACGGTAGGCGAAGGAAGAGATGGTGATGAGGTGGGGGACTACGGTTTAGGCACGAGGAATGACCGCGGGGAGAAAGCAGTTGAGTTCTGCAGGAGACAGGGCTTAGGGCACCAACACTTGGTTTAGACACCACAAAAGACGCAGGTATAAATGGAAAATGCCAGGTGACTCAGGAAGATATCAGCTAGATTATATCCTGGTTAGACACAGGTTTAGGAACAGTGTGATAAATTCGCACAGTTTCCCGGGAGCGGATGCGGACTCAGACCTCAATTTAGTTGTTATGAAATGTAGCGTACTTTTCAAAAAGATAAGGCAGGGGCGGCGAGTCAGAAAATGGAATGTAGAAGCATTAAATGGTTTGAAAAGGAAGGAATACAAACAGGCGGTAGAGGAAATCATGGAGGATGGTAAAGAGCTAAGTACCATCGAAGAAAAATGGGAAAGTATCAAGAAAGGGTTGTCTAAGCCGCAAAAGACACTATTGGAACCGTTAACGCTAAAAGGACTAGGAAACCGTGGATCACGGATGAGATGATTACAAAGATGGATGAGCGGCGAAAATGGAAGAATGTAAATACAGAATTAGGCAAAATGAAGTACAAAGAACTAAACAATAAATTGAGGCGGGCAACAAATAAAGCAAAACAAGCATGGTGGAAGACGCATTGCGAGGATATGGAAAGTCTGCAGAGGAAGGGTGAAATCGGTGCGCTGTACAGCAAAGTTAAATCTTAATCGGGAAGAAAGAAAGGGAGATCCATGCTAACAGTTTAGAGATAAGGCGGGTAAGGTAATAGTTGACGCAGGAAAGATCCAAGAGAGATGGAAGGAATATATAGAAGAACTGTATAGTAAAGAGCTTAGACCAACAAAGTTAGACATAGAAAAGGAACCTGACGTAGAGGAAGATAGCTTAGGTCCAGGCATACTAGACAATGGGATAGAAAGGGCATTAAGGGAGATGAAACTAAATAAGGCCGTGGGGGTAGACAACATTCCCGTGGAACTTTTAAAATGCTTAGGAAAAAGTGGGAAGAAGAGGCTATATGGGCTGATCCGTAGTATTTATGAGGAGGGAATCTGGCCTTTGTGAGATCAGTTTTAGTTCCTATTCCGAAAAAGGTAAAGGCCACGTCATGTGAGGACTACAGGACAATTAGTTTGATATCCCACGCAGCTAAAGTTGTTCTCAGGATCATAAAAGGATAGAGAGTAGGGCAAATGATTACTTAGGGGATGATCAGTTTGGGTTTAGGAAGGGGAGAGGTACGCGTGATGCCATTGCAGTAATGAAATTATTAATCGAGAGAAATATAGAACACAACCAGGAGGTATTTGCCTGTTTCGTAGATTTCGAAAAAGCGTTAGATAGAGTGAATTGGGAAAAACTAATGAGTATATTGCATAAAATAGGAATAGATTGGAGGGAAAGGAGGCTAATCCGCAACCTGTACATGTCTCAGACTGCTCAGGTGCGGGTGGGAAACGGGGAGTCAGGATGGGCAGTGTTAGGAAGGGGTGTAAGGCAGGGTTGCCCATTATCACCGTTGCTGTTCAACCTGTATGCAGAGGATATGATCAAAAAGGCATGGGAAGAACTCGAGATAGGAATGAAAATGGGCGGGGGATTCGTAAAATCAGTTAGGTTTGCTGATGACCAAGCTTTAGTTTGTCAGTCAGCCAAGGGGCTGCAAGCATTGCTGAGTGAATTGGAAATTCAGTGCGACAGGTATGGGATGAGAATCAATATTAATAAAACAAAGGTTATGCGATTTTCTAGAAAGAAAAAGGCCAAGCTTTACATTAAAATAGGAGGGCAAAAGCTAGAGCTGGTAGAACAGTTTACGTATCTCGGTAGTGTTTTGGACCAACACGGTCAAAGTAGTAGGGACGTAAGGAGAAGAATTGCGCTAGGTAAAGAGGCTTTCACAAGGAGGAGGGAGTTGACGACAGGGACTTTGAGTAAGGATGTTAAGAAAAGACTCGTGAAAACTTTGATATGGAGCGTAGCTATGTACGGTGCGGAAACGTGGTCATTGAAGCAGGAGGATAGACGTAGATTGGAGGCTTTTGAAATGTGGGCGTGGAGAAGAATGGAGAAGGTGAAATGGACAGAGAAGAAAACAAATGAGGAAGTACTTGGTATGGTGGGCGAAGAGAGGGGTTTGTTGGGAGCAATCCTATGGTGGTAGGAAAAGTGGATGAAGGGGGTGTTGACCGGCAGTGGGATGTTGAAGACTGTGATAGAGGGTAGAATGTTGGGCAGAAGAGGAAAGGGAAGGAACAGGATAGGGATGTTGGACGGGATGAAGGGAGGAAGAAAGTACTCAGAGATGAAGAGGGACCTGATATAGAGTAGGGTGATGGATTTTGTGTTTTGTTAGGAATAAAAAAATATTTGTTTGGTATTTGTGTCCATCCAAAAACCTACCTTAACCGGTAGATTACCTTAAAAAAAATATGCATATATATTATATTTATATATATTATACATGTGTATATATATATATCTATATATATATATATATATATATATATATATATATATATATATATATATATATATATATATATATATTGGTCAATATAGTGGTAATCCAGGTGTATCTCCAGCAAGCAGTGACAGGTAGGAAGTAATAGACAGCTTTCAGGTAAATAAAAAATACAATTCGGAGCGTGCCAGAAAAAAGTTACTAATAGCAAGGGGTAATTGGTACGCATTATTAGGCAAATTCATGTGAGGGAGAGAGGTAGGAGTGAAGGACTTAGGAATACAGAGTGAATGAGAATAGAAATCACCACAGATATGAGTTCTACAGAAGAACGGGTTCGACGATTACTAACATCTGGTTCAAACGTCATTAGAGACGTTGTTGGACATGCAAGATGTCAGGAGAAACAGATAAATACCAAATTCCAAAGAAACTGCGGGAGATGCCGCAACAGTAACTTTTAACGGAGTCATCCGATGTGCATTTCAATGCAACAATTTCAGAGTGTAAAAATCATTCGCCTTGACTGGGATTCGAACCCATATCCCTCAATTTTTACACTCTGAAATTGTTGCATTGAAATGCACATTAGCGGATGACTCCGTTAAAAGTTACTGTTGAGGCATCTCCCGCAGTTTCTTTGGAATTTGTCAAAGTGAAAACACCATAAGTGTTTAAAGTTGGCTTTAACCTCGTGGACTGTGGCGCCTCGCGCACGACTACGAATGCCTGTGACATTGTATGTACGGTATTTCGTCACAACATCTTGTTCCTTTAAAAGCCCCAAAATTTCAGAGTTTAAGAGGACGCCTCGGTAGCTTAAGTGGCTAAAGCACTCGACCGGATATTGAGGGATCTGGGTTCGAATCCCAGTCAAGGCGAATGATTTTTACACTCTGAAATTGTTGCATTGAGATAAATACCAGTTATATTGATTGAATTAAGCTCTTACGGCTAGCAGTATTGAATAAATGAAATGACTCCAATAGCCGTAAACAGTTTACCTTTCTGAAGGTAAGAAAATAACAAAAAAACAAAGCACAAATGAGGTTAGTTGGCTAACGCCAAAAGTCAGAGGATGGGGTAAGGGTAAAAAAAGGAAAAGGATGAGAAAGGTGAATAGGAATGCGCGTATTTCGGCCACAAAGTAGCCCTCTTCAGCGTACTGAAGGTGAATCGTCACGTCAACACAAGTTGAAGTGAGAACGACCTGAGGAAAATTAGGTAATTCTTCGGATACCCTTAACCCGTTTCTCTTCAACTTGTACTGTAATGACGTTTTACCTTCAGTAAGCTGAAGAGGGCTACTTTGTGGCCGAAATACGCGCATTCCTATTCACCTTTCTCACCCCTTTCCTTTTTTTACCCATACCCCATTCTCTGACTTTTGCGTTAGCCAACTAACTTTATTTGTGCTTTGTTTTTATTAATTGTTCCCTATCTTCAGAAAAATAAAATGTTTACGGCTCTTGGAGTCATTTCATTTATTCAAGATAGATACCAGTTATATTGTATTATGGCTTGGCATAGATTCAGAAACAGTACCATTAGTTCACACAGCTTCTCGAGTGTAGATATAGTCTCTGACCATAATTTTGCTATCATGAAATGCAATTGAAAAATACAAGAGATCAGGAGGTGCAGTAGAGTATCGAACTGAAATCTGGAAATTTTAACTGCAGTAAAAGTGAAGGCGTTTCAAAAAAACTTATTAATTATCTGAAAGAGGATAGACGAATGAAAACGTTTGCAGAATGGTGGGTGAAGCTTAAGAATGGGATAGATAAAGCAAAAAAGAATCTGAATATAAAGAAATCAAAGAGTCGTGGATCAACTGAAGTGATGTCCAAGAGAATAATATTGAATAAAATAAGAAAAATTGGGAGAAGAATGATCTGAGAGCTAACAAATAAAATCAGTTGAGAAACTAATATGGCCAAGGAAATGAGGTGAAAAAATCTATGCGAGGATGGGGAGACATTTCATGTACCATAAAAAGTAGAAGTGCTATATGAAAAGGAGAAGAAAATTGTCAAGATTTAAAAAGGGTGAAGCTATACTGATTATAAAATAAGACATATTATTAATTTCAATGGTAGTCTGCCATTTTGGGTAGGTTTTGGATGGGCGTAAAGAAAATTGCGAGAATGTAGTAAGGGAAGACCTAAACCTGCTATTAGGGATGGCATGTAGGTTATGAATAGAGCCAGAAGAGATTCAAGAACAATGGAAAAAATAGATAGAAGAGCAAGCCGCCGCAAGGGCGTGTGGTGGGGGGTGTTAGGTCAGCACCCGTAAAAGAGAACAGAGACACATGCAAAATCAACACATCCACGCAAACCTATACCCACCGTGGCGTATACATGAATTCTTGCATAAACCCTTTCAACTTACACGCATACAAATACATATACTATCATCGAACAAATAATTGCACCTTATGATGCAGTGAGAACTTTATCCAATAACGTACAAGCTAGAATTTGATAAGTAAGAAGGCGAGTTCCACTACCACATGGTCATGCAACATACAACGGTCTCCTCCACCTAAAGACACAGGTAAGGAATGTGACCCAACACTACCGGTAGCGGGAGGGCCCCCCCCACAGAGAGAGTCGAGGGATGGAAGGGGAAACTTGAAAATAGACAAAGCAGGGCAGGCAATACTGAAAAGAGCGCTACAAGAGATTAATGGCAAAGACGTTAGAAATGACCAGTTTAGTTATTATAAAGGAACTGCGATATAAATGACGGTCCAGGAATACCGTATAGCGAGATAGAAAGAGTACTCAGGGAGATGAAGTCGAGCAAAGTAGTAGACGTAAAGGCATTTCCCCGCAATATTAAGTAGGAGTTTAGGAGAAAATACGAAGATGAGGTTGTTTGAACTCATACGCAGTATTGATGAGGAGGGAGTATGGTAAGAAGATTTATCTCGTTCATTTCTGATCCCTGGCCCATAAAAAGTGAAAAGCAGCTGTATGTGAGGGTTATGGGATGAGATGTTAAATTTCAGAAGCAGTTTATTTCTAAATATCATCACTACTTGGTCACAAAACAGTGCATATCCACAGTGCGAAGATCAGTTTGTCTTCAGGGAACTTTATGATGCCAATACAGTGATAAGCTACTATGCATAAAGTAACAAAATAAAATCATGATGTTTTTGAGTGTTTTTGGCATTTTTAGAATGCCTTAAATCCCATATAGCGAACCTAAATTAATGAAATATTGCAGAATTAGGGGGAGCAGACTGGAGGTATAGGTGAATTATTTGAAACATGTAAGTGAATCATTTGGCGTTAATTCGTAAAATCCGGCGTTTTACGATGACTTAAATCTTTGGAATATTTTTTCACAGAGTTCTACTTCTCCGTTGCATGAAAACACAATGGAAAAGTTAGGCTACTACATGTTTTGTGTTCGTCTCAACGAGGAACTTCAAGATGCCGTCATCGGTTGGCTGCGATCTCAGACGGCAGAATTTTATGCTGAAGGAATTTGAAAACTAGTTCATAGATACGACGAATGTTTAAATCTGTTTGGCAAATATGCATAAATCTGTAGAGATATGTAGTTTTGAGATGAAAAAGAGGAATTTCCCGTATCCGTTCCATAGCATTTTTTAATGGTATAACGGAAGTTATTTTCTAAACAGCCCTCGTATGTATGAAACATACGAGGTGGGTAAATTGGAAGTCTCCACGCGTTGTGTGGGGTTGCGGGACTGAGTTGAGTGGAAAAACCGAAATTATTAAGGATAGCGGGGGGGGGGGGGGAATTCCTAAAATCCTCAATAACTTCGGTTTTTTCACCCAACTCTCTCCCACAATCCCACGCAACACGTGGAGACACACAGTTTCCCCACCTCGTATGTTTCATATGTATATTAGATTCTGAAAATTGAAATTTTCAGTTGACAATGATGCAGTACGTCGAAACTATTGCAAAATAAATCTTTATCAAATGGAAAATTGCAAAAGTGTATGTCCCTATTATTAAAAAGAATTTCACTTATTTACCTGCTAGTTTAATCTGTATTACTCTTGCGTATCAATAAACACTGCGTGTAATTTTAAATAAATCCATGAACTGATAAATAAAATGACTATATACAACTATTTTAACGTAACTTTAATTAATGCGACGATTGATGGACTACATTGTTAACTTTGGTAGGTTGCGAATAACATTGAATTAAAATGTTGGCGCTACCAAAAACAGCTCAAAAATTCACCTGGTGATGATGCACAGCATCGAAACCATGGTCGTGAAATATTAAATCTTTTTGGTGGAAATGCTAAGTTTCTTTTTACCCTCATAAGTTCAAAAATTGCTAATTAAAAATACCTTTATAATTGCATCAAGTGAAATTTAGAAGGTGATTTTCACGAGCGAATGACAGTTCATATTGAGTTTGGATAAGTTAGTGAAATCGGTGCATTCAGAACGAAAAAATTATTTTAATTTTTGCAGCAAAGTTTCATGTCAATTCAATCAGCGCATCGTATTATTTCAAATGTGATCGTGTAAATTAGCACACTCCCGCGATCAATTATATCTAAAATGTTGAAAACCAGAAGGAGCAAATTCAGCAGAAAGAGAAGTTGTTCATTTAATTAAATAATTTTTCAATTTTTATTATTAAATGATGTTTTTTTCTTAATGGGGACGCTTAAATTATTACTAAATACATCCGGAAACGAAGTGACTGTAGGATGGAACTACAATAGTTACATATCCACAGTTCGTATTGCATTTGACACTTTAGTCATTTTAAAAACGATTGCCCAAGTGTAAATGTGATTTGCACGACAGAACGTAGTTTTGAGATGAAAAAAAAAGATATATTCTGTTATTATTCCAGCGTAGTTTTTATAGCATTAGGGAGTTTACTTTCTGGATGGACCTAGTATTATTTACTGTTTTCCAGGAATAATGCGATAGGTATTGGGATTATGATTTAATAAAGGAAAACAATAGGTGTTCTCAGAGATTACAGAGAGAGGGCGTCTGGGCGTCCAATTTTCGTATTCACTGACGTTTACGAGGCGATGACACCCCTTCCCATCTTGTAATCTCCGATCGGGGCGAAACGAACAGGGGTTCGCTTTCGTTAGCACTCTCCAGGCCACCGATTAACACGCTCGCAAACGAAGGGCGAGGACACTAATCGAAGGTCCTCGAGGCAAAAGGACGAAGTCCGACGGAATGGAGAAACAGCACGTGATAACGAGTCGATTTCGGCTAGGAGATTTTTCTATCGCCTTTCCTATTGACCACAGTAATAAACCCTATTACTAGTGTGGGATGTTCTCACCAAATCTTACGCCCGGCGAAGAGTACGTAGCCTGTGCAATAGCTGCGCGAACTGGTGCAATCTGGCGGCAATGACGCGGACTATAGCCCCACCCACTAGCGGCGCTAGTTGCCTCAAACCCAATGAGCCGTCTGTACTTGGCGGATCGTCGAGCTGTGCGTATGGTGCCAGTTATGTAAGTTTCTGTTATTTTTTTGTTTTTACCGTTTGTCGAAAATAGAAATTGACGAAATCACGGAGCAACGAATCAACGTCAAGGTTTTTTGGTGAAGTGCGGTAAAATTTATTAAGAAATCACTGATATGTTGACGGCTGTTTACGGTGATAAAGCTCAGAAGAAAACATTCGTTTCCAAGTGGATTAAGCGTTTTAAATATGGCCGACAAGATGCCACGGATTATGTAAGGCCGGGACAACCTTCAACCACCTATGTTGACGACAACAGTGATCGTGTGCGGTCCCTTGTCGTTACCGATCGTCGAACAACTGTCCAATAAAAGGTGATGAACTGAATTTAGGAAAATCGACCATATGATCCTTCACCATGACAATGCACCTGCACATTCAGCATTGATTGTTCGCCAGTTTCTGGCGAAAAATTCAATCAACATCCTTGATCATCCTCCTTACTCGCCAGATCTCGCCCCCAGCGACCTTTTCCTATTCCCAAAATGCAAAAATGTGATGAGGTGACATCACTGGGAGGATGTGGACACGATAAAGCAAGAAACGACGAGAAAAATAAAAAGCCTGACTGCCCAGAGGACTTCAAAGGGTGCTTTTAACAGTAGTGGAAAAGAAGATGGAATCAGTGCACACCAACGAATGGAGAGTACTTCGAAGGGGACATAGTCGATGTAGACAAAATTTTGCAAGTTAAAGTTTTTATGGCTTCAGTTCGCGTATTTATTGGACAGACCTAGTATGTGTAATTCGCCCGTTGTAGCAGGTTGATAACAATTGGATCGGATTTCCTTATTTGGCCGTCTTAGATTACACAGTTAAGATCTGTGGGACTGCGCAAGAGTTTTCCACAGCAGCATAGACTTATTCGATCCGACAGCCAACCGAATCGATTGAGTTTTGGTATTCTTATTAGTCCATTCTCTTAGCTATCCATTCCCGTTAAAGATAAGTGTCACTTTACCTGTGACCTGTGACTTAAGGGGCGGAAACTATTAGTTGCATTTTCATGTGATGCTGGAATTCCCTCTTCTTACTTTTGAATCCTGCATCACCTGTCTTGTTATGGTGGAAGCCTGTCGTATAAATGTTTATGGTTCTTTTGCATTCCCTCTTTTGATATAACAAATAACGAATTCATTTGGATTATGGACACTCGTTTTTAATTAAGTCTTCCTCCAGAATGTATAGAAATTCGTGCATTTATTCACAGATTTTTATCAAATATTTTTCCCTTTTCCCGTCCTCTCCCACTTTCTCCCTTATAATTTACCCTTCCTACCAGGTGCTTGCATCCCCCGCCACACACATCTTTGTCATAGATCGTGTGATATTTATGCCAATGTCGAAGTTGACAAGTCCCATTCTAAACGTAATATGTAACAAACGATGCAATTGATTAACTTCCACCTATGGGAGGTTTGGTTAGATTTAAAGTACTGAATACCGACTGAAACCTAACGATCAAAACAATAGCATTTGTTTCCTCAACAGTAATAAACGTTCGAATGATGAAATAAAGATTAAAAATTTTTTAGAAACTTCACTCATATAATTCTTCTAAGATAGGTCTAAACTAAGAGTTGCGTTACCCCTCTCCTGCAGAACTCAACTGCTTTCTCCCAGCGGTCATTCCTCGTGCCTAAACCGTAGTCCCCGACCTCATCACCATCTCTTCCTTCGCCTACCGTCGCATTCCAATCACTATCAAATGTTTTCCTGCTGGAACACACGCGATTATGTCCTCTAACTGATCGTATATCCTATCGACTTCCTCCTGCCTATGCTTGCTGGGTGGCACGTAGACCAGAGCAATGACCATGTGTGTTGATTCCACTTTCACTTCAACATATATTACTCAATCAGTTTCTCTATGTCGACTACACTTCTTCCTACTTTTTTATTCAATTTATGGCAATCTCTTGACCAAAAAAATTTATTCGCATAGCATTTTTATTGAAAAATACGCAAGGACTTGTGCATAATTAAAAAAATATATTATCTCGACATTCTATTAGCTTTTCCTCTGAGATATACTTTAGGTGTCCGACGTTACTCTTTTCTCAAAATATTCTCAAAATAGTGTGTGAATTTTTCCTTGCCTCCTTAATAGCTAAAAGCTACCACGAAATATGATTAGAAACTGGAATAAAGACGGGACGGATATCCTCTCGTGAGAAGGGGAGCATCCTCGCCTGTTACAACCGGAAAATTAACATCTTTTACCCAATAAGTCGTCCTTCGAATGATCGTCGTATACACATTTCCTCTTTGAGTTGTGTCCCAATGTCAAGGACGCCACGAGATTTATCTCCGCGATCACTCGAGCCAGTTCGAAGAAAATTTCTCGGTGGGAGTACAGTACGGAAATATTGACCTTGTCGCATGACCTTTCAGAGATCCAAAGCATAGATTACTTTGTGTCTGTGCCCAAAACTGTCCTTGCGAACGGAGGGCTCCTTGGCTCCTGAGGATTTTGACCTCGACAGTCGCCTAGCTTCCCCTAGACAACAAAGTGACATTCTTTTTCCGCAGCGAAGGGGGTGGGGGTGGGTGGTATTGGTTGGGGTTGAGGAGAAAGGATCCTCCGGGGCACGTGCCATACTCTTCTCCCCTACCCCCCACCCACACAAACAACGAACCGCCCTCCCCTCCGTCTCCACGTGCCGTCAAGTCGCCACTTGCACTCTTATCTATGGCGGGAGATTGCCATCTCCTCCCTCCATCGAGAGAGACGCGATAGCATTGCAAGGAGCATTCTCCCCACCTCCCGGGCTTTCGGCGCTTGATGAAGACGGCATGCAGCAGCCGCTACAGCTAGAGAGTCCCCCATCGGTCAGCAGAAGGGTTTATGTAGTACCCTGCAAGCCACCACTAGGGTGTGTGGCAGAGGGTACATATATGCACCAGACTAATTTTGACCCCAATATTTGTACCCCCAATGCCGGCGGACAATGTTATTCTGATCCCTTGCCGTTCGTGGAAAAAATGACATCTTAAACCTATACTTTCTAGACTATAACCTATACTTAATCTCTAATTTTACTGACATGATCTCTCCTACCGTAGTACAATGGGGGTAATAATAAATTTTCCACATCACTGCTAAAGAGACATCCTTTCAATTAACGCAAGAGTTGAAATGATATGAATTTATTGAGTTTGAAATTTCTTCACTTCATTTAAAAACACGACACAGGTTTCGACGCTGAACGTCATCATCAGGTTTCATTTCGTTTAAATATATTTTGCAAATTCCATAACGTTACGCCGTAGACAACAAATTTTATGCAAGAGATTTCATCTGTAATTTACACTTCGCTCCATTAAGTGATTCCCAGCCTAGCTCCTCTAATATTTTCAAAACGCTACTAAGTCAATCATAACAATATTTTACAAATCTAGCTCCTCTAAGCTGAGCGCGATCCAATTCGGCAATCAATTCAACTTCGTGAGGATCCCATATACCAGTAGCATATTCTAAATGAGGCACATCTAGCGAAAGATAACAGTTTTCTTTAAACTTTTCATCACATTTACCCAGTACTCTTCCAAAGAAATCTAATTTTTTACATATCGGGGGGACTGGGTTCAACTCCGGGTGATGTCTCGCCAGGAGTCCTATTCAGTACATCATTTAGACACGAGATCAAATTTTACAACTCATGACCTACTCCTAGATCTTCTTCAACGCCGAGTGTAACGCGATGGTCTGTTGCTATCTTATATCATAGAATGTCAACATAGATTCCACACCACGATTTCCCTTCCGACTGCTCTAACGACACATCACTTTGTTAGTATTCTAATATATTTTAGTACACTGCAAGCCACTGATAGGGTGCGTGGCAGGGAATGAATACACACCAGGACCATTTTAGCCCGCACATGTTTACCCCTAACGTAGTTGGACGTTATTCTGATCACTTATTGTTCGCGAAAAAAATAACAAAAGAGTTAATAACAGCGTTTGCTATACCTTATTTAAATAGAGGCACTCCCAACTTGGTTTTTTTCCGTAGTTTTTGTAATACCCTGCATGCCACCGCTAGAATGTGTGGCAATGGGTGATTACACACCTGACTAATTTGACATGAAATAACCCCTTCCCCCTTTCGGGAAACGTCATTCTTGCGGCAGCATTATTGCTGTAACTAATTGTCGCGCGCATTATTTGTCATATTATGATATTAATATCCAGAAACGGACTTAAAAAAGTACGATATTGTACGTTAATTGTATTACGTATTTTGCTTACGTAAATTATTAGATGTAGAGTAAGACGAAGTACTAGAGATCGATGGGGAGTTGAGAGGCTTGTAGGGAGAAACTTAAAGAAGGCAGAAAGGGAGACTGCAGAAAATGTTGACAAACTGTTGAAGATTGATAAAAAGGGAGGCCGTGAGGCAAGAAAAGCAGTTGGAGGAAAAGGATTAGCGTGTCGGATAGATAGAATGGAGATATTTGAGGAATTGAAGAACAGTTAACTCCAGTATGTGGTATCAGGTTATATCTGGCAAAATAAGAATGTGGAAACAAAAATAAGATATTTTTCGTATCTTTTGAATGATAGCAACCTAATCATCACAAATAAAGAGGTTTTATTATAAATGATAAGTGCTTAGTGACGCAGATCTTGAGTGAAATAAATAAAAGACTGCTGACGTTTACAATATGGAGCGAATTATTGTATGGCTTTGAAACTTAGTCGCTCAGGTCATACGTTTTAGCGTAGATCGGAAGATCTTGAGATGTGAAACAAAATGCATACTCATTCCTCTGGTGAACCATTTGTTTCAATGAAGAATTTAGGGCTGAACTATTTTGAAAACATTTCAATCCACAACATTGTTAACCTTTTCAGCTTCATGATTCTAATTTTAATGAGAACAATTAGCACTCACCGAGGATATTCAGCATCATGGCTTTTAAATAACATTCAGACATTTTACAACATGTACTTCGGCAAGTGGGAATCGTATATTTTATTAATTTATACATGAAATAGTTTAATGTCACCCCTCTACTCAATCTTTAGCCAATGTAGTTGCTTACAATATGGCACTACACATTTATAATTAATCATCAAAGAATTTCCTGAGGATTGGCGTGTAGCAGCTCTCCAATCTAAAATTTTGTTCCAATCTGCCAATAATTAGGATTTTTAGCACCCTAAAAATCACCACCATGGTTCGTTGTAGGGAGCGAAGACACACTGGACAAATTTTGACCCGAATATTTTCCCCCTACTGCGGCCAGACGTTATTTTGATCCTCCTTATGGTTCGAGGCAAAAATGACATATTAAACCCATCTGTTCTACAGTTAATATCTCTTAATTGTTTCCATGATCTCTCCTACCGCAGTACGATGGGGTAATAATATATTTTCAGCATCACTAATAACGAAGAATCCTTCCAATTTATGCAAGAGGTTTAATCTGTAATTTAGTCTTACGAGCTCCGCGAGTAATTCCCAGCCTAGCTGCTCTAATATTTTGGATGCTCTACCAAGTTTATCATAACAACGTTTTATGAATCCAGCTCCCCTGCGCTGCACGCGATCCAATTCGGCAATCAATCCCACGTCTTGAGAAACCCATATAATAGCACCATATTCTAAATGTGGCCTAACCAGTGACAGATAATATTTCTCTTTGACCTTTTCATCACATACACCAAGTACTCTTCTAATAAATCCCAATTTATTGTTAGCTTGTCCCCGTATGTGTTTCGCCCAGGAGAGGCCTTGAGTGAGAGTAACGCCAAGATATTCAATTGAGCCTACAAATTCCATTTTGGTGTTCCCGATTCAGTAGACGTTCGGGATTGCAAGTGTCACACCAACGTTGTATAGTATTTAGGTCATCTGCTGAAGCTAATTTATCTTCAGAATTACGGATATCTCTGTAAAGTACATGCATAGGTTTCCATTGATGCATTGATTTTGCATGTGGTTTGGTTCCCTTTTTGGAGTAGTGACCTAACATTCCCCGCCACACGCCCTTGCGGCGCTTTGCGGGGTGTTATGTTAAAATAGATTAGACCACTGGATCGTCAGCAAATAAATGTATCTTACCGTTGACCATGGTGTTAATGTTATTGACGTTATTATTAATGCTAGCGTTATTAATGTTTCGAAGACTGAATGCTAATTTAAAACAAATAGGGATAGATTATTAGGGTACAATTTCCTTAAAGGACCCAGTCATTGGTTCTATCATCAGGCCCTGAAAATAGGAGCAGGGATTTTTGCTTTTCCATGAAGAGTTCGCTCTACGGTGAATAGAGGGACTACGCCACGGTTTCAGTGGACGGGACCACTGCGGCGGCTCTTGGGGTAAAACAGAAAGACAAGACAGGGGTTGACGGAATCATAGTAATGAAGGAAATGTCTACATATTAAGTACAAAAGCTCTGAAATTGCGAGTCTTGTCACAAAAGAGCTAAAAATAGTAATGAAATGTATGTTCAAATGCCCTAAATTTGAGCGCATGCAAAATTTACTAGACTAATTGACTGCCAGTTCTCGAAATTTGAAAAATTGTAATTAATAAAAATTATCCTTTTCTTCGAGGTTTCATCTTACTCGGCATCATTGTTCCCTATTCCCATTTTGTGGGGATGGGAGGATTGTTGAGGAGCAGACAATTGCCCAGCAAAGTGTTCCCCGTGAGAAAAAGCTAAGAGCTGCCCGGAAGATAACATCTATCAAATTCGATAACCTTGATACCTCATGCCTCTTGAAAGATAAATGATACGATACTCGTATCTTTGAAAACAAGTAACGTCATACCAGCCAAAATCCTTAATTTTTTTGGAATGTAGTGGAATGGATTGTTTTCTGGCGAGGGAAATTTAGAAACATTTACGAACGCCTTCACTTTTTTAAATATTGACCAAATTTTCATCACCTGAAGTGTACAAAAATATAGATTTTCGCGAATTTTTGCAAGATGGCAGAGCTGTTTACACTATTTCTCGGAATTCCGTTGCTTACACTCCATACATTTAATGTTCGTTAGCACAGGAATTTTATTATTAAAGATTATTTGTTTTCAATATTATTTTTGACGGTTTTGAAATATTGCTGGCGTATTGTGAGATAGCCTCAATTTTGGAAAGCATGTCTTATTTTGCTAAACCAGAATTTTCCTCAAACTTTCTCTTTTGATTCGGTTTCACCTGGTGTTGGATCCGATTTTGCACAAATATTTGTGTCAGAAACAATTTTCTATCCACAACACTTGGAAGTCAGAGCGGCGTTATGCAAACTAAGAAAATAGCACTCAAAATTTATAAATATTTTGGAAGGTAGTGACGAAATTGAAGCAAGGACTTGGAAAGGGGAACTAATAGGTTGCTGAGGAAAAAAAAACAAAAAAATATAATATGAAAAGTCTTGCGTACATTTAAAAGTAAAATGTTAGGCGAATATTTAGCGGATAGGCCACAATATTTTTGGTCTTACGCCAGGGAAGCATCAAATTGTGTATTCTGTAACGACGGAAAATAACAAAATTTTTACAATCAGCATAAACAAGGCCAATATCATAAACAATTTCTTTCAAAACGTCTATAGCAATAATATTAGGGCACAAACGAGGTCCCCCCCACACACACCTTATGATATCACGAGAAATGTATAATTGTTACAGGAAGGAATGGATGATAACCTTGATCAAAAATTTCCCGGAATTTATTCAGAAAATTAAAAATACAAGTTTATTCATCTAAATCTATATTGTCCCCTTCAAAGTAATCCCCATCGACTGCAACACACTTATGCCAGCGCTTGATCCAATCCTCGAAACATTTTTTATATTCGGTTTTCGGTATGTCCATCAGTGCTTCCTGCGATTTTTCCATTACTTCCTCTCGGCTGCTAAAACGCGTTCCCCGTAATGGTTTTTTAACTCGATTGAACAGAAAGAAGTCACAGTGAGCCAAATCAGGTGAATTCGGTGGCTGTTGGATGGTATTTGTTGCATTTTTCGTCAAAAAATTACGAATAATGATAGCACTGTGCGACGGTGCGTTATCACGGTGCAAAATCCACGAGTTTTCTGCCCACATTTCTGGTCTCTTTCGGCGAATTGCTTCACGCAAACGTCTCATAACGCCCAAATAATACTCTTTGTTTACTGTCTGGCCTTCTGGCAAAAATTCATGATGCACTACACCGTTGTAATCCATGAAAACCGTCAGCATTGCCTTCTTTTTTGACTGAAAACGACGTGGTTTTTTTGGTCTCGGCTCATTTGGTGAACGCCATTCACTTGCCTGATGTCTGGATTGCGTGTCGTACTCATAAACCCACGTCTCGTCTCCAGTAATGATCCTTTTGATGAATGTGGGATCGGATTCAGCCTCGCAAATCATGTCTTTTGCGACGTCAACACGGTCTCTTTTTTGCATGAAATTGAGGTCTTTTGGCACCAACTTTGCTGCTACACGACGGAAACCCAAATCATTAACCACAATGTCTTGGGCGGATCCATAGGCAATGTTCAAGTCCTCCGCTATTTCTCTGATGGTTAATTTGCGGTTATTGACCAACATTTCTTTTACTTTATCAATTTTTTCACCGACTTTCGATGTCGATGGTCTGCCACTGCGTTCATCATCTTCGATTGACTCACGACCACTTCTGAACCGCTCGTGCCACTGGTAAACGACCGTTTTTTTTAGAGAATCGTTGCCGAAACACTTTTCCAACATTTCCAACGTCCGTGCGCCACTAAATCCGTTTTTTACGCAAAATTTAATACAAGTTCGTTGTTGCAAATTTAAATCCATTTCTGCAATTGTAAAAAATCGCCAACACACACAGAGATAGATGTACTCTTGGCTACGTAACTTTTGCAAATGTCAAGTTATGACACTAAGATTTAAAGGGAATATCAACAACAGATGTACCAATTTAACAAAAAAACAGAACTCAAATCGGAACGATGGGAGCGCCACACGGTGGTTATTCCGGGAACTTTTTGATCAAGGTAGTTTTTTCGAAATATAAAAACTAGTGATTTCCCTCTTCTCGACGTAACCTCCACTAGAAGACTAAAAGAACTTACGCAATATATCTCAAGTTATTAAAACCATTTTATACTGGTCGATAGAAGAAGAAGAACCTCGCACCGGAAACCGGTTCACATAACCAACTTAATAGCTTCAACGTCGATGTCCAGCAAAATCTTAGAGTACGAGGTCTGGCCAATAATTGAGCGAACTGGTGCAATCTAGCGGCTAAGACGCAAACTATAGCCCCGCCCACTAGCGGCGCTAGTTGTCTGAGACCCAATGAGCCGTCTGTTCTTGGCGGATCGTCGAGCTGTGCGTATGGTGCCAGTTATGTTAGTTTCTGTTATCCTTGTTTTTACTGTTCGTCGAAAATGGAAATTTGACGAAATCACGGAGCAACGAATCAACATCATTTTATTGGTGAATTGCGGTAAAAGTTATCAAGATGGGTGAATTCTTCTCGGGTCTTCCACCGGGTCAATGGCTCCATAGCTGCCGACGTTTCGATTCCCGACTCGGTCATCGTCATCAGGGCTGATTGCCGTTCCGCAGTTCAGTTTCAGTTTTATAGGTTTTTATTTCCGTATTTGAACAGAATACAAGTATACAAGAGATATATAAAATATATGGAAACATAAAAAAAACAATACGGAAACCCCGTTTTAGGATAGACTCCTCTTCGGGGTGGAAAAATTAAATATTGACAGGCTACAAAGATGGTAGCGTTTGCGGAAAAGCCGTTCCGCCAAAAAGTGCCAATATACGAGGGTCATCCGGAAAGTAGTCCCCGTTCGTGCCGCATGAAGTGCTGACGACGCGAGTAGCCGCTGGACGAGGTCAGATAGCTTCAGTGGCTTGTCTGCCTTCTCTGAGCCAAGTTGCGTGACGCTAGCATTGCCTGTGTTGTTTCTGTGATTGTTTACAATGTTTAAAAAAATTGAGAACGCCGCCAGTTGTGAAGTGAGGGCAGTGATTAAATTCCTCAATGCAAGAAACGTTCGCCCATGTGATATTCATCGCCAATTAAAGGAGGTGTATGGAGACAATGTAATGGACGAGTCGTCTGTTCGGCGGTGGTGTCGCAACTTCAACATGGGGAGGGGGAACACACACGACGATGAGCGTTCGGAGAGACCGTCTGTCATTACAGACCAACTGGTGAGCTCAGTTGACGAATTCGTGAGGAACGATCGGCGCGTCACAATTGATGACATCTGTGAGCATTTTCCCAATGTTTCTCGAACAATTGTTCATGAAATTGTTAAACACCATCTGCATTATGCAAAAATTTGTGCAAGATGGGTCCCTCGCGTATCTCAATGAGCTGGCGGCGAAGGACTATGCAGCAGGAATACAGAAACTTGTCACACGTTATGACAAATGCCTTAATTTGCTTGGAGATTATGTTGAGAAGTAGTTTAAAGTATCCTCTTTCAAATAAATTTTTTTATGTTTGTTAATATTTACTTTTGTGTCTTTATTTCACGAACGGGTACTACTTTCCGGATGACCCTCGTATATACCCGCCTCCACGGCTCAGGTGTCATCTGATTGGTCCCCAGACCCACCATTGTCGGGGCGCCTCGTGATTGGCCGAGCGTTCTGCCTTGTTTCCCTGATGCATTTTAGAATAGGTTTCCAGGTATTTCTCAAATGAAAACCTGAATCCCTATTGAAATTTTTCTTTTGAAGGCGGATCTCGATCCTCCTTTGCCAGACGATTCCAGTAGCCACGCGCGCGTTTTCAGGTTTTTTTTCAGGTTTTCATTTGAGCAATACCTGGAAACCTATTCTGAAATGCATCAGGGAAACAAGGCAGAACGCTCGGCCAATCACGAGGCGCCCCGACAATGGTGGGTCTGGGGACCAATCAGATGACACCTGAGCCGTGGAGGCGGGTATAATATTGGGCACTTTTTGGCGGAACGGCAATCAGCCCTGATGACTATGACCGAGTCGGGAATCGAAACGTCGGCAGCTATGGAGCCATTGACCCGGTGGAAGACCCGAGAAGAATTCACTCAACTAATACGCCGGGAAAGCACCAGATCTTTCAGTTATCAAGATGTTACTAAAATGTTGACAGCTGTTTACAGTGATAATGATATGAAGAAAACATCCGTTTTCGAGTGGATTAAGTGTTTTAAAGATGGCCGACAAGGCACCACGGATAATGCAAGGCCAGGTTAACCTTCAACCACCTGTGCTGACGACAACATTGATCGTGTGCGGTCCCTTGTCCTTACCGATCGTCGAGAAACTCTCCGACTGCTAGCTGATGAACTGACTTTAGGAAAATCAACAATGCACACTATTTTAACCGAAAATTTGGGTTTTAAAAAATGTGTATAAAAATCGTGCCCAAGTAGCATTGATTGTTCGCCAGTTTCTGGCAAAAAATTCAATCACCATCCTTGATCATCCTCCTTATTCGCCAGATCTTTCCCCCTATAACTTTTTCCTATTCCCAAAATGCAAAAATGTGATGAGGGGACATCACTGGGAAGATGTGGAAGACACAATAAAGCAAAAACGATGAGAAAACTAAAAAGCCAAACTGCTGAGGACTTCCAAGGGTGCTTTCAACAGTAGTGGAAAAGAAGAAGATGGAATAAGAGCCAAGCTACGAATGGAGAGTACTTTAAAGGGGACAAAATCGATGTAGACTAAATTTTTCGAAATAACTTTTTTATGGCCTCAGTTCGTGTTTTTTTTTGGGAAATAAAATAATTCGTATGATTAAAATTTGGGGGATCATTTCATCAACTGTTCGCTGTTTCGAAGGTGGAATCGTAAGTGCAAGTATGTATTGGACAGATCTGGTATGTCATTGTTAGTGATACAATAGTATTTCTCGAAATCTGGAGAACCATCGTCCGTAACGATCTTGGGTTTAGGAAAAGCAGGTCACACGAAAAACAAATTGGGCTCTTTAATTATGATCTCCTGAAATCGGGGGGAAGGACACACTGGTAGATGTTATACAACTGTACAGTACTGGGTAAACTCTACCACCACATACCAAACTGACCCTCAGGTTGATAACTGCGTTTATTGTTTCTGTATTTTTAGATTACAAGCCTTTGGCGAGGCCTCTTGCGAGAAATTGATGCACAAAGTCAGATATTATTTCATTTATTTATTTATTAAACCAATTACGAGACTTAATAGTCCTTTCCTCCATCTTACCCCTATACGTACATACAGTAAAGACAATTAGAAACATTCAAGCCCTAGGCCGAAGAAAACCCACCTAAGCGGGAAACGAACCCGTGAACTCTTGAGTTGGCAGGCGAGGGCGCTACATCGCCGCCACAGGGACCAGGAAGATATTATGGAATTAACGAAAATATGAATAAGGGTTAGAATTTAATGGAAAATAATTTACAGCACTTAAGTTTTAGAATTAAAGAAAGGAGAAGAATAAAATAATACGAGGGTAGATTGAAAGGCTCTTGGAACCTCCACCAGATTTCAGTGCTAGAGCAACGAGTTTCCCTCGTAGTAATATATCCTTTATGCGTGAACACATAACGCGTAATTGCCCTGGGAAGACATCTGTGGTGCGGACGCCTATCTGTTGTTGTTCCCGTGTAGTGATTTGTGAAAATGGAAAAAATTGAGATATTAGCAGTGATTAAATACTTCGTAAAGAAAGATATGAAAGCAAATGACATTCATTCCGATTTTCAGAACACTCTCCTCCTTCATATTCAACGGTTGCCAAGGGGACAAACGGGTTAAAAAAAGATCGTGACCTCTTAGATGATGATCCGCGTAGTGGTCGGCCAAAATTTGCCACCACCCTAGAAATTATTGCCGAAGTGCATAAAATGGTCACGGAGGATCACCGATTGAAAGTGCAAGAAATCGCTGAAGATGCAGGGATGCTATCTGAATGGGCATATTACATATTAACAATGGAATTGGATATGTAAGTAAAAGTAGTAAACATACTTATTCACAAATTTCCTCTTAATTACATATCATCAAATGAAAAGGTGGCCTTGCTATGGAATAAACTTTAGTTAAACCAATGCACACGTAAGTATCCAAAAATTGAACCAAAGCCAATTTCACCGTAACAGTCCATTGAACGGCCTTTCTTATGAATACAATTTAAGGAATTACATGGACTGATATGATTCATAACGACAGAATAGGAGCCAAAGAAATATAATTTCATCCTCAACTATCTAGACCAGTATTATAAATCGAATTCGAGAGGATCTTATGTGCTTTGTAGCCGAGTGCTTGGTTTCTCTATGAAATACGACAAAGGTGCATTCGCAGACCTCCGGCACAAACTCCCTACGCACCTTCCTCGACTTCGTGCTCGCGTGATTGATGTGTTGTATTTGTATATGAAATAAATAAACTGGTTTAATATTTTCAGTTTACCCGAAATGAAACTACTACAGTTCAAGAGCAAAATATCGTGTATATAAATCCTGTTTTACACCAGGTACTATGCAGAACAAATACATATATTCAGCCTTGCTTATATATGATTTAAATTATGCCGCAAGCACATATATATTTTGTTTTGTTGTTTTTCAGAAGATCATTAGTTATTTTATTTTAAAAAGTAACCATTTAAAAGTTGAATCCACTTATCATATTTTTGCTAAAAGTCCTGAGTGCATCCATTCCCTGCCACACACCCTTGCGGTGGCTTGAAGGACGTCATACATGTATGCATGTAAGTGCTAGGTTAGTCAAGGTACCGTTTATTTGCTTGGAAATAAGCTGAATGACTGCACTAAAGCTGCGTTCCACCAAATATTAAGTCGGAAACGCAAGGAGTTTTTTAACCACCATCCATAATGCAGGATAACAAACGGAAACCTTCCTTCTGAAACCAAAACCCTTGATAATTTATCTTAAACTTTAGTTTCAATTGAACGTTATTTCGCAGTCCAATTAATTCTTCCTCTACGATAATACTCCAACTTCTTGAATATCTATAAACGGATTCATCACCCAGTCTGGAATTTCCAACAAAAGAAGATTCTCAAATAGATGCGTCATATTTTTATGCAAGGTGGCTAAATGGTCAAAAATACTCTCAAATCATCAGCTCTTGAAACAGATTTTCATCTTTATTAAAGCGCACGTAAGTCGGGACACAGATTTATTTCTTGGCAAAGTTAGATCGTCCAACCGTAATGCAAATTCTGTTGTTTTCAGGATGCTGCACAACATATATTCCACATTTTCAGCCATTTCATCTATTCGTTATGTATTTTTTACAGCATACCGGAAGTTATTTTCTGCACAGCCCTCGTATAAATGAAACATACGAGGTGGGGAAATTGGAAGTCTCCACGTGTTATGTGGGGTTGTGGGAGAGAGGTGAATGGAAAAACCGAAATTATTAAGGATATCGGGGGGAGGGGAATTCCTAAAGTCCTCAATAACTTCGGTTTTTCCACCCAACTCTCTCCCATAATCCCACACAACACGTGGAGTCACACAGTTTCCCCACCTCGTATGTTTCATATGTATATTAGATTCTGAAAATTGAAAGCTTCACTTGAAAATGATGTAGTACGTTGAAACTAGTTGAAAATAAATATTTATTAAATGGAAAATTGCAAAATGGTATATCTCTATTATTAACAAGAATTTCATTTATTTACCTCATTGTTGAATCCATATGACTCTTGCGTTTCAATAAGCAGTGCGTGTAATTTTAAATAAACCCATGAACTGAAAAATAAAATAAACTCTATACAAGCATTTTAACGTAAATGTAATTAATGCGAGGATTAATGGACTATATTGTTAACTGTATAAGATTGTAAATAAAATTATAATAAAATGTTAGCGCCAACAAAAACAGTTCAAAAATTTTTAATTAAAGATACCTTAATTATCGCATCAAGGGAAATTTAGTCGGTAATTGTAACGAGGGAATGACAATGCACATAGAATTTGGAGAAGGTCGTTAAATTAATGCAGTCAGAACGAAAGAATTATATATACATTTTTGCAGCAAAGTTTCAACTAATTCATTCAGTGCATCGTACTGTTTCAAATGTTATCGTGAAAATTAGGGCACTCCCGCAATCAATTATATCTAAAATGTCCAAAACCAGACGGAGCGCATTCAGCAGAAAGAAAATTTGCCCATTTAATAAAATGAATGATGGCTTTTTTTCTTATTTTCGACGCTTAAATTAATACTATATATACCCGCAAATGGAATGAATCTTGGACGTAACAACAATAGTTACATATCCACTATTCGTGTTACATTTGGCACTCCCAAGTTTAAAGGTGCATTGCATGACAGAAGAATGAATGCAAACGTTTAAACATCACAGCGCTACAGATTGATAATTGCAATAAAGGAATCTGAATATTCCTTTGGCAATTAATATAATATATCAAGTGGGACCTAACTAGCAACTAAATGCAAAATCATATTTTCATCTAAATGAATAACCCTATCTATGTTTATGTCTATTATTTATATTGAACTCCAAATGATTATCTACATGGACCCCTCCATGCAGAGAATGTTTACGGTACATAATTTGAGGGAAGTTGTAACTTCAAGATGGGATATCTAACGTTTAGTAATGATTTCGCTCCTGAAATAATCACGATAAATTAATTAAAATAAGCATACATTTCTTTAAATTTAATGTTATGATCACACCCTCATGTTAGGCTCAACGTAAAAAGGAAGAATATTAGATAAATTTAAAATGTAAGCAAACTAGAATATATCTCCCTCGTCTTGTTGAAAATGCGCAATCTGAAGGCAAATACGCTATCACTAACACGCAAAACTGAATATAACAATGAAAAACTTTACAAATTACAATTACCAGTTGACTAAAACATTTTTAATTGAAACAGTTCACGTTCTCAATCATCACCCTTCGTATCGTCTATTTTAAGGCGTCATTAATGCACACGAATTTAGGATGACTTTAAAAAACAGCAATTACGCAATAGAAAAACATATCGAATCATATGAAAAGGAAGAATAAATATTAATACGAATAACCTATCCATTATGACATCCGTATGCCCACCATCTGCGAAAGACAGTTACTTTCAAGGAATCATCCGCTAGGTGCACCATAATCTAGGGATCCGGGTTCGAGTTCCGGTTAAGGCGAATGATTTCCAAGCCTGAAAAGTCTCTACTTTACTTTGGCACTCTTCATCAAATAAACGAGTATGCAAAAGCATGCGTCAATTATGGGATAACGATAAAGTAAGTAAAAGATTTCGAGAAGTGTGAGTTTGTCTGCGCCGCTCCGTTTGTTCAGGGATTTTCTGAAAAGCACACTATTTATTCAAAGTATAAATGCAATGTGTAAGAATCTCTAGTTCATAAGGAAGATTTGCGGTCGTGACTATTGCGACAGCAAACTTGTTCATGCATTATAGCACCACATGGTAAGCGTAAAATTTCTTCTTATTTCATAAATGTAATGGGAATCACTCACCGAGCGGAGGTTAAATTACAGATTAAAGCTCTTGCATATATTGGAAGAAGGTCTCTTCAGCAGTGATGTTGAAAATATATTATTAGCCCCATCGTTCGTCGGTTCTGCTTTACCAAGGTAAAATTCTATTCGTAGTAGTAGTTTTGAGGGGAGGCGACCGACAGCTAAGGTCATTTGCGCCGTAGGGGATGGATAGGAAAGGATGAAGGGTGGAGAGAAACCCGGCGTCGGCATTAGCCTACTCTTTACGAAAGGCGCCAAGGGGTCCGCAGTTTCTATTCGTTCCTGGCTCTTTGTTGACTACGATCCTTCCAAACTTTTTATTCAATATAATGACAACCCCTCGTCGGCTCTAATCCATTCCGCTGTAAATTACTCTATAACTGTTACCCCAGTAATCCCCGCCCCCCTTCCATCTCACCTCGCAAGTTCGTAATCATAAATAACAGAAATGGAATGCGTAGACTCGATTAAATACCTAAGCGTTACCCTCACTCACGACCTCTCCTGGGTGAAACACACACGGGGAATATGTGGTCAAGATAACAAAAAATAGGATTTGTTAGAAGAGTATTTGGTAAATGTGATGAAAAGGTCAAAGAGAAATATTATCTTTCGTTGGTTAGGCCTCATTTAGAATATGCTGCAAAGTATATGGGATCCTCGCGAAGTTGGATTAATTGTCGAATTGGATCGCAAGCAGCATGGAGGAGCTAGATTTATAAAACGTTGTTATGATAAACTTAGTAGCGTATCCAAAATATTAGAGCAGCTAGCCTGGGAATCACCCACGGAGCGAAGGTTTAATTACAGATTGAAGCCCTTGCATGAATTGGAAGGAGGTCTCTTAAGCAGTAATGTTAAAAATGTATTATTACCCCATAGTGCTACAGTAGGAGAGATCATGCTAATAAAATTAGAGAGATTAAATGCAGAACAGATAGATGTAAGATGCCATTTTTTCCAGGAACGATAGGGGATCAGAATAATATTGTCCGACCGCGGTAGGGGTCATATTCGGGTAAAATTTATTCTAGTGTGTCCCATCCCATGCCACACACCCTGCGGTGGCTTGCAGGGTAAAAAATAAAATAAAAATAAATAAAATAAGAGACATCTCGACGCAAGACAAGCGTAGCGTACTCAAACCCACCACAATCTCGCAACGTTTGATCGTGATCGGCTGTCAGATAGTCTGAATGACTTCGTTCGCTTACAAGCACACAACACGCCCCATCCACTTCATCCCTTCACCCCTCTCCGCCCAATCAACAGGTTTTCATTCCTAGAATATCCAACCCTCCGCTCCCACGAAGGCGAAGACAAAACAAATGACGAATCCGCCACGTGCCGTCGCCCTCCCCTCGACATCGTCTGCCGGCTGTGTTCCTCCTCCCTCGCGGGACGAGATGTCCCAGATAGCATGGCCAAAATCCTCAAGGTCTTTCCTCGAGCCGAACAAGCACGTGGCCCCCCACCCCGCCCACTTTATCGCTTGAAGTCACGTCACATGGGCCCAGTTTCCGTGTGACTCGCATACACACAGCGATGACTCGCGTATGCGGAATTGCATTTGACTCGAGTGAGCATTGAAGCAGAGATTCATACGAGAACGAGGGCAGACAATCTCTCGTTTCCTCTCTCCCCCCCCCCCCCGAGTTGCATGCCTCCACCAATCAGAGGCGAGCGTGGCGTGGGGAGGCGAGGTTGATAACAGATGAGCACTGCCGCGCGAACAATGAGATACAGGCTACACAGGCCCACCATGTGGATTGTAGGCTCTGGAACTTTGTATTCAGTCAGCAAATAGGTTGAGATACTTAGGATAGGTTAAAGGTTGAGGTATCTAGGCACTGAGAATCAGAATTCATTCCGGAGATTTGAAAAGTTCAGATCACACCTTTTAGAAAGGTTCAGAAATAATGAGTTTAACTATGACACTTAAGAAATCATAATGGCCCCACACTACTTAGATAGATCAGGCCTCAAAGATAAAATAATGGAGATAGATTCCAGTACAGATAGGTACAACTACTCATTCTTTCCCCGAACAATCAGGAATCATAATAGTAAGAAACCGAAATTACTTTAGAAATATTAAAAACATTTAATTTACAAGTCGGAACAAAATTAAACATTGCAAAGATATTAGGTATATTTGTAGGTGCATGTGTATGTTAGTTCGTAGTTTGTGTGTTTGCATGTGTGTGGGGTGTAAGAGTTTTTGCATGAATGTATACCATATTTTGTTTGGAAATTGTATACTATAAATTTGTGGCTTTTGCATGCGGTTTTTTTCTTTATTACGGGTGGTGCTCCATCACCCCCCGCCATACCCCCTTTCGGCGGCTTGCGGGGTATTAAGTAGATCTAGATGTAGTATATTGTGGAGGTAGAAATATTATTTCCAAATTGTTCCGTCGTTCAACGTGAATCATGTGCACTTTTCTAAATGTCCAAGTCGTGCGTGTGACCTTCGTACTTGGTGCATCTCCCAGTGCTGTCCGCTAGTAATCCTCCGCTCGTTCGCAGCAATTATTTGCGAAACGGCCGGCTCCTCATCCCCCTCTCTATTCTGGTCAATCCCAAAAATAGCTTCTTGTACCTTCATTGCTGTTGTCTTTCCCGGGGTCAAACTCTCTCTCCTGTTGGTGGTCGCCTAGTTGACCGAAATATCGATGAGTTCCACAAAAAAATCAATATTGGCCATAGGATCGTCATTTTAAAACCTCGTAGTAGTGGTAATAGATTTTGGGGAGGTAACCGACAGCTGAGGATGGGATTGGAGGAAAGGCGGAGAGAAATCCAGGGTCCGCATTCGCCTATTCATAGCGAAAGACGCCAAGGGGTCAACATTTTAACGCCCTATCCGACGGACGGCATACTGCAATGTGGACACCACGGCAATGAGTGCCATTTAATTCATTTATTTAACACTCAAATGTCCCAATTTCAAGAGTTTCATTTTGTAATAAACAGACGCTATAAGTCATAAAATTACCAATTCAAGATTGTGGCTCCCAACAGCAGTGTAAATCTCAAATCGAAAGGAATTTGACACCAACGGCCTAACGTCAAAATACCAATTTAAAACATTGAGTTAATCCTTTTTCTTTGTAGAATTCTCTAATTCCAAAAGTAAACTAAGATGACATGAGCAATCGTATAAACGAAGGAAGTTCATAAAAAATGTAAACACGGTAGAAAATTCAACAGTTGTCATTACGTTACAAAGCATGTGTACTACAAACAAGTGCCGACTTCACAAAAAGCTTAAAACTCACGACCGAAAATTTATAGTCATAAATTGACACACAACAACAAACCCCAGAAAAAACCTCGACGGAAACTTTTTACCAAACCCTTCCACTGTACAATTTACCATCGAAAAAAATCCTTGTTGAAAAAAGGATTCGAACGTACTCTACCATACAATCAGCCCCACTAGAAGATCTAGTCATACTATAGATATTGAATACAACATTTGACATTTTGTGAAACCAAGAAACAATATGAAAGACACGTTTACCAAACCCAATTAAAACACAACATTATGAATACAGGGAAGCACCCAAAAGTGGTAGGACTGATTTTCTCTGGCGCGAACGGAGCGGTGGAGGGGGGTCAGCCTGGCAGGGTAAGGTGGAGGGGGCTCTTAGCAACAGACCGAAACCCAACCTCAGTCGCCTGCGGGCTGTCGTTGAGTAAGGACACCGTTTTTACTGAAGCAAGTTTTTTGTCCGCGTCGAAAAACAAAATGAATCTGAATTTAGAGCAACGTTATTCCGTGAAGTTTTGTGCGAAAGTCGGGAAGACGGCAACGGAGACCCTCGATATGATCAAGCAGGCTTATGGGGACACTGCCTTAAGCCGTTCCACAGTATTTGAGTGGCACAAGTAGTTTAAAGAGGGTAGGGAGCTCGTTGAAGACGACCATCGCTCCGGACGGCCGTCCACGGGAAGAACCGACACCAATGAGGACAGAGTGAGGACACTGCTGAACGCAGACCGACGCTTAACCAGTGAAGAAATTGCAGACCAGTTGGGTCTGTCTGCATCCAACGTCCAACGCATTATTTCACAGGATTTGGCCATGCGCAAGGTGTGCGCCAAGATGGTGCCTGTGTAACCTGCGGACCATATGAGTACACCACACATAAATATACAATAAAACAACTCAAATATACAAATTGTTATTACCTTAAATCATTAAGAGGGAACACTGACAAATGCTGGACAAATCCGACTGCATCCAACGCACCCCAAAATAAACTCCTCACCAATTTCCGCACAGTAAAATAGCAACCAAATCTCTCCACTTCTCCCACACCCAAAGAAACCGGTCCCCAGCTACCTCCATCCACTTGAACACACTCACTTGACCACGGGCACTTCGGTAATGCTGTCTTCCCCGCTGCCAAACTCTCACTTCTATTCAAGCTGAGGTCGTCTAACCAGCGTAAAATGACACCTATCTCTTTTTTATCGTCACCCCACTGTTCGCTTGTTTGAACCGTAGTCTCCTTAATTCTCAAACTTTCAGTCTGTCAGTCAGTCTCAAAAAATATTTCCAGAATTGCGAAATTTATTTTAAACAAATAATAAAACTCGAGGTTTGTCTAATGCTGCTTCGAATATTGGTACGTGTGAATATTTCACTAATTAATAGTTTATTTTGGTGTGAAAAGGTAAAATTGACTCCAATTGTGAATTCTCGTTTGGAAGGAGACAGGCGTCATTAGTGGGGAAATGTGGAAGAGGAGGGAACGCTGGTTTTCAATTTTAGTTTTAGTTTTATTTAGTGCCCTGCGGGCCACCACCAGGGTTTTCGGCAGGGGGCGAACAGACCCCAGACTTATGATGACACGAATACTTCCCCCTATTGAGGTCAGACGCTTATTTGATCCCCCTTACCGTTCGGGAAAAAAGGGGCACCATAAATCTATTTGCCCTGCACATCATCTGTATAATTTTGATAACATGATCTCTCCAACCGTAGTAAGATGGGGCTAATTACACATTTTCAACTTCATCGCTGAAGAGACCTTTTTCCAATTTATGCCAGAGATTTAATCTATAATTTAACCTTCGCACCGTGAATTATTCAAGCCTAGCTGATCTAATATTCTGGATGCGCTACTAAGTTTATCATAACAACGTTTGACAAATCTAGCTCCTCTACGCTGCACGCGATCCAGCCCGGCGATCAATCCAACTTGACGGGGATTTTAGGATCGCATCCTAAGGGTAGTGTGACCATTTCTCCGTGCAACACTCCGTTCTCCTTTGACCCAATTTCCGCTGAACCGTCGAGACTTCCGCCAACTTGGCGCTTCGTGCAAGCGGACGAGCAAGAGGTTTCGCCCGCACGGGTCACACTCCATCGAACACGTAATTCCATTCGACTCTGGACTTTAATCTCCGGTTCCTGTATTTCCATCGACGCTCATTTTCATGACCTTAACACTGAGAAATTCGCGAGCACCTAAAAATAAAGAGGCCCCGACTCGTTCCATAATTTGATCTCATCTGTATATTACCCCGTTACATGAAGCCGTCCAGGGGGTGTTTGGCAGGTGGTGTTTGATGAAAACACTTCGAAAACTGAATGACTTAACGAGACTTAATGCTTCACAGTTAAGGTCATCGACCGTAGTTTTTTCGCTGTTTACTTTTTTATTGTGATCAAGAATTGTACGCGGAAATAAAAGAGTCCTTGGACGTATTGTTGCTTTGGTCTATCTCCCTTATCTTATCCGATTGGTCGATTTCTTCGGTGTAATCGCTTATTCGAGTGCCCCGCGTGCCTCTCTTGCCTTATCTTGCCTTATCCCTTCGTTCTTGGAGGGTGTCCCTTCTTAGTTTCTCTATAAACTGCGTTTTTCTGGCTTTACGCGGTACTTGGGTACGATTCTGTTAAGATTGTGTAAAGAATGAGTACCTGAATCTGTCCGTGAAGGTGTCTTGTGTCTATCTTATTTTATCCCGGTGGTCGAATCCACCAATATGATTTGCGGCATACTAATTCCCTCATGGCTTCCCTAGAAAAATCGATTGTTATATGAATACCTTTCTTAAGTCTTGCCGGTTCTCTTCGTGAATCATAGGACGCCTCATTTAAATCACTCTGTTCCTAAACTCTTGTAAACCTGCACGATATGTTCAAACTGGTACATTTCTGAGCCACCCAGCATTTTCCATTCGGACCTATGTCGTTTGTGGCGTCTAAACCAAGTGTTGGTGATCATTAACCCCTATCTCCTGCATAACTCAATTGCTTCCTTCCCGTGGTCATTGAAGGTTCCTAAACCGTATTTCCCTACCTCACTACCATCTATTTATTCGCTTATCGTCGCATTCCAATTCCCCATTACCATCAAATGTTTCCCTGCAGGAACACCCGATAATTGTCCCCTAACTTATCGTTAAAAATACTAAATTAAAAAATAATAAAATACTAAACTAAAAAATAATAAAAATACTAAACCCTGTCTTTCACAAACTTATAATAAAAATCTTCCTGAAGGAAGGCCATCGCTATGTTCTTACGGTGAAGCGGAGTTCCAAGACACTAAGCCTTAAATATATTTCTTCCAGCTGTCAGTGACGCTACAATTATATTTCACTGCTCGCTATAGGACAGCAGTAGTGAAGGATAGCAGTAGACTTCATTCATGGGTGTTTAATTACGAATAAGTGAACGGAGGTGTATGAAATGGAGGTGCATCCCCCTTAACGTTTCAACTGCAGCGGACATTCGCCACGCGCGGATCCGGAACCACAAACGGCGGTTTTGCGACCCATGGTCACAATCACGACGCCCGTCCGCCTCCAGGCCGCAGGAATGGTGCTCGAGACGGTGACATAACGAGCACCACTGCCCCTTCTCCCGTTTCAATTCAGTGCGAGCCTTAGATCATCCACCCCAGAAGGCTACTCTTGAGGTTTAGCCACGGGCGAAGAGAACACCGGCAGTCGGTAATACCATACACCTATTATTTGATACTTGCCTGCGGTCACCGGCAAAACCCAAAGGGCAATCCTCAGCAGGATAAAGCAGGCGATCATACGAGATTATAGTGTAAGAAAGAGTCATTTTGTTCAACTTCTCTTGATTAATTTCAATTATACGATGGTGAAATTTAACCCATACCTTCCCATATCGCCGCTTTAATCTTTCTCAAGAGAGGGTCCAATCAAACCCTTTTCCTTTGAGAATTCTACGAACGTATACTAAATAATAATATTCGTTTGAACTCTGCAGTGGTTCCAAGAGGGCCTATAGCCACTACAATGTGGTTTTCAATTCCACAAGGTCTATCGCGGGAATTTCCTTCTAATTTCTTTGCCAGTTGAAAACTTATTATCCCTTCAATTTCCTTTAACAACTTCTCCTGACTTACTCGCGTGGCTGCTATTACCATTCCTTTATTACATCCTGAAAATGAATTGTCCTTCTCGGAAAAGTCTACAATTTTCCCTGTCACTATAATGCCTCCATATCGTGTTCCTTATGCGTTCCGTTGATCCTATTGATTTCTCGACTAATTTGCTTAAATTCTTCTCCCAACTTCTCTTGTTCATCTATTTCTTCTTGCCTTCCTCATGATCTCTTCTGTAACCTATAGTTTCCGGAGTGTCATCTTGCACGCTGTCCTTACTGTTTCCTCAGCAGCTACTCTATTTTCCATTCTCCGGTCTTTCCATGGATTTTTACGTGCACCTAGTTTTCCTAGCGTTCCTTCAATTTTTTTCTATTAAAGTTTCAACATACGAGATTTGTATAAAAAGTATCGGCAACAATTTTTTCCTGACGTGTGCGAAAAGTGCTGAATTTAGATAGTCGGTTGTTGATACTGTGCGCATGATCCAAGATATCGTATTGGCATTGATAAGATGACAATGCACAAACCATTATCACTGAAAATCTGGAGATGCAAAAGAACTGCGCTAAACTCGTCCCGAAGCTCTTTTGACGGACAACTACATCTACATAATACCCCGCAAGCCGCCGCAAGGGCGTGCGGCGGGGGGTGTTAGGTCACCACCTGTAAAAAGGAACAAAACCACATGCAAAATCAACTCACATCCATGCAAACCAATACCCACAGTGGCTTAAACATTCATGTAAAAATCCTCTCATCCTACACGCATGCAAATACATATACTATCATTGAAAAAATAATTGCACCTTAGGATGCAGTAAGAAATTTATCCAATGACGTACAAGCTAGAATTTGACACGTAGGAAGGCGAAATTCCACTACCACATGGACATGCAACATACAATGATCTCCTCCTCCAAGGATACAGGTAGGGAACGTGACCCTACGCTGCAGGTAGCGGGAGGGTCCCCCTCTCAGAGAGAGACGAGGGTTTGAAGGGGAAAATTAAAACACACAAAGCAGAGCAAGACTAAGAGCAGAATCGAGTGCTAACTTACGAATACCTTCTTCAAAGTCATCGCTACGATTCCCCAACCTCCTTACTGTCCTGCTTGGCACAAGCAGACTATTACTCCTGTGCCCAAAAGCACAGTAAGGACTTGCGAAGGATCTGATCTAAACTCGTCTTCCCGAAGGTCTTTGCACGGACGACCAGCAGAGTTGAGTGTCTGCAGGCAAAGACCTTCTGCAGTGGCATCGCGACGATCCCCCAACCCCATTAGAGTCCCGATTTGTTACCAGTAGATTATTTCCTATTCCATAAATTGAAATCCTCCCTCCCTCAAAGGACACCACCATGGGACCCTAAGTGCCGTCAAAGAAGCTTGCACGCGTACCCTTAAGGACCTTCTGGAATTCGCCAACCTGGGAGCTATCGAATAGTCGGAAAAGTCGGTGGCAAAAGTGGTACATGGCTTTCTAAATCAACTTTATGTCGATACAGTTAATGAAGGCTCAGTTGAAAGAAAACGCTAAGTCGCATGTGGACGGTTTAGAGGATCGTGGAAATAGCTTTATCATTTCATTTCACTTGCACACTTCGGATAATTCTGGGCAGCGATTAGAGTTTACGGCTGGTGACCGGGGGTTCAAATTCGGGTGGCGTCAATAGAGACGCTCAGCTAGATATGTCCGACCCTATAGTGAACCCTCTAATAATCTCCTATTTTGACTGAAATGTTCCGGATAAATCCTGTGTCATCTTTGGTGAGATATAACAGACCCATACGCCATTAGCGGACCAATGAAACGAAGGAAACTTCGACGACAGAAACAAGTTACCTTTCAATAGACACTCAAAAACTTTAGTCATTTGTGGAAATAACCCCATTAACTTTCTTCTTTTGCTAACATCGATGAACGGATAGGTACATAAAATCTTCATAATCCCGAAAAAAACTGGAATTAAAGGTTCAGCAGAGGAATAAGAGTATTAATTTTATCTATATTCAACATGTTGATAGAAAGTGGAAGAATGAGATACTAAATCAAATTTGCACGTCAGTGCTTTGTCACCAAATATTGCTACATTAAATGAAAGTAAAAAAAGCAACCAAAATATCTTTAATTGCAAAAAAATATAATATTTGGAGATAAAACATTGAAATTAACGAAGATTAAAATAAAACTGAAATGCTTTATACGTTTATGACAGTTTTCATTCCACTAACTTCTTTCAACTGCTTGAATTATAAGAATTAGAAATTTTGAAAAAAATGAGTATATTTTTGTTGAAATCTGGTCAAGTTTAGATAAAATTTAAATTTTTAATGCGCAATTTTCAAGGAATAATATGGATACATTTATTTGATGAACCATTCATTTTCGAGTGCCAATGCGAAGATTCACCTTCCGAATCCAAATAAGTCATTTTTGAGATTTCGGTCAATTTTTTTTTGTTTCAAGTTTCGGTGGGCCATGCAGAGAATTTTAAGGCTCTAAACCTAATTTGAAACAATATTTGATTAGAATTGCGGCGCTAAGAGTCGGAAAAAACTTTAATAAATCCATGCAGTCACTGCAACAATTTCAGAGTGTAAAAATCATTTGCCTTGACTGGGATTCGAACCCAGATCCCTCAATATCCGGTCGAGTGCTTTAGCCACTTAAGCTACCGAGGCGTCCTCTTAAACTCTGAAATTTTAGGGCTTTTAAAGGAACTAGATGTTGTGACGAAATGGCGTACATACAATGTTACAGACATTCGTATTCGTGCGCGACGCGCCACAGTCCATGAGGTTAAAGCCAACTTTTAAACACTTGTGGTGTTTATACTTTGACAAATTCCAAAGAAACTGCGAGAGATGCCGCAACAGAGTTTAAGAGGACGCCTCGGTAGCTTAAGTGGCTAAAGCACTCGACCGGATATTGAGGGATCTAGGTTCGAATCCCTGTCAAGGCGAATGATTTTTACACTCTGAAATTGTTGCATTGAAATGCACATTAGCGGATGATTTTCGTTAAAAGTTACTGTTGCGGCATCTCCCGCAGTTTCTTTGGAATTTGCCATGCAGTCACTTTTATCAAAGAAAGACTATAACATTTTATATACATATTTTAATAACTGTAACATTGACAAATAGAGATTGCAGATTGACCAAGAGCGCACTTTACGGTCACCAGCATAAGTACGAGTTCTTATGTGTGAAGAGGTTGATGTATGCACAGCGCCGTGATAACCATCACATAGCCCGTAGAGAATCACAACCCTCGTTCACGATGTCCCCTAAAAAAAGCGATTCACTGTTCACTCTGTTTGGATTTACCTCAGAACTCACTACAGCTTTTAAAAAATCTTCTGTGGCGGGAACATTACCTTTCTTATTTCCTTTTTATGACCAATGAGAAGGCCAGAATTCAACTGACGATGCCCTATCGTGTTGCTCAGTTATATTAAAGGTTTTTTTTTCCTTGGAGGCTCTGCAAGGTGAAACGAATTACTTCGAGTATTCTCGAAGTCATCTCCTCTTGCAATTTATTCTTCATTACGTCATTTCTTTAGATATTTATTTTCCATTGGCTGGTAACGAGGGAATTAACATCACGAATAAAGAACCTGCGGTGAGATTAGGGTTTCTTTTGCAAAGTCATTGATTGTAAGATTGACAAAATAGATCGCTAAAAACACGGATTTGAACGACTTTTTATAAACGTTTCTTACCAGATAGAGTGAATGATGAACCAATTGTGATAATTCAAACTTTCAATCGTTTAAATGTTTTAGACCCACGCTAGATGTTTAAGACCAAAATATAATTCCGTCTCGAGAAAATTCATGTCCGCCACTATAAAAATATTTCTCAAATATCCCGTTCATTTGAAATGTTTTGTTGAGGAGGTGGCGTCATTGTCACGCGTTAAAAAAGAACCCGAAACTGTCACCTCCGATGTAGTGATATTTTGGCCAAATTATCGCATTGTCCAATTTTGCAAATTAAATTGTGAAATAAAAATATATCATACTGTTCAGTTAAGATAGGTCATCGTGCTGACATAAAAAATCCGTCAAAAACATACGAACAACTACGACCACATTTCTGGTCGTGATTTAATCCCCACTTCCAATAGTTTCACAGGGAATGGATTCTCTGGCGTTTTCGCGGTCAGTTTTTAGTACTAGTTTTATCCATCCCCTTGCGTACCGCCATTAGGGTGAGTGGCAGTGGGTGATTATACACCGGACTACCCTTGATCCGAAACACCTTTCTCTCCTAGCGCGGTCGGACAAACGTTATTTTATTCTCATCCCTTATCCCCCTTGGAAAAATGGCATCTTAAATCTATCTGTTCTACACTTAATCCCTCGAATTTTATTGAACATGATCTCTCCTACCGTATTACGAAGGGAGTAATAAAACATTTTCAACATCATTGCTAAAGAGGCCTTCCAACATATGTAAGAGCTTTAATCTGTAATTTAACCTTCGATCCGTTAGTGATTCCCGGCCTGGCTACTTTAATATTTTGGATACACTAGTAAGTTTATCATAAAAACGTTTTACAAATATAGCTTCACTATACTGTACGCCAATCAATTCAGCAAACAAACCAACTTAAGTTTTACGTATATTCAGCCGAATGCGCCGGCGAAACCGTTGACCCCAAACACATAATGAGTGCGAATTCGATCCCGACCAGAAATTGTGCTCATCAAACACCACTCCGCTGAAGTCTTCACAGAAACCTAACAACTGAAATAATTCATAAAATGGGCAAAGTGTTCAGGAATCCTCAAGACGTGTATTTCCGTTGAATGGCCAAATTCGAAATGGTTTCATGAAAGAAATTCCTTTCCCCTATCCTACGAATGAATCACCATGCCTGTGGTTGTCTCCGAGGTCACACGCGGCAAGTGCAATAATTTGTCTCAAATAGTCCTCAAAGTCGAAGGAAATGTGTTTTTCACGAGGTCCTCCTCTCTGTCTCTCTCGCTATCGCTGGCGCCGCCCTTCGCTTCCACTCCGGCCACCGAAATGATCGTCGACTACTCTCGACGCACTCCGGGGTCCATTCGCGTGGATGTTGGAAGTGAGGGGGATGAGGGTGGAAGGGGGCGTGGCAAACCAGATTGTCCAATAGCGAAGAGGAAGGGGGGGCGTAGGAATATCCCACCCCCTCCGCCCGCACAAAATACCCCTCCCCGCTCTCAAGAGAGACAAACACCGACACAGGCGGGCGACTCACTCCCACCTTGAAACCACCCCCTCCTATCCCCCCTCCTTCCCCTCGGGGGGAAACTTTGCCTACTGCACCGCGCGCGACACTTGAGGCGTATAAATAGCATCGCAGAACGGCTCTTGGCCCCAGAAACCAAACCGCGAGCCATCTCCGGCACTCGAATCTCCGTCTTGCCTCCAAACCCAGCATCTCATACGGCACCCGGGGCGACAGAGCGTGCGGAGACGTGGATGCCCCAACAGCGTCGCCGCACCCCTACAGAAGAGAGCGCGGGAGGGAGGAGGGTGGAGATTGGGTGAGAGGGCACGATGGACGCCGCCCGCCACTGTTTCCTCCTCGCGGTGGCCGCCGCGACGATCGCCTCCGCCCGGGAGGACGGAGCCTCCGTGCTGGTGCTCTCGACGCCCATGGGCGTCCTCCGGGGGACCCGAGGTCGCTCCTACAACGGCCGGCCGATGCTCTCCTTCCGCGGCATCCCGTACGCCAAACCGCCGATCGGCGACCTCCGTTTCGCGGTGAGTGACGGCACTCTCACTCCCTCACCCTTCAAGGGGGCGGGAGGGAGTGTCCACCCCTCCTCTGCCCCCACTGTGCACTACACGCAATAACACTCGCATCATCATTCGATTCGAAATGATATTTACTCTCAATATTTCAATCTGACATTTTTCATTAATTTCTGAGGATGAAAATACTGAATTTTAACGTTATTTTTTGGGCAAATATTGCAACCATTTTTATGATGTCGAAGTAGGCAAGGGAGTAAAATTTTTCTTTATGTTTCAGACACTATTGACAAAATCTTTGTTTTAGATACTTTTCTTTTTGTTTCCTTTTAAAAAAATCGAGTATCATGAGATGTTCTCCATAAACAGTAATCATCAGGAAATGACCGTGGTGAATATGCCATAAAAATAAATTTGGGTGTCGATTTACAAAGAATAAAATAGTTTGATTTTTTATTTCTCTCGAAAAGTATTTCGTTTGGAAACACACGCGGCTATGACCGAGAGAGAGAGAAGCTGGCATGGGAAACTGGCGAATAATTTTGCTAAAGCAATTGGAGGACTTTCTGTGGAGAATCATTGAAATTTTCTCATTAAAACATCAAAATAATAACAATAATAATAATAATAAACAATTTTTATTGATCTGGGAGCAAATTCCCTTGGAGCAGAATACATGTTACATGAGGTTTTGAAACCTATGGAGTGAAACAGGTTTACATAATGCATAGAATAAGGTAATTAAACCAGTCACAAAACACAATTTAACATCATTTGAACGAAACATATGGTGCAATACATACCTACAAATACAAAGAACAATAGTTAAATATTTAGCCTGATAGAACAGTAATAGGTCATTTTGGTAGTGTGGTAGACAGATATTCAAACATTTTCCTGTTGAATTGGAATGTGTTCCTGGATAATTTGACTATATTAGGCAAACAGTTCCATAGTTTATAGGATGAAATACTGAATGACTTATCATGTATAGCCGTGCGGTATTTGGGGAGATGGAATTTTTTTGTAATGCGGGTTGATCTCTTTGTCGTAAGTGAATTGAATATAAAATTTTCATATAAAAAGAAAAGGGTTTTAGAATTCAGAACTTTAAATAATTGTGAGGCCTTTTGAAGCATTCTCCTCTGCTCGAGTTTTAGCCGATTCAACATTTTATAGTAAGGAGTTACACGTTAATTAAAACGCATATTAAATATGAATCGTGGACAAGAATTTCAGAGCCTTTGTAATTTTGCACTTAGCTCCTTGTTCACATTAGCGTAGACAACTGAGCAATATCGAGATGTGGTAATACTAACGTTTGAACAAGCTTCTAGCGTAATGTTATAGGGATTACGTGTCTGAAATGCTTCATTGTGTAAAGAGTTTTGTGAACTTTATTAGAAATGGCATTTACTTGCTCGCGCCAGGTTAAGGTCCTGCTTAGATAAACTCCTAGGCTTTTCACTGTATTTGAGTAGTCAATTTGAATATTTATAACACTTATTTTAGGGAGATCACTTGCGAGCAGCATATGTACATTGGCGGTGCTTCCAAATATTATCGCCTTGGTCTTTTTGGGATTTAGATTTAGCCGATTTTCAGTCAGCCATTCACAGAATAGTTGGATATCCTTGTTGACCAAGTCAATGGCATGGTTAAATTCAGAGGGGTAGGACTCAAGATATATCTGTAGATCGTCAGCATGAAGGTGATGTTTACAATGCGTTATTATGGTAGCTAGTTCTTTTATAAAAATAGTAAATAATAAAGGTCCGAGAATTGACCCCTGTGGAACTCCACATAGGACAGGTTGGAAAACAGATACATTCCCATCTTCATCTTTAACAGCTTGCTGATGATTAGACAGATAGGAGCGAAACCAGCGAAGGACAGAGTAAGAGAACTTGAGTTTGCTCATACGTTCCAGTAGCATGCCGTGGTCTACTGAATCAAAAGCCTTGCTCAAATCGGATTGGACTAAAACTGTTACTCTGCGTTTATCATCAGTTACCTTTATCAAAGCCGACTGAGTGCTATAGAGCTTACGAAAGCCCGACTGATACTCATCGAAGAAATTGTGCCGCGTAAGATGCTCCAATGTAACCGTATGAACGATTCACTCGAGAGGTTTGGAAATACAACAAAGAAGTGCAATAGGTCGGAAGTCAGACATTTCTTTCGGAGTTGTTATTTTCATTATCGGTCGAACTAGGCAGATTTCCACAAGGTAGGAAATATAGAGTAATTGAGTGAACAGTTATAGATGTCTAGTATCATAGGCATTACTACTGGGAGAATAACATTTAGCATTCTTGCACTGATTCCTTCGACGCCCGTTGAATTTGATTTTAAACTTTTCCCTTGTGTTATCAGCATTTCGGGTGTATATTGGGGAAAATAAAGCCTTCCATCGTCAAAGTCGGAGAATAATCCATGTTCTAATGACGTGAGATTATTTTGGGTTTGAGTAGAATGGTTACCATCCTCGACATAATGTTCATCCTTGAAAGCAGACGTGAGAAAGTAGCTATTTAAATCATCCAAGGGGAAGTTCATTTTGAATGGGGGACGTCTAGACTTTCCAAGTCCGAGGCGCCTCAGCTCCTGCCAAGTGGACTTTTATGTCCCATTTACCGTAAAAGTACGAAACATAGTATTTTTGTTTAGTGGTACGGATTCGGTGCTGCACTTGATTGCGATCTACTTTGTATTGTTCGTGAAGGTTCGGGAGTTGAGTTCTTCTGAAATTACGGCGAAGACGATCCCTAACCGCCATTAAGTTCCTAATTTCGGAGGTTAACCATGGAGCTGGATGACGTTTTGGCTGAATAACTTTTTTTTGCGCATGTGTATCAAAGAGTTGCATGAGTATTGTATTGAAGATATTCATTTTTTTATCCACCAGATGGGTTTTGAAAAGTTCACTTAGATTAGTTTCAAGTGAGACTGCAGCAAATTTGGACAAATCAAAATTCTTGAAATCACGAAAACACATAATTAGGTTTAGAAGTTTGCAATTTAAATCTATATTTAATGAAAACTAGGTCGTGTTCAGACAAAAAAGAGACAGGGAGCTGTCCATACTCTTCAACCTTGGACATGTCGTCGACAATAAAGAGGTCTAGGAGGGTACTGCTATTCACAAGATTATGGGTGGGCTGGTAGGGAATGAGGAATAGGTTACAACTAAATAGTAGGTCACTGAGATAGGTGCTATTGTGCGTTTTCTTCATGATGTCAATGTTAAAGTCACCACACAGAATCACGCCTTTGTAGCTAGGACGAAGACGGATCAGATAAGGCTCAAAGTCTTCAGACATATTGCCTGTTTTGGGGGGGGTCTGTACACGACACAAAACAATATTTTACCCTCCTTTCCAGCTATTTCAATGAATATATATTCTGGCCTGAAGGGGGAGCCATCAGACTTTAACAACAATTTAAATGATAACCCTGCAAGTACACACAAACACTACCACCAACTCTTCCTTGTCTGTCATTTCTCAGAATGTTGTAATTACTTAGTTGGATGGATTCCGAGGGGATGTTTTCGTTAAGCCAACTTTCAGAAACAGCAATGACATGATAATTTCGAGCAGAAAAGTAGTCCCGGAACTCATCAAGGTGTCTGAATAATGACTGTGCGTTTACATGGTACATTTTTAACATTTCTGTGGAGTTAAGCATTTATGTGAAATTACTGAGATCTTTGAAACAGGTAATCACACTTCGTTCCGCCCCGTCACTTATTCTCGTGTAAATCCTTCCTCCTCGTATCCAAAGATATTTGAATTTTCCTGCTCTTTTGAGTTCCCTGGCTTATGCGTAAAGTTTCCTATTGAACTGTGTGAGGGCCTCGTTTATGTATATCGCCTGATTGGGGACGTTATTAAACCCAATGTCGCGTGTACTAAGGTCGCATTTAACTCTCCGCCGGCTAAGGAACTCGCTAACCATTCCTTGCCTCAAAAATCGAAGCATAATGATGGGGAGCCGATCTGAGTCACTACGAGTGTTCACACGATAGACGCAATCGATGTCCGATGTATCCACTTGAACTCCTATTGCCAGGACTATCTGATGGATGATAGCACCAAGTATTTCACCTTCTTTGATTGGAACCCTCTGGATCTCAATTACGTTTCTCTTGGTTTCTTGCTCTAATTGGTGGGTGTATTGTTCTAGTTCTGACACCCGTTTCTGCAACTGGCACAAATCACCAATTGTTTTCTCGAGTTTTTCCCCAAGGCTTGCAATTGCACTGTTGACGTTGCTAATGGACTTATTCAATTCATTCATTGTCTCCTGACACCACAGAAGGGACTTTTTGATCTCACCTTGCTCGTCCAGGAGGCACTTGATTCGATTCAGGATTTTGTTCAGTGTAGCAGCTGCGGGTTCTTCACCAGCAAGGCTGCCATTGCTCTTAATAGGGGTGGTATCACTTCTGATGGAACGTTTCCTCTCAAGACACGAGATACAATGCCATAGCCGTTGCAGGTCCTCCAGAGTTCGTAGGTCTTCCTCCGTCATCGAAGAGCAAGCAAGATGGTACCGTTCACGGTAATCACCACAGGAAACATTGCCTTTGACGCGCTTTACAATGTGACCACAGTTTGATGGCATGTCGAGAGAGCGGAGAGATGTCCGTTCACTACCAAGGACATGAAAAAACATAAATTAATAATGATTACTTAGGGTGGCATGTAAACCAATTAACTGGTAAAAGACTGAATTTTCCTTTTCTATTCATCATTTAGCGTATCTCTCATGGGAAACTTTACAAATTCTTTCCTACTTATTTCAAATGCGAATTTTCAGTGTTTTGTTTTTTTTCTGCATGGATTAACTCATTTTGAGGTATGAATTATCTCAACAATTTTCTTGAGTAGGCATTAATCGTTTCGTACCGAATTATTATTGTTGCAGGTGATATTCACGTGAATTCTAACTCGAGAAAATCTTAGTTCGTTTGAAATAATTCTTGGAATAGTAATAATTGAAATATTGGACCTTAACCGGAAATATCTGTATAATTCTTTTTATTTCGTTGAAAAATTAGCCCAAGTGTAAATTAAATTTCAATTTCTCCCTGGGGGCCGTAATAAAATCGCTGAACTTAGGTAATCTAGGGGAAAAAATAAAAACATTTTTATCATCATCTTTGATTTCCTCCCTCCTTGATATGTTTAGCGTTTAGGTCATCTGCTAAAGCTGCTTTATTCTTAATAATACGGATATCTCTCTAAACCATTGCATCATCGGCAAATAAACATATCTTACTAGTGACTGCGGAGTCAATGGCGTTAACGTAAAGAAATAATCAAAGGGGTACACATCCAACAACGCTTGTCTCACGTGACCGTGAGGATTTCATTGTAAAAAAAGTCGTGGTTTGTATAAAAAGTATCGGGAAAATGTTCGTAAAAATAGATGAATTTCAGATTCAATGCCTCATGATACTTCAAAGTACATCCCTTGAGCGTCGACACACTTTTGCTAGCGGATTTTCCACGACTCGAAGGCTCCCTGGTGGGTGGATTTCGGGAGGTCCTTACTTAGGGGTTCGCGTTCAAAAGAAAAGAAAAGTCTGAGATGATTGAAGAGCCTGTAAACGGTTTGAAATACTGATTAAGGTGGAAGGGTGTAAATATAGGAGTAGGTGTGTAAAGAAACATTTGTCGAGGCGAAAGTGAAGAAAAGTAGTAATAGGAAAATCTAAGGAAGAATTCAGGAAGCAGAAAAGAGTATATCGTAGTAACATCGACATTGATATGAGAAAAAGGAAGATACGCGCTTGATCTTAATGGTGTTCTTATACATGCTTTGTATAAAAAGTATCAGGAAAAGTTTCATTAAAATAGATTTATTTAAGATATTTCTCCAATGCCTCTCAAAGTTCTTCAATTTAAATCCCTTGAGCGTCGACATACTTACGCGAGCGGCTTAATGATGACCCGAAGTCCGTCCGGGAGGTCCACTAGGGTACGCCTGCAAGCTTCTTCAAAGAAGTTCCATAGTGGTGGTGTCCTTTGAGGAAGGATTTCACTTTTAGAGATAGAAAACAGCCTGCTAGTGGCAAGTCGGAACTGTAAGGGGGTTGGGGAATCGTCGCGATGCCCCGTCGCCTGCTCTTAGTCGTCCGTCCAAAAACCCTGGGAACGAGTTTATTGCAGACCTTTCTCATCGCCAAATTTTCAGTGATAATTATGTTTGCACTGTCATCTTATCAATGCCGTTGCTATATCTGTGATCGGGCGCACACTTAACAACCAACTATCTAAATTCAGCAATTCTCGCACACAAGAGGGAAAAATTGTTACCGATACTTTTTATACACACCCTGTACAACGTGTAGATGAAGCGATTTTGTCAACTCTTGGGCGGGGAGGGGAAGGAAACCAATGAGTGGTGGCGGATGAATAATCCCAGTACTACCTTTCATTGGGACAACATCAGCGGCATCGGCGGAATGGGCTCCCCCCTCAAAAGGGTTTCGCTCGGTGTCGCTCGCGACAAGTATCGCATTTTCCAAAGTCCCCTGTACGCAAGGAACCGATGTCCTTCTAACATTGTGGCCCTAATCAAGACGACAGTTCAACCCACTGCGATTACTCCGACCGAACACTCCCCATTTACCTCCCTCCGAGGGAGCCTCCCCTCTCCGCCACGTTTCTCTTCTGCTCCTGGGGGAAGAGAAAACATTGACTCGTTAACTTTCGTCCCACCACTACTTCAGGGATAAAGGGGGAGAAAGGAGAGTAAGGAGGAGTATTTGAGATACTTAAATTATAAATTGATTGATAAATTGAAAATGAATTATAAATTGAGTATGCATACAGGGTTCGTCCGGAAAATAAGTGTACTGAGCTCAGGAAAAAAAATTTATTACACTTTTACATATCTTAAGCTAATATTCCTCAAAATAGGACCCTTGTGAGTCGATACACTTGTTCCAGCGGCGTTCCCATTCCTGGAACGCTCCCGCGAAGGCATCATCGGGAACCTCTCGAAGACTCGTCGTCGACCTCTTCTCTGCCCTCCACGAACATCTTATGGCACCGAAAGATCATGTTTCTGGACATGGCTGACTCCCCGTAAGCCTGGTTAATCATACCGACAGTTTCGGTAGACGATTTCCCAAGCTTTACCGCAAATTTGATGGAATAACGCTGCTCCAAAAACTTCGGCATCGCGTTCCGTGACGTGGGTCGAGCGTGGAGGTTCGCGTTAACAGAGCTCCTCACTACACCACAGCTCAGAGCCGACTGCCTTTTTCAGCGTCGCTTGCCAACATACCCCCCTCCAATCGCAGCCCGTCAGAGCGGTGCTGGGCGCGCCTGGAGCGGCGGGAAAAAATCAGTACACTTATTTTCCGGACGAACCCTGTATTGAGTAGCTTCAGGCGTGATGTGGTGGAAGTTGAACATAATGATCATAGCACTTTTCCGCTGGATAAGTTTGAATTGTTTAGAATTATCAATTGGAAAAGTGCTACGACCAGTTATTCATCGAGTTTGCGTATCTTGGGAAAAATTATATCCTCCGGCAGCTAAGGAGACGGTTACAGTTTTCACTTCGTGGGAGTATTAGGTATTATGAGAAACAAATTTGCACTTTTCCACAGATTTATTGTAACGTACAACGCGTTAGTTTAGTTCATCGAAACATCTTCAGGTACAAATCTTGTAGAGCGTCTTACATTACGTCTACCTTGACACAATCCTCTTACAAATATGCTCTTTCATGTATCAAGTCAGGTGGTGTCTATGGAAACGGTAGAAGAAATTTTGCACTTTTGAGTACGATTACACGTTTGTTCAGCTATCAAAAATCACATGGTATATTACTGTCATATCGTAATTGAAACACTAGAGTTATGAACCACATACAAAATATAAGTACACTTCAAGTATCCGTGCTAAACACATCACTATCAGCTGGTTGCTATATCTCGATTTAGACAATGCTTAGGATTGGACCAAAAATTGTGATTAGAAGTGAACAGAAAAAAATAAATAAAGGTGAATTGTTTGAAAAAATTAAATATTAAACATGCAGTTACTTATAAAATAGAAATCAACGTATCATGAAGTAAACGCGTGATTAAGTTATGTTGGAGGTTGTTGGTGGTGGTGTGGAATTAGCTAGATTCACAAAAAGGTAGAAAATATGACAGGACTGCATGAAAAACTTGGCTGAGAGTCGTTCCAAAATGCAAAAGAAAAAAGCGATACTTTTGGTATGGTTTATCGGGTTTTCTGTCTTTTCTCGCACAATTCGTTAACACGACGGATACGAACTATCACAAAAATGCTTAAAAATCTAGTTTTTATCATAATTTTCAAATACTTAAGAAAAAAAATCATTCAATCGAATATTCAAGTTGAAGATTGGTGTCCTAACACCTCCTGCCACACGCCTCGTCGCTGCGGGCAGAGTTAATGTAAATGATGTACTAATGACATACCCTCATTATCATTCAGTTAGTAGATCCCTAATTGACTGACACAGATCTCTCTACATCGACATAATACCCCGCAAGCCACCGCAAGGGTATGTGGCGGGGGATGTTAGATCACCAGCCATGAATGCACAATCCCAATCATGGCACCTCTACACAAATATTATTTTGATCGAATGATTAAATGGGCAATTAACATCAGACTTATTGGGGAAGGAGATATTATTTCGGTCCATAGCACCACAATGGCAATTAAACGTCAATATCAAGAATTTCAGATGTGCAACAAAAGCGAAATATAAGTATCTCTGCAACGCAGAGATTAGTAGAAATCTACATAAAACATAAGTTATCTGATAATGTAATTCAAAAAGCATGTACACAAATGAAAATAATTCACACGTACTGTGAATTTTCGGTGGCCAAACCACCTTCCTCTGGAGAAAGAAGGAACCTTCTTTCTCCAGAGGAAGGTGGTTTCTGATAATAACCTTCAATCAGTCAGTTCTGTTCCTTCTTTCCCCAGAGGAAGGTGGTTTGGCCACCGAAAATCGCTTCTCCGTTTAAATTATATATATATATATATATATATATATATATATATTATATATATATATTATTATATATATATATATATATATATATATATATATATATATAGATATTATATATATATAGATATATATAGATATTATTATATATATATATATATATATATATATATATATATATATATATATATAAGTGGGTAGTGGTAAAAACTTTTGTGTTGGTAATATGTGGAAGGAGAGGAACGAAGGCTCAGGGAGTAAGGGTCGGGGTTCTTTCCGATTCCAATGCGCCAATCAAGGGGAGAAGTGTAATCACCTCCAGGGTTAAGACCAGGTACCATTTTGCTGGTTAAGGAAGTCGCAGACATTAGGAGGAGCGGGTGTTTTGAGGAGAGGCGAATGGGTGCGGAAAGCAAGCTCGTTACAAAGTACAAAATGAACTGGAAAAACACAATTTCAAATTGTTCCACTAAGTTCAGCTCCCGCCCTTTCTAACAATCACGTGAAATCGAAGAGTTTAAGTTTTTTCAAAATGATTTGCCATCAAAAGGTTATTTTTCAAATTCAGATATTGCGTCACGTTTTATAGAACAATGCAAATGTTTCTTTTTTCCAATGTTATCGTTTCTGTCAATTTGGCCAATAAAATCTGCCATTAAATTTATCATGTATAAGTAAATTCATTTCGATTCAATCGAAGTTATTATTTATATTTTTTCGGTTAAAAGATATTTTGCAGGCAGTCCAAAGGAATATATAATAATACCATTATCTTATCAATGGGAATAATTTGTAGTAGTTTATATGACAGTGAGTTAGAGATATGTCCTCCATATATTGAAAACCGAAGCGTGATAACGATGTGAAAGTCCTGCTAGAGTAGTTTTAATCATGCTTTTGTGAGACCTCGGTGGAGAATGATGAATTACAACCGCCGATAGGTATGTATTACGGTAACTGCGACTTTCCACGACCAAATTTCGCCATCTGACCAATCATATGTCGAAGTTTTTGCCTCCCGCTATTAACTACCAAATATTACCCATTTTACTTTGCTAATTTTTTCTAAAATCATATTAACATTGGTAATATAATTTTTATTTTTTTCATTGCCCAACTCGATGCTTAGCTTTAATCGAGTTTGTGATTTTTATGTCAAATTCTTATTCGAGTAAACGTTTTCGCTAACTTCATCTCATTTACCTTAACACTAAACCGTTTACCTCAACTGCTCGCGAGGAACGCTTTCTCGCGACGATAGATTACAATTTTATGAATACCTTCACTCAAAAGGACGCGTACATGGTATCATGTTCACGTAATCCGAGTATTATTCAAGTCTCTCTGCTGTTGAGGGATGACTTCCAATTGTACGTCGGAAAATTTTCAAAATACATAGGGATTCTATTTGTGGCTCTTCACATATCTTCCGTGACATCCGGGAGAGTTTTATCATCAGCTTACTCGGCACATAGACTCGTTCGCTCTTTCGTTCACAACTCTCATGGATTCTCGCGTAGCAAAGCGGTCTTTCTACGTGGAATAATTTTTTTCGGTGTTCCTTCTCTTCATTCAATGTTATAATAATTCAATATTTAATTTTAAGACCGGTATAGTGATTTTGTCTTTCGTATCTGTAATGAGCGGAATAGGTTAGTTTTTACATTTCAGAAGCGGTATATTTTTCTGTGCCCACCGATGTGACAATTTTCGTCCTTGTGCAAATAACTTTGTCGAAGATGTTATTAAAATATTAGTCAGTTACTTTCATTCCACGCTTTCATGCAATGGTGATAAAGTAGTTTTTATCGTGTTGAAATGACGGTTGAGTTGAGAAAAGGTCTCTACAATCAAAGTTTATGAAAATAATTACTTTTCATTGGATATCGAGTAACCTCAGGATAAGTATTTATTTATTTATGATGAATTAGTCTGAAAACATCACTTCCACCTTTATAACTGGCTTTGAGTATTTATATAACAATTTGAAAATCACATACACCCAAGCCCTATGTGGAGGAAAAACCACCAAGGTGGGAATACCCGCGACCTCTGGGTTGGCAGACGAGGACGTTACCCCGCCGCCATCTGGGCCGACAAATGATAACTTGAAGTAAACCACACTAATATTTAGAGAAGAAAAACGATTGTTTATAGAGCAAAATTCTCAGGAAGTTGTGTGATGTCAATATAATAAAAATATGGTATTCCACTGAAATTGAACTTCGTAGAGCACTAAATATGATGATGAACGTGAAATATGCATAGTTATTATCTTCTTAAACCGTAAGCTTTAGCGTAAAATAACAAAAATTTAGTACATCACCCAATGTAGCGATTAAGTGATTTTGTCGGACTCACAATTATACCTTTTGCATCGGTGAATCTATTATTCAGAGTATTCTGTTGCATTATCCGTGAAGGGTGGATAGGGGCGATGAAGGAACGGCGTTTATTAGAGAGGAGTCAAGTGAGTGAGTCAGGGTGATCCAGTCATGTAAAAGAATATATTCGACTGAGAAGCCCGAAGCGGGAAAGGAAAACCAACTAAGCCTTAATGACCGTCTCCTATGAAGAACACAACGTTTTTTTCCCCGCTGTTCTCGCAAAGAACAGAGGAAGGATACATAGTGTTCTTCATTTAATTAACATGAACTCCCACAAATTTGAGCCAGAAACCATTGAATGCACACCCTCCCCCCCTCTAGCCCACTATTAAGTCGCTTCACCAATACTTACCCCCTCTCCCTTTACTCCCCCTACCTTCCTCCCCTCTTGGACCCAGGCTATTTACGTTGAAAAATATTTCACGTATGTCACATGATAATAATGCACAACATCGAAATCATAGTCGTGTGAAATATTAAATCATTATGTGGAAGTGCAAAGTTTCTTTTCCTACCCTTATCATGAAGGAATTCCACAAAGTTAAGCCTGAAACTGTTATGCTGACCATATACTCGTCATAAAAATAGACTTTTCCATAGTAACTAAAACATCCCCTTCTCTCTCTCTCCATATTTCATGCCTAATCATTAATCTTCCTTAAATTAACAATTTTCACGGAAAACTTCACGCATATCAATCTGCGATCAAATAGTTTGGGAATGTCAAGAAAAATTTCTTTTTACCGGAAGAGAAGAAATGTGATGTAGTATACGGCATCAAATTATGGAGAGGAATATATTTTCGATAAATACTCATCGGTCATCCGAGGAGTCCAGGGGTCGATGGAGGAACTGACTCACTCAATTGGGAGGTCAGAATTTCACGATGGGGCAAGGGACACTGGTAAGGGAGCGGTACGGAGTTAGGGTTGGGGTTTAAATCACACCCTTCCCCCCTTGCAGCGATTAATTGAGATTCCTAATAACATGGCACGCGGGATAATGTTTTCTGTGTGTTCAATAAACAAAAGTTAAGCGCCAAATATGGTAACACTGGTCATTTATTCCTCTTTTTCGGTAAATTCCAAAAATCAATTACTTTTATTTTTTTAAAGCGAGAATAAAGTCGGATCATTCCCGTACCCTTGCATGCAATAAATACTCTAAATAAAATCACAACTGGGTCTCATGTCAATTTTTATTTATTTTACCCATGGTTGTGTTCATTTGCGTGGTTTTTGTCAAAACCGCGGGCGAGAAAATTAATCGCAGCTGAAAACGAAATCATGTCTCTAAAATACGATAGGATTCATGGATTTCACTCCAACTGAAACACGGTCGCAAATTGATCTTTATTGAATAAAACAATAGACCCATCAAGTGGTCATCCACGCTTAAGGTCAAGGCTCTTGCCCTTGGAGTTGATCCGGTAGATTTCTTGTTGATGTTTCCGAACTTCTTCAAAATAAAACGCAAGCCTCGACGTCGACTTTTGATCCCGCTCCGTCTCCCCCCTGCTTCGCAACGGGCACAGGAGGAGGAGGAGGGCATGAGAGGGGAGAACAAACGAAGGTCAGCGAGCGAGCGATGACCTCCAACGAAACGAAGACAGGGAAATGAGAAACGATCGGGCGAACTCTTTATCGAATCATTCGTCGAATCTAAGGAGGAAGTGCGTTAACATATGATCGCATAAATCTAGTAAAACCTTGCAAATCAACCAAACCAGCAACCGAGAAAAAATCCTTAGATCAGCAGACAGAAGAGACACATTGCACAGCCTCGATTGAAAGGACACAAAGCAGGAAGACTTTAAGCACGACTGAATCTTTTTGCCCAAGCACAAATCACTCGAGTTGTGCACTACCAACATAATCTTTATTCGCGAGACTCAACCAGAGAACTTACGATGCCACCTTCGAAACAGCGAACAGTTGATGAAATGATCCCCCAAATTTTTATCATACGAATTATTTTATTGCCCAATAAATACGTGAACTGAGGCCATAAAATCTTAATTTTGAAAAATTTAGTCTACATTGATTTTGTGTCCTTCAAAGTACTCTCCATTCGTTTCTATGCACTTTCTCAATCTTCTTTTCCGCTGTTTAAAGCACCCTTGGAAGTCCTCGGCAGTTAGGATTTTTAGTTTTCACTTCGTTTCTTGCTTTATTGTGTCCACATATATATCCAGTGATGTCCCCTCATCACATTTTTGCATTTTGGGAATAGGAAAAAGTAGCAGGGGATCAAATCTGGCGGATAAGGAGGATGATCAATGATGGTGATTGAAATTTTTGCCAGAAAATTGCATAAAATCAATGCTGAATGTGCAGGTGCATTGTCATGGTGAAGGATCATATGGTTGATTATCCTAAATTCAGTTCATCACCTTTCACTTGGACAGTTGTTCGACGATCGGTAAGGACAAGGGACCGCACACGATCAATGTTGTCGTCAATACAGGTGGTTGAAGGTCACCCGGGCCTTGCATCATCCGTGTCTTGTCTTATCGGCCATCTTTAAAACGCTTAATCCACTTGGAAACGAATGTTTTCTTCATATCATTATCACCGTAAACAGCCGTCAACATATCAGTGATTTCTTAATAAATTTTACCGCACTTCACCAAAAAACTTGATGTTGATTCGTTGCTCCGTGATTTCATCAATTTCCATTTTCGACGAACAGTAAAAACAAGGACAACTGAAACTTACATAACTTGCGCCATACGCACAGCTCGACGATCCGCCAAGCACAGATGGCTCATTGGGTCTCAGGAAACTAGCACCGCTAGTGGGCGGGTCATGGCCGCCAGATTGCACCAGTTCGCGTATTTATTTGGCAGACCACGTAGACTATCTGGATAATATTTTCCTTCCATTTATTGATAAACCAAAGCTTAGTTCTCCGCCGCTCTTCATTCCAATCTCTGCTAGCCTCCTTATCTCTTCATAACTTCTTATACAAACAATCTCTCTCGCCGATCGTCTGCATGACGTAATTCGCTCCCCCACTTTCTCCTTCATGCCGTCTGTTTCGCGTTCTACCATCGCCTCGATGGAGGAGTCATGGGAACACGCGACCTTCCTCGCTTCTCCACCAGATTCCCCAAATGAGTCGACTCTTCCACTCCACTTGCGCCCCACTCCCGCCCCCCTCTCTTGCACGGAGGACCACGTGACCACCGAATCCACTCGTACATCCAATTGTGGGTGGCTCAAGGGACTGAAGGGTTGAATGGGATGAATGCGTTACTACGGCAACCACGGCTGGCTGTGGATCAAAGTAAACTATCAACATTCGCGTGATTACATAAAAAATATATGAACAGCATTCAGAAAGATCAAATGATGCTCGTGTTATTTTTGCAATCAACCTTTTTAAGATTTTCACTAATCATAAACTTTACTTCCTCAACGGCCAAGCCAAACTGGCATAACACTAAAAACAGAACAGAACGAGTGTAGGGTGAAAATCAATGCACACATACTTTTAAACTACAAACAAAAACAAATAGCAAGCATACTTTTAAACTACAAACAAAAACAAATAGCAAGATAGGGCAAAAATTACATTAAAGTACAAGTCTTAAGATTCAAAATCGTGTATTAATATTCAACATATGTAGCCACCGTTAAGGCTAACACATTTCTTTCAACTAGTAACAACTTTTTTCCTTCCGTCACTGAAAATCTTTCCCGACTTTTCTCGAATCCAGGACTTGACAACTACCTTCACCTCATCTTCCGAGGTGTAATGATTATCCTTGAGATGTCTCTTGAGTTGAGGAAACAAATAAAAATCGCAAGGCGCAAGATCGGAGGAATAAGGAGGGTGTGGAATCGGTTCAAATTTCAGGTTTCGCAGAGCCTCTCCAGTTGCGCGCGAGGTGTGTGGACGAGCGTTGTTATATAGCAAGATTATTGGCGTCTTAATTCCTTGGATATTCCAATATGGTTTACGATACGCTTTTGAGTGATTCGCTGGTCATTTTGAATCAAATCTTCGACGAGTTGGCGATGTTTATCGTCTGTGACAGTGATCGGACGTCCGCTGCGTGTTTCATAAACAATTATGGCTTTTCCAGGCTCGCAACCACGAAATTTTACTACCCATTGATCAGCAGTAGACCTATCAACAGCATCGTCACCATAAACAGCCTTTAAACGACGATGAACCTCAGTAGGAGTCAATTTTTCAGCAGTTAAAAAATCGATAGCAGCACGCTGTTTTACTCGCGTTGGCATAACACTAGAGCACGTCTTCATACTTCCGCTTCCAAAAATGTACTCAATGAATTTAACGACCTCAAACCTGCGCGTGCGTGTTGAAGGGGAATGTTACTTCCACATGCCACCAAGAGTACTTCTGAAGGTCATTTTGCTTGTGTTCTGAAAGCATGTGTGCATTAGTTTTCAGCCTACCCTCGTATATTACTATGGATGGATGGATGAATAGATAGTCGTATTTTTTTTGGGGCGAGATAGAGACTATGGACTCTTTTCTGTCCCCTAACCCCCTATTTACATATTCAAAAGATTAAGCTAACAGGGACAGGCTTAAACAGGATTAAACTGAGGGACAATCAAATGAAAACCGAACATCCGCCATTATACGCCCAGTCCGCTGAGAGCTAGAGGTTGGCTTTATACTTATCGATACTGACATTGCTGTAGTAGGAAAACTGCAAAGTGGCAACTCACAGGCGCACGTAGTTATTGGGTCATGTCCTTGTTGGTGCGCGGACTGGTTGTTGGAGCGGGTGTTCAGTTTTCAATTGACAGGTCCTCATAGTGCGGGTTGATCCTCATGAAATACTAGGTTAAGATAAATTCAAAGACTGCGGGAGATCTCGTGAGAGTAAGTTTTAACGGCTAATACGAATTAGTGCAATTCAACAATGTCAAAGTTTAACAATCATTCGCCTTCACCGCTTTTCGTACTTTCACTCTGCCTGACATCGAGGCATCCGTGATTGAATCCCGATCGAGGCAAATGATTTTTGCACTTTAAAATTGTTGCACTTTACTACGTTAAGACGACACTATAAAACAACACCTCGACGAAAATGAAAGAACTAATTTAAATAAAAAGTTTATCGTGCACTATTCAGGAATGAAAGTCTTACGACGATTATCTCACTGCCGTCCCGAGATTATTGTGGATTAAAATTGAAAGCATTCATGAAGTAATTGTATATATTTGCGGTTTCGAGAATCGGATCCAAGTGCCTACAACCAAAGTGTGTACCAAGCGCTTTGACCAAATCGTGTACCGCGACAGTGGAGGCGGCAAGTGAGGACGGAGGAAGGCGAGGGCTTACGAAGATGACCGAGAAGTGATTTCGCGGCCAAACAGTAGGGAAAAGGATGGCTAAAGCAGCCGGAGATAGCAGCTCTATCTGTCGGCACGCGCGCGAGTTGATAACACGCCCCACTTTCCGAAAATTTCTCTCTCTCTCTCTCTCTCCCTCTCTCTCTTTGCCCCTCCATCTCCTCACTACCCATCCCTCCAAACTATCTATCTCTCTCCGATTCGCAAGGGCACGGATACCCAGATTCATAGGCACCACTTAAACGCTCTTCTCTTGGTGCACGCACGTGCTTGAAGAGAAACACCACATCAAAATAGCACAAACACGCGATCTATCCGTTGAGAACATGCGCATATATGCATTCAATTATCTGTCACCGAGTAGGCACGAATGGCGAAATCTTGGACTTTGGACCCCCAAACGACCTTATGGCCAACAATATCTCGAAATGGTATTTTTTTCAATTATGAAACTTATTCGATCATCTGACACACATAATTTTTTTTGGCACGTGGATGAATTTCCTAGGGTCAACCGTCATCCAATAAGACAATGACAAACACAGAAAACTCCTACGGCTAAGCTCAACGTCTAAAGTCGAGTGTCGCCCAGCTACACGCAAATATTCTATTCTAAATGTTAAAAAATTCAAGTGAAATATAGTATACATAATTGTAAGGTGGACATTAATCTCAGATCTCATACCTAAGGGCTGCATAGAGAATTTACGTACAAAACTCTTTTTTAAACTCGTTTTTTTTAATATAGGCAGGAGTTGGATATAGTGTATAGTGTAAAACGTGTAATGAATTACTCACATTTCGGGTGTAAGATGAGAAATTTTCACTTGCATAAAATCGTATTTAAGGGATTGTTTAAGTCACCAATAGGTATTAGAGTGATTTTTAACTCGAGGTTGTACCACCAATTTTATGAATGTCACTCAAATATTATCAGATGTATTAACAGACTACTTTATACTATCAAATTATACATGACAAGAAAAATCCCTGGACTCTCCTGAACTTTTTTCAATATTTTTAGGCTTTTATTCAACATCTCCAATGCAAACATTTACAGACAATCTTCACCGAATGAAATAGTCGTAAAAATTGAATATTATAAATGGAATACTCATTCTGGTTCTGCTAAGCCATTTAGTGCTGGCTTGACAGCAGGAACCACATCAACTCAAGAAGATGGCCATGAGATGTTTCAATTATAAAGCTACATATATTCCGTGTCAAGTTTTGTTCCAAGCCTTAGTCCCTTTCGAGTCTTTTATTCTCCATTCAGAGCATTTACTGACCGTAATATTACTAAATCATTGGGAATTTCATTTAAAATTTGAGGTACAATAATCTCAAATATTCTTCCACCTTAATTTGTATGAAAGTTTTGATGGAATATACTTAATATTGTCGCTCAATTGTAATTCCTTTTTTGGTAAATCAGGTATTTTGTATTTGTCATTAAAATAATTTCCTGTTATAATCACGTATCATTAAAGCCTATCAGCAGGTAGAATTTCCATTTGTTAATAGAAATCTCTTCCATCTAAAATATTTGTTTTTCCGACCTAGCCTCTTTAAAGGTCAAGGACAGTATTTCCATTGGAATCTGAATCCTTGGATATAAGTTCTCTGATTATTAAGTTTAAGACACGTATTCCAAGTACTTTTGAGTGGCACTCATTTCGGAAAATCGGGGATAAGCAAGAATCTGGAAGAAGAAAAAATTCACCTATGCCGGGATTCGAAACCGGATACCTCGACACAAAATATGATCGTTCCAGCTTGATACTTCTTCTTTGGTGACCATTCAAATAATTCCAGAGAAAATGGAATTCCCTGAGGGAAATAATTGGAGTTGATGAGGATTACAATGCAACAATTTCAGAGTGTAAAAATCATTCGCCTTGACCGGGATTCGAACCCGGATCCCTCAATGTCCGGCCGAGTGCTTCAGCCAGTTAAGCTACCGAGGCGTCCTCTTGAGCTCTAAAATTTTGGGGGCGTTAAAGGAACAATGTGTTTTGACAAAATTCCGTAGACACAATATCACAGGCATTTGCAGTCGTGGCTAAAGCACTCGACCAGACATTAAAGGGATTCTGGTTCGAATCCTGCTCAAGGTAAATGATTTTTACACTCTTAAATTGTTGTATTGACATGCATATTAGGGGATGACTCCGTTAAAAGTTACTGCAGCGGAATCCCCACAGTTTCTTGGAATTGATAAGAATTAGTTTTCAAAAATCTTGACTTGATGAATAAAACTGTCAGAATTATCAGGCAGACATTTGCTCTTTCATGAGTGGGTCGAAGATTTTATATGAGGGGCGATTTCCTCAATTTCCAGCGAATTCAAACTCACATTTCGTAAAGCCGGCCCGACACCCTTCTTACTTCGGTCTTGGACATCGACGCCTTGCACTTATAATGAGTACTAATTCCGCCGATGCTCTCTGTTTCAGCCCCCGAAGCCTCTGGGTCCCTGGGAAGGAGTTCTGGATGCGACGCGCGATGCTCCAGTATGCATCCAGAAGAACTACTTGCTGGCGGGGTATCCTGTGCAGGGCCAGGAGGACTGCCTTTATCTCAACGTCTACGTGCCCCTGACACGGCAGAAGCCCAAGGTGAGTCGGGTGATGCGAAGGACGTCACCATTGAACGGGGGGAAACACGGGAGGGAAAGAAAAGGAACGGAGTGAACGATTCCGAATTACGTTGACTTTCAAAAATTAACTTCACTCACACCAATTAATTCGTTAATGCCAAAAACCTCACTTGACTGTCCCTTCTTTAAAATTATCAATTTCATCATTTTTTTATTGTCCCCAATCAATTGAATTCATCTGTCGCACTAGTAATGGGTAATTTTCAATCAATTTTAATTGTTAAATTATCAGAGATTAAATGCCAAAAATCTAAATTCTCAATTTTTTTGGATGCCAAAAGTTTTGAAAGCTCTCCGATATTTTCCATACAGAAAAGATTTTGTACTTTTCCGCAGATTTTTAAAATCTTCGGAAAAGTTCGAAGTCTTTTTAGTATGGAAAATAAATACTTCGTCGAAGTGAAGTCTGGAACAGTAGAATATCTCCGATATTTGTTGGATAAACTTTCATAAAAATATAAAACCAATATGATTTAGGAAATTATAATAATTATTTACGGGGGTGGGTCAAGGGAAAGCCTTAAATTTCTACTACAATTTAGATGCATCGTGCCAATACCAAATTTCGTTTCCCACATTAATAGCCATGGTTTGATGAATGGCCAACAACTGGCGCCATGATACCAGGACGCAACAATACAGTACAGCAATAGTGTAGACATAGTCACTTTCACGTTGCATCACAGAGAAACAGCGATCTATCATTCGTTTATTCAGTATTAAACGGGGGGTCAAACAAATCTAAATTAATTGACAAATCAATGCTCAGAATGGTGATTCACCCGTTTCGATTTATCAATGAAGTCTGAAATTGAAGTTCCTAAAGAGTGTTGCAAGATGTCTCCTCGCTTTCCTGTCCTCCCACCCCCTACCGCACAAAATTGCCGATATGCGGAGTCGTGCGGCTTCCAAAACTCAATCTTTCCTCCCCGATGAGGAACCGGGTTCGAGTCACCGTGATGGCAGAAGAATTCTCCAGTGATACCCCGATCTGTTCAATAAATTACTTTAAAAAAATAAAAGTATTACTTTTGGAACGTACCCTGTATTACGTTCTCTGCGATGTTGATGTATTATTAAGCCCACCACGCTAGAGTAAAAGAGAGAAAATGGTAACATATGATCAGAGAGATGAAAACAGAACCTAAAGATTCAAAGTGTCATTTTTCCCACGAACGATAATTTATATAAATATAAACGCAAACTACAGCGATAAGGAAACAAATTATTTTTATGTTAATTGGCACTGTGCAAGTATTTTTATTTTCTCTTGTCATTTATTTCTGCTCTCCTCCCCGGAAGCTCGTCTAGCATGCACAACGAAGTACAATTATAGTGAACTTGAAGAAGAGCTTGTATAGCGAACTTTCTTTGCTGAAATAATCATTTCCATCATTTGAATCACTTTACGTTACTATTATGAAATAACATTCAGGGAACATCGATTTTCGATATTTCACGGAAATGTATTGGCTCGTCCCATACCACAGCCTTAGAGGTGGCTTGGGAAGGGCACCATGTAAATGTGAATGTAGTCGTGTTGTAATAAGTGCGCCCTCCGGCGACTGCCCTTTCCTTCTGTCAGCAGGTGGTCTTCTCGGAAGTGGAGGCGCCCTACGCGGAGAACCGTTGGTGGGAAGACCGCGGGGACCTCGTCCAGGGCCGGCACGGTCCTGCCTTGCTGCCCGTAATGGTCTACGTGCATGGCGGCGGTTGGTTCTCTGGGACGGGGGCCAGTTCCTTGCACGGCCCTGAGTACCTCGTGGACCGGGACGTCGTGCTCGTCACGTTCAACTACCGCCTCGGTGCCATGGGTGCGTGTGACCCCCCCCTCTCTCATTCTTCCCACCAACACTCCCGCCAACCGCCCGGTCGAGTGCGCCTGAGGGTAACGTGGCCGACAAGTGGAGACGCGTCTGCCATTTGCCATTGCTGGGACCCTATGGCGCAGAAGGGCTTAATTTCAGAGTTGAGGATAGAGACTTTGGGAGAGAAAAAACCATCCTTTCTCGTAAAGAATCGTCGGGAAGAATTGCATTATTATCACATAGTCTAGTTTGGGAGAACCTTGTACCCTCGGTATGGTTTTTATAAAAAGTATCGGAAAAATGGATACATTTTAGATATTTTTTTCCTTTAAATCCCCCAAATTATCGGAGTGGAAGAGGACGCCTCGATAGCTTAACTGGGTAAAGCACTCGGCCGGATATCGAGGGATCTGGGTTCGATTCCAAGTAAACGTCGACACAGTTTTGCCATTGGATTCTACACGACTCGAAGGCTCCCTCGTAGGCAGATTCCGGTAGGTCCTTAAGGGTATGCGCGCAAGCTTCTCTGACGGCACTTAGGGTCCCATGGTGGGGCCCTTTGAAGGAGGGAGAATTTCACAATTGGGCATAGAAATAATAGTCTGCTGGTGCCAAGTCGCGACTGTAAGAGGGTTGGGGAATTGTCGCAATGTCATTGTAGGTCTTCATAAGCAAACATTCGACTTTCCCTTTTGTCGTCCGTCAAAAGCTTTGGGACGAGTTTAGCGCAGATCTTTTGCATCGCCACATTGTCAGTGATAATGATGTGCACTGTCATCTTTTCAATGCCAATAAGATCTGCGATCATACGCATATTTAAACGACGATCTGTTGTCAGCCTTTCACCCGCACGTTGGAAAAAATTATTGCCTATGCCTTTTATAAAAATCTTGTATGCACGACTGAAACTACTGAAAAGTGCAAATAATTCAGGTTTATACCCACTCAAACAGAGAAGAAACAGTTCTGGTCCCACAGAAATTCGTGCTTTGAATTAATTTGAATTAATTCACCATTTTTATATGACAACTTTCGGAGGGAATAAAGTGAGGCCGAATGATGTCAGGCGCTGAGCTCCATTGCAACGTTTCTATGGTATTGATTTATGTAAGAAGTGTAGAAGGTCAGGATAGGTTCTTCCCATTTCGAATTCATTGCCCCCCCCATACCCCTTCTATAATAATGAATGATTAACAAAAAGTTTCTCTTAAATTTATAGAGCTAAACTTTATGCATTCAAGGATGAAAATGACTAGATTGCCATGGTAACACATCTCGTTGCCTCCCTCACATTACGTAATCCTAATCATATTAGAACCCAACAAAAGATTACGTAAAAGCACTCATTTCATAGAATCGAACATCCCAATATCGGATTTATCATTCATATTGCATTCATTCATTCATAGGAGCCATTCCGGTGAATAAGGCTATCGTCGACAATCTATCGTAGTGGGAACACATAACCAAATAAAAATCCATCGCCTAAGTACACGATTACTTGGGCAAGAGTAAATCATTTCACATGCAGTCAAAAGACACAGATGACGATAAATTGCCAAGATAGCTCTCGCTAAGCATTCACCCACACCTGATAACATTTTTCAATGATGATATATTCACAGAAACGGGAGGTTTTTCATTCTCCGTAGCTACCATAAAACAACGCTTTGATGAAATTTTAAATTCGCATGATTTGGCATAAAAATGAAGACTAAACCATTTGAATAGCTTTAGTATAAACTGTGTGGTGCAATAGAGGTAATTTCGCCGGAATTTCGGAAATTTAATGAATTTGACATTTTTTTAGTCCTATTCAACTGCCTGTTGTCAGAATGAACACATTTCTTAGACTTTATTTATATTACGCTCACCCACCATTTGCTGTGTTCTCATAAACAGCGCGGAAAGATTTTTTTACATGGAACCTACCATTAGTTTTCTCAAAGCCTGCGACGGATGGCTTTATATATAAAACGTGGCTATAAAGTCAATATATTTTTGTGTAAAGTGAATATTCGTGTCTCCCAAAGGGTATGAAAGGCGCTTTCGAACGATAATTTATGTGCGAGGATGCGTTGAGTTGGTCAGGGGTAAAGGGGGAACATAAACAAGAAGGAGTTGGACAGAATCAATGCCCTAACCTCCCCCTCCCTATTAGGCCACGTGATTGAGATCCTCTCCTGGTGGGACATTTTGACTAATCGGATGCCTTTCCTCTCTTGTTTGTTGCTTGCCTACCCCCGACACCCGCTGATCCCGTGGAAAAACGACGCGACACTCTAGGTTTCCTGAGCACGGAGGACGGAGCGGCGACGGGAAACTGGGCCCTCAAGGACCAGGTGATGGTCCTCCAGTGGGTAAACAAGTACATCCGCCACTTCGGGGGCAATGCGGCCTCCGTGACGCTGTTCGGGCAGAGCGCCGGGGCCGCCAGCGTCCACTACCATATGCTGTCGCCAATGTCGCAAGGTGAGAGAACGGTGCCTTCCCGGAGAAAGGAGAAAGCACACGAGCCAGGACTCGATGTCCCTCGAGGGGGGGAAAATGTCCGCTTCGGAATGCCACGCCTTTTTCACGAAGCTTAAGATATTAGTGGAAATTAATGAATTAAGGCTGAGTGAGGCCCTATTTATATTATTAATGTTGTTTGATGGCTCTATGTAACCATATGAAACAGATAACTATGTTGAAAATTTTTCTCAATCGCCTGTTCAAAGCAGAAATTGTCGTGAATGGAATATTTCCTGATTCTTTGACGAAAGTTAAATTACATATACATCAACTATTCACGTAAATTTTTTAATGATGTTAAAAGGTAAAACTTTCAAGAAAATATGTTACAAATTATGCTAAATTTCAAAATGAATTGGTATTTATTTGGAAGTCAATAGTACATAGGCTGCCAATCGTCTGTGATTCGATAAAAAGTTACTGTCGCGGCATCTCCCGCAGTTTCTTGGAATTTGTCAAAGGTAAAACAAACTAATGTTTAAATTTGGCTTTAACCTCGTGGACTGTGGCGCATCACGCACGACTACGAATTTCTGTGACATTGTATGTACGGTATTTCGTCACAACATCTTGTCCATTTAAAATCCGCAAAATTTCGAAATGTAATAGGAAACCTTGATTGTTTAATTGGCTGAAGCACTCGGTTGGATATCGAGGGATCAGGGTTCGAATTCCGATCGAGGCGAATTACTTTTACACTCTGAAATTGATGTATTGTGCTATTACCTCTTTAATAATCAATGTCGATAACCTTTCCAGAAATAATGATTCAAGATGACCGATGAAATTCATTTGCCCCGGGCATAAGATGATCAAATGTGTTCGTTAAATTCCGATTGATCAATCGAGCATGCCTGGATTAGGTGTATGTCCCCTTAAGTAAAACGTAACACAAGAGTCGTTTATATCAAGATTCCATGTGGTATATGGTATATTTATGCCAAACAACTAGTTACGGTGATGATCAACTCAATGATATTCATTGTGACGCAATATAAATCATCCGATATTATGTACATACACATGTGTATATTGCAAGGAATAAATGGGAATTCGCAAGAATGTAAATTGAGAAAATATGAATAAGGTGCGTACGATACTCGTATAATATATTTTAAGTTTTATATCAATATGTTGCTAGAACAGGAAACCATATCGAGTATATTGGATTTCAAGCAAATTGATATTGCCACACCATTGCTCATTTCCAATCACTGCTGCCGGGCATTCAAGTCACTTCTAGAGTTTTAGCAACCTTTTCTTATCGAGAGACATCCCGGGTCTGTCCATGCAGCGAAATTAAGTGCAGAAAACATGGCCATTGTGTTTTCAAACATTTTATCATCACCTAAATTTACAGATTGAGAAAAATCATCTCTTTAAGAAATTTCAAAATAAAAAATCAGTTGAAAAATTCTTTTCAGACTAGTTTTATTTGTAATGCAAAGCAGTTTAGGTATAATTAAGTGGGAGGTATTTCGGTATCACGTTCATATTTTGTTATGCATGGTTCGTGTAAAAAGTATCAGGAAAACTTTCAGAAAAAAAGATTTATTTCAGACTTTGCTACAATGCCTCAAAGTTCTTTAAATTAGACCCCTTGAGGGTCGACACACTTTTGCCCTTGCGGCCTTTCCACGGCTCGAAGGTTCCCTGGGAGGCGGATTCTGAAAGGTCCTTAAGGGTACGCATGCAAGCTTCTTTGATGGCACTTAGGGTTTCAGGGGGTTGTCCTTTGAGGGAGGATTTCACTTTTGGGAATGGAAATAATAGTCTGCTGGTGCCAAGTCGGCACTGAGAATTGGAGAGTTGGAGAATTATCGTGATGCCACTGCAGAAGGCCATCGAAAGCAGACATTCGACTTTGTTCATCCGTCAAAAGCTTCGAGACGCGTTTAGCACAGAAATTTTTCATCGCCAAATTTTCAATGATAATGATGCGTGCACTGTCATCTTATCAATGCCAATACGATATCTGCAACCATGCGCACACTTGTGACCGACAATCTGAACTCGGCACTTAACGCACGCGTTAAGAAAAACTTGTTATTGATAATTTTTATACAAACCTTGTATAATCTCACAAAAAATGAACTCTGTTAATATATCGTAACAAAATTCAATTTTTATTACGATAGGTTAATAACCCTTATCAAGGTGTGTAGTTTTCGAGATATCAACCTCACGGGGTTAATCACATTAACTTTCCGCGATATTCGAAGATTTTCCTCTGAGCAAATTCGAAGGCAGTTATTCTACTGTCATCGTTTGAGAGGGAGTATTTTAAACTAGACAGTACCACAGTCCCTCCTCATGCTTTGTAGCTGAGAGGAAAACAAAGAAGGTAGACAAAATCAATGCAGGGTGTAATGAGGAGCAAGGGAATGTTGAAGGTTGTAATATAAAATGGGGGGTAAAGGGTACCGGATAAGAGAGGCAGGATCAGGAAAGGGGAATTGGCATGTTTGACGAAATGAAAGGAAGCAGGAAGTGTGAGGAGGCTAAGGGTGGTTTATGATAATGCAGATTATCTATTTCCTTGAGCGGTAGGATGAGTTTAAAAGTGTAGAAGTGCTTAGTCCCTGGGTCATCAAAAGTACGATCCTTACCGGTAGAAGACCTTAAATAACAGTTCTACAGTTCAACTCTCTAATTTCATTCCTGTTCAACGAAAAGTTCATTTATCCCAAAATGTCTCCCGGAATAGTGGGATGAGTTGGTAATTAATGGTTTCAGTACTAACTGAAAGGAGGCATGACTCCAATTCATGCGGGAGAAGCGGTCTCCATTAGTGTTTATCATTACTTTCCTTATTGTCAGAGAGTGCATATTGCTCCCAATCCCCTATTCCTTAAAGGGCTCTTCCACCGGGCGATCACGCAGAGCGGCTCCGCATTGTCCCCGTGGGCTTGGCCGCGACCCAACTCGAGGGACCTGGCGCAGCAGCAGGGCCGGCTGGTCGGCTGTAACCACCTCAACACCGCGGAGCTCGTCGCCTGCCTCAGGAAGGTGTCCGCTCACAACATCACGGAGAGTGGCGCCAAGCTAAAGGTCAGAAACCACACCACGGGGTGGTCCTTGGGGCTTCAGGGTCAAAGAGCGGCCTGCCCTCATTCGCGAAAGGGCGCCGTTGCCATAACGTCTCACTCTCTTCCCTCGTGGGAGAGGATGTTACTCTCATGAAAATATTCGACGATGGGATTTTGACGGAAATACATGATTTGAAAGTTTTCGAGCACGCTTTGACCATTTTCTGACCGGTCACTGTCTCCTGTCTGTGTGTTTGAGTATGTGAAAAGTATTTTTTTCATGATTATGATATCTAAAAAGCATTACCATAGGTAGAACAAGAATTATATATTTCATATTTCTATAAATAGCAGACCTGATTTGATTTTGGCCAAAGTTGACCCGCTATAAGTAAATGTTTGTCTTTTTTCCTTAGATACAAGAACTATTTTTTACTTAAATTCCGCGTAGAAATTCACATTTTTTTCTTGTTTGATAATAGGAATGTGGTGAGTTGATAGTATAGGATTTGATCCATCCTATGGATGAAGAGGTGAAATATCCGCTTGTTTTCGATGTTTGACCGCGGTGAATCTGAATTTCCATTTGCTTCGCTTTTGACAAACGCATTTCAATTTGTCTTAACTCCTGATAAAAAATAAATAGCCTGGTTTCTATGCGGAGTTCTGATGTTTTATGATCGTTTTGAATGTGATGACCATAGAAATTACTTCAAACTCCCCCCCAACCGGCTCATTTTCTTTAGAGTATGAACCTATTTCATTCTGGAAGTCTATTCAATTAAGTTGACGTAATTTTCTGGCAGAGGAACAGAAAATTTTTTAAGAAACCTGAGTTATGGAATATGTCATATAAGTTATTAAACGTTGTCCTAATCGCGACAGGAAACCCATCTGTCGGCATTAACCTGCTCGCTCGCATTTGTCGTTACAAGACTTTCTTGGTTGAGGGCATCGCTGGTCGGCTTTTTTACACTCTTTTCCATATTTTATTCAATACTATTGATTTTCCCAGTATTTGCTGTATGGAGGGTACATATTCTATATAGAGAGTAATGGCGTTTAATTGACTTTTCCTCAGCTATATTCTTCAACGCTGTTTCACAAATATCAAAACGGTAATGTATATTCTTCGATTGACTTTTTCCCGAGTTTGGCCCGATGCCATGTTGATTGATACCCATCTAATTTTCGCGGACAAACAAAACTCATTTTTACACCTGCAGTAAGTACAAAGAAACTTTATCGATACAGAAAGTTTTTAATTGGTTATTTGACATTTTTTTGTGATTTAAATATGGTACGAAAGACATTGCATTTCAACATTTGAATAAAAATGAAAATGTATTAAGTTTTAACAACAGTTCCGTTGCAGACCAACATAAACTGGCGTTAAATATACAGAAGATGTAATTTTACTATAGTTTACATTCTAGGAATTCATTTATTTTTCTACTACTCAGCCATTCCTTCAATACGTTCATTACCATTCATGAACTCATCATTTCTTAGGAGTTATAATTTATCATCGGAATTTAGCACTACTTTTCTAAATGATGAAAGAAGACACTTTGCTTTCCCAATTAGAATTTTTTTGTTGCGACCTAGATTCTTCAGACCTGAAGATGTTACGCTCTACCGATACCTAGTTTGTAATAAGAATACTCTATGTAGAAAAGCAATTTGCCTTCTTTAATCACGAATGATTTCCACCAGCATACACCTGAAAATGTGCTAGCTTCATTGGTGAAATTTCCCCACACTCCATTAGATTCAATTGTATGTACACAATACGTAAATAATGATTAGATTTTCGATGAATTTTATGACGCAGTTCTTAAGGCGTTGAAGTACATTTCCAACTTAACAAATCGAGACCACGGCAGTAGGAAACGCAACTTAGGCCAAATTCAGCTCCTCGAATGACAGTAATCGCCAATGTGAAACATAGCACCCGCTGCCAAGATGCTGCGGGGCAATATGTGCTTGGATACACTGCAGAGTCCATGGCATGAGAGCCGAGTACGAAGGAGACGACTAAGACAAGGGAATGCCTTCTGGGACGGAATGTCGCCATGGCCACGTTGTGAGTGAGGAGGGGAAGGTGAAGTAGTCACCATGGCAGCGTGAGCCCCTTAAATACATACACCCACAATGCATTTATGGCTCCTATTCTGCCTAACATGCAGGGGCTAAGCTCTGTAGCAAATATTTGATACGTGGTCTGCTCAATAAATACGCAAACTGGTGCAATCTGGCGGCAATGACGCTGACTAAAGCCCAATCCACCAGTGGCGCTAGTTTCCTGAGACCCAATGAGCCGTCTGTACTTGGCGGATCGTCGAGCTGTGCGTATGGTGCCAGTTATATAAGTTTCAGTTGTCCTTGTTTTTACTGTTCGTCGAAAATGGAAATTGATGAAATCACGGGGCAATCAATCTACATCAAGTTTTTTGGTGAAGTGCGGTAAGAGTTATCCAGAAATTACTTAAATGTTGACAGATGTTTACGGTGATAATGCTCCGAAGAATACATCCGTTTTCAAGTGGATTAAGCGTTTCAAAGATGGCCGACAAGAGGCCACGGATGATGCAAGGTCGGGACGACCTTCAACCACCTGTGTTGACGACAACATTGATCGTGTGCGGTCCTTTGTCCTTACCGTAAATGCTGAGTTCTACCTTACAATTCTCAAGCGTTTCAGAAATCACGTGCAACGTGTGCGTCCAAATTTATTAATTAATTTATTTATTTAAGAATTACGCTGCAATTAAGCGATTTTCCTGGTGGCAACGGTCAAGCTTGATCAATTATCAATGCTCTTACAACGAAAAATACACACACACGCACGCGAAAAACAGATAGGAGACAAAATATTCTTACATACAATGACACTTCCACATCACATGCAAACAAACTTTCACATCGCATAAAAACATTATTTTAATTACTGCAATGAAGTTTATCATCCAGTGGTTGGCTGCTATACACTTATTCTTAAAACTTCTAAAATCGGATGGAAAGGGCTCAAACAAACCGCCAGGCAGCTGGTTCCATTTAACAATAGCTATGTTTAAAAAAGAGTATTTTTTCTTATTTGTTTTTTGCGTTCTTATTTTTATTTTGAAACTATGGTCGTTTTTTCCCTTAAAGTTAGGCTTTTCCATCTCTTTCCATAAATCTTCCCACGCTTCGTCATTTTCAACAATTCTATGCATCGCGCCTAGCCTACTCCTTTTTCTTCTATTTTTCAAACCCTCTCATTTCAATACACCCAACATTTCTGGGACACTATCCGTTCTTTTTTACCTTCCGGGTACATACGGGTACTTCTAGTATAGGGATAACCAGTACCTTATATGCTTTTTCTTTGGTGGCTACGCTATTTCCTTTTAAATTTCTCATTACCCAATGCAATACTTTAAATGCCTTCCGTGTCACATTATCTACTTGGACTCCATACCCAAGATCCCTAGTTAAGTAAATGCCTAAATATTTGCATTGACTGCTACATGGGATTCTTTCTACAAAGAGGGTGTAAATATCCTTTTCTGAATTATTTTTGTTTGAAAAATTTTTATGCTTACTCTTACTAACATTAAAGCCCATGTTATTATTTGTAACCCAGTCACCAAGGCGATCGATGTCATTTTGTAGTATTACGCGGTGATTTACATGCTCTATCCGTCTGTATATAATGCAGTCATCAACAAAGAGTCTTACTTGGGAATTTAAATTGTTTGGTAGATCGTTTAAGCAAATTAGGAAGAGTAAAGGCCCTAGAACACTGCCTTACTTCAAGGAGATGGATGGTTCCTTCACCTTGACAATGCACCTGCTCATTCAGGATCGATTGTTTGCCAGTTTCTGGCAATAAATTCAATTACCATCCTTGATCATCCTCCCTTTTCACCATACCTGCGACATTTTCCTATTTCCAAAATGCAAAAATGTGATGAGGGGACATCACTGGGAAGATGTGGACACAATAAGGCAAGAATATACGAGGAAACTAAAAAACCTAACTTCCGAGGACTTCCAAGGGTGCTTTAAACGGTGGAAAAGTTGTCGATGTAGACTCAATTTTGCAAAATAAAGTTTTTATGGCCTGAGTTTGCGTATTTATAGGACAGACCTTGAATACTGGTGTATTGGGCATCGAATCATCTTAAATATACTGATATCTATACCCGTATACATTTTAATATTCGCTGTAATTTTCATCGAGTTGCTTTCTTTGATATTATTTTCTAACTGTTTTTAAATATAGTATACCGCCAAATTCTATAATATCCACAGTAGCATTCAATGCTCTGCGATCTCTGCCATATAAGTTACTACAAAATATTTGAAAATACACGTAGGCGGCATATTTTTGTACTTTTTCATTGGCATCTTAATTTGCCTTTTATCTTTGATGGCATTAGTAAGTATTCTTAAATCCACCGCAATATGCTTCGAGACCGATTGGCATCTTCAGGGTACTTGCGACTGTTACTAATTATTTGTAACCTACTTTTCAGCGTATATTTATTTACAAAGACCATCCACGTTTTTTAAAGTATAGCCACACATTTATACCATATTACTCTTAATACGAATCACCCAAGAACGCGAAAGTATTTGAAATTCCGAGAAGTGCCATTGAATTTTTCATGTTAAATTAAAAAAGAAATAAGTTGCTGGCGTGTGACTTAGACACGTGTGTACGGATACAGAATTAATATTTCTTATTTTGTTCACCTACAATAAATATTTATAAATACTCGTTTACTTGTTGATTTTTAGTGTTTGATTCGCCCTCCGCGGAATATGGTTACAGCAGAAACCCCTTTGTCGCTCATTGGCTCATTTTATGTAATGTAGCCCATCCTTGGCAGCACAGAAAAGTGAGATTTTTAAATAAGAAACTACATCTTCAATGATAAACTGTAATACGAGGGGATTTGGAGAGTATTCCTCCATTTCGCCTGGCATAACCACTAACGTAACTAATCCTTGCTAACGCAACATATCCTGACCATTCATGCATCTCTGTCCGTATCCTTAGTCATAGAGAGAAAAATCAAATAGAGAAGGTAATGTGCTGACTGCCACGCCAGATATTTTCCTAAGTGCGCGAGGGAGATGGTGTCTCCGACGAGAACCCGGAGCTGACCACTCTCTACTTTCGTGTTTCTTGCAGGTTTGGTCGGTGGACCCGCTGACGGTGTTCGCGCCCGTGGTGGAGACCGGGTGTCCGGACGAGCCCTTCCTGACCGATCACCCCTTGGTGCTGGTGGCCACGGGGAAGTACAACCGCCGGATGCCGTGGATGACGGGGGTGGTGCCGGGGGAGGGTGTCGTGAGGGCCGCCGGTGAGGACTTTAAACACTTCCTTTCTTACGGTGGAACAATACGCGCGATTCGATACACAACTGTTGAAATGGCATGCATTCTTTTGGTTCTTTTCAAGTGTTCCCTTCGGCTCATATTTACGTAATGATGGCTTCGAAATTAAAAATTCATCTATTGTCACCGCCGACGTGTTATTTAACCATTTTACGGCAAACGCGAACTAAAAATACCTTCAACTGGTTATTATTTTCGTGAAATGTTCACTCCTTTCAAACATTTCTATCGCTTGTGGCAAGCCAATGACTGCTTAAGGCGCGGAACATGAAAAAGTAATCATGCAAATGGTTTTAATTTTACGCATGTAGCTCTACTGTTTACGCATTATTGACCAACGCAGGTACTCAAGGATTACAAATGGAACGATTATGATCCACATACTATACATTCGTACATGCAATCATGACGCCTTGCTCAATTTACCTTGTCAAATTTTCAATTCCTGAGGTTCAAGGGACTGAACCTATGAATTTTTGCATCCTCTGTCATTGTAGTGTATTCTGTTTCATGTTTTACGCGTATTAATGCCCCAAAGCGCTCACTATTTTCGCTCGTCGTTCCATTATGACGCGATAACTGGTTATTGACGGACGGAAAAGGGGATGGCGTGCGTATATCATGCTGCTGCAAAAGGAAAAAAATATGACCACTGGAAGCGGTAGATAACATTATAAGTTTTTTAATTAAATTTTACATAATTTATAAATTTATCACTATTAAGATCTGCATGCATCGTTTTTGGAATCATAATAGTCAAATGGCAGATATGATTATAATGTTAACGAATCACTAGCCCCATTCCTAGTATTTATTGTAATATTTAACTAGCTGTAAGTTCTCCGACCTATGCTCACAAACCAATCCAACTAAGGCGCCTAATTTGTATGAACAAATGTTTACGTGTCAACTAAAACTAAGTATCCTCAGTTGATTTGAGTCATCTTCATGGCCCTCGCCAGCTTTCCTTTCCAAATTTTTACACTTAAACTCCTCCATATATCTTCGAGTCACAACCTTCGTTTAATCAGTATTTGCATTCGACAAGATGAAGTCTTCGTAAGTGAGAATGACGCCATGAGCCAGTTATATCTGCAATTCACCCCCCACCCGTCACTGCAGCCGTTACCAAAAACATCTCTTGCCCAGCATCGTACCACATCTCCAAAACCGTGTATCACCAGTGACCGCAAATGACTTAATCATAATTTTGAATATCAACAGTAAGAAATAGTAATTAATCATTCGCGAAGTACGATATATTATCATTGCCTAGGAATATGATTATAGATACCTGCGAAAGAATCGAATGCACACCTATTGCTATTTTCCCTGAAATCAGATTTTCAATGCAAACCATGGCTAGCTCAAATATCCAAGTTTACAATTCCTGATTTGTACATTCTGTTTTCGGAAGCTCACTGGGCATGAAAACTCTACGATAATAATTAGCACTAAACGGTTTGGTTGGATTCTTATCATCATAATTAGTTATAGATTCTACTTTTTCCTTAAAATCCTTCACCCCTCTCCACATTTCACAATTGCCTTTTTGCTTCATACAATTCCCGAAAGTTTCATTTGCGATTATCTGCGGTTATATATATATATATGCTTACTGCTGGTCATACTGAGTCTCTCAAAGGAACCAGGCAAACCTTGTAACAAAAAGAGTTTAAATATTTTACCACCCGAATCACATTTCTTCAACTGAGGAAAAGATAATATTACTTTGATCTATTTCTTTCCTCTCATGTGTTATTAGTTTTAGTCAGTGATATTTTATGCATATTGTGATAGAAGTATTGGTTTTCTTTTTGCAGACGTTTGCAATTTTTTTCAATCAATCGTCGCTTAGCGCAGCGTTAAATCCGATATGCATTTTTTCAGTTTTCATTCATTTATTTAGAGTCAACTTTTTTGTAATCCCTAGTCCGTTTTCACTTCCACTCGGATTTTTGGATGTAATTATCTCTAAACAAAACTAACTACAGCTCACTGTTCCTCGCCTCTTCCAGTACTATCACCGCTTCATAAATATTTTATGAGCAAGCTTTCCATTGGCTGATAACATTTCCTGCGATTGTGGCCGTAATTTTTCATTCGTGATTCAAGCTACTCTAAACACCGCTGACGAATTCGTCGACACTTAAACTTTGAAATAGCAAGCTTAGGTAAATGATGGTCATATCGGATACGTCGTTCATTTGTCCACCTACCACGATAACTAAGATTAGAACGGGTCGGTCGGTAATGGACTCTAATAAACCTCCTCCTTTTGACCCTTCGCAGCGATCCTGAGCGACCCCGAGTTACTAAAGGACCTGAACGCTCGGTTGGACTCCCTGGGGCCTTTCCTCTTTGAACTGGAGAAGAGCGTGGTGGACCCTGATAAGTCTCCCGGGGCCAAAGACCTCTGGAGCAGCGTCGCCGACCACTACCTCAAGACGTCAAAGGGCACCGAGCCACACGTGGGGGAGGACACTACCCAAGGATTCGTTGACGTGAGTCAATGACGCTATGCGCGTCGACCCGGGGGCGTATCCTTGGGATTTGGGGCCCAAGGGGCGGTGGGGATCGACGCCCTAACAATTGCTCGGTGTTGCTCGATCTAAAGTTTCCTTCCAAATGTCAGGTCTCTGCGACCTATTTCATGTTTAACATCAACGCGAGAGTATTACAGTGCAACTGTAGCAGCAGTACTGTAACAGCTTTAGCAAAATGTAATATCTGATTTCAGAAGGGAAAGATATATTATTTATTTGCGCTCATAATTTATATTACTGTATTTTATAAGGCATTTTAAACTTACTTTTTTTTACAACAAATCACTCACTCGTTTTTATTTTGATAGAAACTGTTTTCATCAGATCAAGATAATGAGAGCACTAAAATCAATTAACCACAACTATTAAAGTTTTTTTAGTCAGTGTTAAAACAGCACAAGACCAATTAAATTAAACAAATAAATACTCATTTGAACATTAATACGAATTGTCCTCCATCCCAATAATCTAAGACTTCAAGAGTAAAGATGGCGCGAATTACTCTCACTTTAAGCCCCAAAAACAGTCCATTCTTGCATGCTACCACTTCTGCCTTTTTCCCAGCGGGAATTTTAAAGTTTGTTCAACTCAAGTAAGCTGGTTGTTTAGTAAGACGAAGGGACTGCCATGGTTGCTGAAGACATCACAGAACCTCTGTGAAAGTCATAGAATAAACCATTACAAAAACGATGAAAATCGATATATGCTATTTTAGTACCCTGCAAGCCACCGCCTGGGTGTACGGAAGAGGGTGAATACGCACCAGAATAATTTTGATCCGAATATGAACCTACCAAGGTCGATCAATATTATGTTCCCTCATCGACCGTGGGAAAAATGGCATTTTTAATCTATCTGATCTACCCTTTAATTTTATTGACATGATCTCTCCTACCGTAGTAAGGTGGGGGTAGTAATACATTTTCAACACCACTGCTAAAGAGACGTCCTTCCGATGTAAGCAAGAGATTTAATCTGTAATGTAACCTTGGCTCCATGAGTTATTCAAAGCCCAGCTCCTATTATATTTTGTATACGCTACTGAGATCATCATAACAAGGTTTTACAAATCTTGCTCTTCTACGCTGCACGCAATCCCATTCGCCAATCAATGGAGTAGTTACCAACAGTATAACATACGTAGCCCGCGATCGGCGGTGACAAGTTAATCTGAAAGTGGTGGAGTTTAAATAGGATAGTTGGAGACCTAACATCCGCTGCTACGAATCCTTTTGACTCCTTTCAGATTGATTGTATGTATATGCAGAAATGTTAACGACTAAAATATTGGCTATATTTATTGACCCTGGAGTTAGTAATTTGAATACCCGTGTCAGACTATACCCGATTGTTCCTAAAGGTTCTTAAAACCAAGGCTTCCTCAGTTCCAAAGACCCAAAATATCGTAGTGCAGTGTATACGACACCATGTTGTGTTCTTAATATGGGTCTCAAAAATGCACCAATATAATTCACTCCTTCTACCACATGATTCCTATTGCTAAATATATTTAAAATATTTTTCGTCAACCGTGGACTAGAGAAATAATATCTACGTAGCTATGCTATTTTAAAACTCCATTTCCGAAAATTTCCATTATACAAAAATACCAATTTCTGAAAAAGGAGCTGCGCAACGAAGAATTAAAAAATGATTGAAAATAATGCAAAACGGTTGCAAAAGTGGATCGAGATGGTGCGGAGGCTAACGTACTGGCTTCCCACCCAGTGAGCCCGGGTTCAAATCCCGGCGGTGTTGAATATTTTTCAGAGGTATCTCGATCCCTACTTGAGGTGCTTTGTGGATGGCACTTTGAGTGAGTACGCCGTCCGTCGGGTGGGACGTTAACCTGCGGACCCCTTGGCACCGTTCGTAAAGAATAGGCTAATGTCGATGCCGGGTTTCTTTCCAGCCTTCATCCTTTCCTGTCCATCCCCTATGGCGCGAATTACCTCAGTTGTCGGTCGTCTCCCATAAATACTACAACTAAGGTTGCAAAATAGGGAAAAACTTGCAACTTCTTTTTTAATACACACACGAGATGGATGGAGAAATTCAATACGTTCACCAATCAAACGGAAGGGGGTGAATGCGGAGGAGGGTGCACTTACCACCCCGGATATACCGACTGCGTGCCCGCCGCATCGATGGTACACGGGCCGGTTGCTGAGGAACATCCTGAGGTCCTTATTCGGCAGCACGGTCGCCCTGTAGCACCAAAACTGCTTGCTCGTCAGGTTGGAGTAGAGGTCCAAAATGTCTCTGCCGTTGGTCAAAATTCTCATAAAATATGAAGGCTAATTTAGAGGACATTAATTGGAGTAGTTAGGGCGCTTCACACTCATTAAAAAGTCTTGTTATTTAAGATGGGAATAGCATAGCGGATAATATGAGAATAATGAACCAGGTACAAAGAAGATGAAGATAATGAAACAGACCATTGAGAATAGAAGTAATGAAAGGAATAGGGATTATTTCAATACAAAAGGTGTCTTTGTACGGGTCAGAGCGCCATTTAAGAGTTAGAAGGATAAGATTGAGCGGGAGGCTTTTGAGATGTGGACGTGGAAAAGAATTGAGGAAATAAGTCAAATGAAAAGCGAAAAATAAATAAATGGATAAATGAAAGGGAAAATTGGATGTTACAAGTTTTTAAGTACAAAATTGAAGAAGACGAGAGAGGTAAATTTGGAGCATGTTGATGGTCACGGACTATTGAATACAGCAATAAAGAGAGGATATTGTTGGGCAGGCTATAAGGAGGTGGAAGGAAGAATAGGAGGAATATTAAAAGGGATGAAGGGAGGCTGAAGTTAAATGGATTCGAAGAACGATTTATTGTTCTAGGGTAGAGTGTTCTCTCACTGGAGTATAGCGTCGTGTTGTGCCCAGAACTGTGGTGGTGCTTCGTAGCGTCAAGTATTTCCCTTGTTTGGTGGTCAAGTGATTGATTGGTCTTTTCTATCCACCGCTTCGGCAGGCTTACACTGACCGAGGCTTCCTTCACGCGATGACCAAGGCCATCCAGCTTCACCTACGTAACTCACACAGCCCCGTATACTTCTACGAGTTCACCTTCCGAGGGAGTATCAGCTGGTCTACGCTGTTCGCTGGCAACAACAAGGACTATGGTGAGTGGTCGAGGGGTCAAAGTGGAAGGGAACGAACGGAAGGGCACTCCTCAAAAGAAGAAATATCACATCAAACCAATATTCTGCGTTACTTTGACTCTATTTGACGTTTGGCCATTTGCTTCTGTGCAAGTGGAAAATCTAACAAAGCTTTTGGTTTGTAAATTATCTCAGAAAAAATACGCATTTTTTTATTACAAAAGTTACTTATAAAATGGTTACTCTATAAAAAAACTGATTATTTTATAAATTTAATTATATTTAAATATTTAAGGACTTACATTCCAGTTACAACAGACTTATGATAATGTTGAAATCATGTCCACCAATAATCATTATTAAGTGGTCATTGATCCTCTCCGTCATAAATTTGCTCTCATCAGTCCTCTTATTTTATGTGTTCATCTCTCAATGGTATAAACGACATCTCTTCTTTCATGATTTTTATTGCTTTCCTCGTGTATTTCAAACCTGGTTCCGTTATCTACTTGTCCTCTTCTTCTGACTCACTTCGGCCAGGAAAGCCGTTACTTATTACCAACTGTGCCTTCTTCCATCCAGCATTTTTCAAAAAAATCCTTCTTTTGCTGCAAATGTTGACTCCTTTTCTCAGGTGACGCAACAGCCCATGACCCGCGTGTTTTTCGAAATTAATCCCTGCCTAAATCTTGAAGAGAGGTTTTTTATGACTGAGTTTGAATATCTTTTTTTATTATGAGCATTTTTCTTCTATTTTTAAAAACACTTGTTCCGCGCTACATTTGTCCATCACAATTTATTCATCGACGCTAATTTCGTTTCAACTTTCCCCTTTCTTCAAGCTTCTAGATAGGGAAATTAAATCTTTCTGTTGCCATCAGTCCTTCTGGTCATTACCTTGGCTTTGATTCCATCCTTAGATCATTATTCATCACCGTCCTTCTCCAAGTTAATGAATGTGCTCTGCCGATTGTCTCTCCTTTCTTTTGGATCGATGCTAAGTCGTCGGGAAAAACAACAAATGCTTTCTCCGAGGATTTAAACTCCTGCGGCCTTCCCTTCGCTTGCAATCGCAGCTTTGCGCTCTGCGGAGAAGTCGCGGGCCGGGCCTTCATTGGTCCCTTGAAAGAATTCACATCCATAGGATGAGAGATTATCGTCAATTTCTGCGATATTTCAACTGCAGTCAGCACACAACAAAGATTTGTCACTATTTTCCTTTTCACTATCAACCTATATGGTTAAGGAGTACCAGTAATTTGTTTTTCTTACAAAAATGGATGATTTTGATATCAATGTTATCACAAAACTTTACAAAAATGAGATATATATATATATACATATATATATATATATATATATATATATATATATATATATATATATATATACATATATATATATATATATATATATATATATATATATATATATATATATATATAAGCAAATACTTGCAATCAACAGTTTTTTATGCAATTACAGTCGTTTTGGAGGTCTTTGGAACGAATCTTGTTCACAAACGATTTTATTAGAAAATTACCGCGTTAGAAAGGATTTTTTTCTTCGTGTATCAAAGTCAGAAAAATTATACAGGGTGTTTTGACGACTTTGTGGAGATCAAGGGATCTGGTTTCGAATCTCGGCCAAGGCGAGCAATCTGTACACTTTGAACTACTTGCATTGTAACGCACATTTAGCGGGTGACTTCGTTAAAAGTTAATGTCGCGGCATCTCCCCACAGTTTCTTGGAATTTTTTTTACGATTCACGGTCTTCCATTTATATTGTCAAAAGGCATGTTTCAAATAGTGTTGAATGTGTGGGCTGGAAAAATGAGAGATAGTTTAATCAATGGTTGATCTAGAGACGGTTATTTACTACGACTCTCGACGCTGCCTTGATTCAATGGCGTATTCGTGTGTTTATAGATGGAAGGTATTCGTTATTACAGCGCCCAACGCATATCGATGGGAGCAGAATGTTTATTATTGCTGAACTGATTCCAGTTTATTTGAGCATATAATAATCTTTACCTTTGAGATTCTATTTTTTATGTTTTAAATAATATTGAGATTGCCCTGGATAAAGAAGTGTTGACACCGCCCAACTGAACTTTTCTTCCACTTTCAGGCGTGAGCCATTGCGATGACCTGCTCTACTTGTTTCATGCACCCGCTCTCTTTCCGGACTTCGCCCCTGGCACCCCCGAGACCAACACCGTTGACCTGATGGTCACCTTATGGACCAACTTCGCCAAGTTCGGGTGAGAAAAACCTAACGACACCTTCGACTCGTTTCTCAGCTAAAATGTTCCAGTACCACACAATCAGCTGCTAATGAACAAGCAGCAATCTTATTCAGGCACTTTCTAACTATCTCAAGAACATTGGTGTTTGATCCCATTATTGAAGTCTCCAGTTCAATCTGGGAAAATGTTCAGAAATGAAAGTCTGGGAGAGTGAGTATTTATATTCTAGCACTAATGGACTCGAAAGGTTATTTAGGCATTTATAGCATTTATTTTTATTTAGTTGCTTACTTAAAATAGGAATTGGATTGGTGGTCAAGCGTAAAAAATCTAAGAATTACACAGTATCATCGGACCTAAGATGGGAAAAACACTTCAGAAACATTCGAGGTCGGTAAATTAAGTAATGGGACGGGCAACGTAGCGTTCAATCTGCCAACACTGGAGGCGCTGGGCTTGGAGGGGCGGCAAACCCGCCTTCAGTACGGGTTTGAACTCGCTCGAGTCATTTGGTTGTCCGTAGCGATTTGTTTTGTGAAACAGTTTTTTCTATTGTATTGTACGAAGTCTGTGAATTACGAGACTGATTATTTTAAAATTTTTTCATTCCAATTGAATTACAATTTTATATTTTCACCCTGAAAATAACTTCCTTCTGAATCCACACAGCGCTGTCTTCAAAGTTTGTCAATAGCCCAGGTTTTTCGGTGGTTTAAGGCATTTTCAGAAGGAAGAGAGTCGATTGAAGATGAACCACGAAGCGGAAGGCCTTCAACTTCAAGAACCGATGGAAATGACGACAGAATCTTGTACGTTCAGATCGTCGGTTGACAGTCAGAACGATCGGTTAAGAAGAGTTTAATTTGACTTACACAATTTTTCATTAGATTTTGACCAATGAATTGGAGATGAGAAAAATATGCGCAAAAATGGTTCCAAAAAACCTTTCGCAAGACCAAAAAGACAAGTAGTTTTTTAAAACATTCCTGTGGCTCCTCAGCCTCCTTATTCGCCTGACTTGAATTGAGTCCTTGTGACATTTTCCTCTTCCCGAAGTTGAAAAATCACCTCAAGGGAACTCATTTTGGGACAATCAAAAACATTCAAACGGCTGTAACCGACTAGCTGAAGGCTATTCCAGTATCGGAGTTCCAGCACTGCTAAGATGAGTGGAAGAACCGTCTCCAGCACTGTGTGGCTTCAAAACGAAGTTATTTTGAGGGTGACAATATAAAATTTTAATCATATTTGAATGAAAACATTTTTTTAAATCAATCTCATTACTTAATTACACAGACCTCGTACACGGAGAAGCATGAAGGAAACCAGTGTTCATCAAATCAATATGATGGGGGTATTCGAATGGAAAAGTTGAAAGAGGTGTTCTATCGCGTTGGTTAGACCTCAACTTGAATATGTGTCGAATATTTGGGACCCTGTGGAAAATCAAGTATTCATGGAATGAAAGCTTACCTATCAAGAAAAGGCCTGGCCGTTTAGTGGAGAATATTTAAACGAAGATAAGGAATTAAGTAAGGAGTCCAAATAAATACAAAGATGGCGTGCGCGATTAAAAATGTTCGATAAATACAAATCAGTCGAGTTGAACGCTGAAACGGAGAGTGGGAATAATCCTTTGCATTTGCATCGGTCGACGAGAGAGAGTGCAGAACCAGAAGTCAATGGAGAGATTGACGGCTGCAAAGGAATAGTCATAATTAAGAAATCCTTTTTTTCGCTCGGGTGAAGCAGAGGGTGCCCAGAGAACCGTATCCGGGAATAGAACCCGAATCCTCCGTTCAGTAATCCAACGCTCTACTCCTGGACTACAACGGGATTTGCAAACCATTTGAATACAGTCCTAAACACAACATGGAACTTTCACAGTCGTATATCGTCAAATGTGTGCTAGGAATAAGTTTGACTCCAGCTATTACTACGAGGAGAGTCCCTAAGCTCTCAAATTTCAAAGACTTGTTCCCTTAGAGACGGCCACCTGATCTTAGCCAAAAATGAAAGAAAATAATCGTATAAATAGGCGAATTTCGTCACTCGGCTGCCTGTTTCTAAATCTGTTTCTCTTTTACCTCACCTCTCCGCAATGGTCAGGAATCCCACTCCAAAGGCCATCCGAGGTGTCACGTGGCCACCGGTGACGCCCAGCAACCCGCGCCTCCACCTAGACGTGGGTGCAGCGCTGCAGGTGAAGGAGGCCCTAAACGAGGACCGGCTGGCCTTCTGGGACTCCCTGACCCTGGTCGAGAACGCTCTTTCCTCCCCCGTCTGGACCCCAGGCACACATCCCGGCGTGGAGGGGCGGCTGCGGCCGGACCTGAAGGGCGACTGCCCCGCAAAGTGAAGCGTGGTCCCGGCGTCGTCGTGTGACTCCGTGATGGATGACGACGGCGACACGCGTGGCGGCGAACGCGTGTGCGGTTGCCAAAGGAACGAGTGCCGAGGGGTGGAACACCGAACGGAATGAAAATAACCCACCCCCATGTCGATGCCATCACAAAAAAATCCAACTAGGGTTCAATCTAAGAGCGAACTGCGAATTTTAAGTGAAACAACATTAAACAAATAGCTTGAATACTCGTCCCTCAGTGACTGACTCCACTCCGAATGCTGTGGTCGTTCGTATTTACGTACTTCCTTCGGCTATTCCTATGATCCTTCCTTTTCTGCTGTCTCCCTCTATTACGTCTTCATGTTTTCGTGTAGCAATAGCTAGACTCAGCATCATCTAAGTGTGGGATGAAATTGAATGAAATTTTTTAATGATTAAGTATTTTATTTCTTGAAGAATTTTAATTCCAAGTGCTTTTCGACATTATTAGTTTCATAATCAGTATATTTGTGTTAGCATATGTTCAGTGGTTCAGAAGGATTTAATCGGTGAGAGTACAAGTATGAATATATATATATATATATATATATATATATATATATATATATGTATATATATACATATATGTATATATATATATATATATATATATATATATATATATATGTATATATATACATATATGTATATATATGTATATATATACATATATGTATATATATATATGTATATATATATAAATATATGTATATATATATATATATATATATATAGATTCTGAAGACGACAGCCGTGCTGTCGAAACGTAAAATAACAAATTGTGAGTGTCCTTTCTTTGTGTCTCTATATTCTAAAAATCTACATCTGTGTTTTTATATATTTGTGTGTCGCCGAAGAGCGTTCCATTTCGAAGATATTTTATATATATATATATATATATATATATATATATATATATATATATATATATATACACATATATGTATATATATGTATATATATACATCTATGTGTGTATATATATATATATATATGTGTGTGTGTGTGTGTGTGTGTGTGTGTGTGTGTGTGTGTGTGTGTGTGTGTGTGTATGTATATCTTCGAAATAGAACGCTCTTCGGCGACGCACAAATATAAAAAAACACTGAAATAGATTTTTTAAGCATAGAAGCTTTTAGTAGAAGACCAGACTCTAGACGAACTTCGACTATCCTTGTAAATTTGTAAATATTCGATGTATATATTTAAATGCACCTGCCATGTGGGAAGGGATTTTGATAGATAGATAGAAACTATTTCGAAAATTTCGAGGGAACGACAACATAGATTATTCTGCTGTTCGCAGTATAGTCTTGTTCGCTCGTTTCTGCGGAAAGTAAAGTTTCCGAAGTCGTTTGTTTCATTATTCACACGAGTTCATTTTCTTAAGTGCATTTCATTTTCATTCCATATATTTATGAAAACTACACAGTTTCAAAGGCAGTTGTAATGATTTCCAAGGACTTGAGGTACTGGACCTTGATTAGTCCAGTACAATGCTAATGTTACGCCGTCCTGTTAAGTGTAATTGTGTCGTAAATCTACAAGAAATCTACTACAACCTTGTAAGACGCATCTATGGGCCTGCCATGGTCCGAACAATGGCGCAGTGAACATATTTGTCTTTCCTCTGCCCGAAGCCCAACGAATGGCGGACGATATCCAGCAAGACTGTGATTGTATCTGACAGCCCCATTAGACGGGATGTACGCCGATTGGTAAATTCAGGATTTCGAAACGTTACAGTGTGTGTGTGTGTGTGTGTGTGTGTGCGTATGCGCGCGTGAGTGAATTTGTCTAAATTAAGAGGTTGTACTCTAAAAATAAATAAATGAATTTGTTTATTTATTTAAGTTTCTCTTAATCAACCACAACTTACGGCACCAGTTTATGGTGATCTATATGAATCTATCCCTGCCTCTGATCCTTCACTTGTAATAGTAGTTTTATGGGGGGTCACCGACAGCTAAGGTCATTTGCGTCATTAGGGATAGATGGGAAAGGATGAAGGGTTGAGAGAAACCCGGTGTCGGCATTAGTCTACTCTTGTCGAAAGGCTCCCAGTGGTCCACAGTTTAACGTCCCATCCGACGGACCTCGTACTCACTCCAAGTGCTCTCCACAAAGCACCTCAAGTAGGGATCGGGATACCACTGAAAAATATTTGTTGTCTCCAGCATTTGAACCCGGGACCTCTTGGTGGGAAGCCTTTACGTTAGCTACCGCATCATTCCGGTCCCCGATCATTGCCTTATTCATACTGTCTGTATATTGAACATTTTCAAAGTACATGCGCCAAAGACTCATTGAGGATGAGGAAAGTAAACCACCCTCAGTTGTCGCACTTGAAAATAGGACGTGTTTGGCTTTCGTAAGGGGCTTGTAAGGAGCTGATTCATATTTCGACACAATTTAAAAAGAGACATATCCAAGTTTATTTTATACAGATTCCCTGAAGGGTATGATAAAAAATTGAAATTTCGATCCAAAAATATCAACACCTCGCCATACTATTTTCTGAGATACTTTCAAGTGTTATTTTTTTTTAATGTTCCCTGAAAAAAAAACAAGATTAGGAGGAATTTCTGTGCCTCCACGTCGGAGTGTCACATTGAACAACTCGATTCCAACTTCTTGAAACACTGTAAATGTCTATGCGTACACGGAACTGATCCTTTCAAATAATGATGAGCTGGGACGTACAGCCGCATTATTAATCCTTCCATTTTTTATAATTGCCTTCAGTTAGATGGATTAAAGTAATTTAAAGCACCTTAGCAAATTAATGAGCCAACTCGAGTATCAATTCACCCTAACTTCACTCTCGCTGACCATTAATCATTCCCAGTAAACCCTTGGAATATTGTCGTTCAGCTGCTCTGTCACGTCCAACCATCCTGTCATTGATGAGGGTAGAAAAAGATAAATATGCACTTCCAAATAAAGATTTAATGTTTCACAACCATGATTTCGATGCTGCGTATCATCATCAGGTGAAATTCATATTTTTTTTCAACTTATATGTCCTGGCTCCAAGAGGGGTGGAAAGTAAGGGGAGAAAGGGAGAGGGGCTGAGTGCAGGCGCAGCAACTTATTATTGGGCTGGGGGAGGAAGATAGTATATATTTGAAGGTTTCTGACTCTAATTGCGGGAGTTTATGTTCATTAAATGATCGTTAAATGAAGAAAGCAATGTAACACTCCCCCGTTCTTAGAAATAGCAGCGGAAAAAAACACATTGTGCTCTCCATTTAATTAGGGGAGTGATTGTCTGCAATGGTTTGACCTTCATTGAGGGACGGTCGATGGTCATCACTGCCTTGGTGGGGGTGGGGTTTGCGCGGAAAGATATTGGAGTCTTTTAAGAATTTTAGGAGGGGGGGAACGGGAGAGGTATATTGTTTCCCTGGTCGTGAAATATTAAATCTTTATATGGAAGTGCAAAGTTTTCTTTTTTACCATCATTATGAAGGAATTCCACAAAGTTAAAACTGAAACTGTTATGTTAATCCTGTTCTTGTTTAAAAATGGATGGATTTCCTAAGTATTTCTGCCAAGTCCAATCATGTCTAATTTAAAATAAACGCCAACGATGAATCAGACTCATTTCCAGGAATTTTGTCCATCACTGTGAAATGAACACTGGGGTGAAAGCAAGAATTGTGCATGGCACTAATGCTAAGCTCAATATATTTCTTAATATTTTCACAATTCGATTCAACGCTGCCTTTTCCTACAGTGGATAAACAAGAGGACGACTGTTTTCCCTTGTAGAGCAGCACACTCAGAAGAAATCATAAGCGAGGAGCCAGTTGCCGAGAAAGTTGCGTCTTTAATGCAAGTTCAAATCCCAGTTTTCTGGACGTATACTGAAAGATCCTGCTAGAATTAAGGCTGCCAGAACACCGAAGGGACCATTGAACATTATATTACGCCTTCCAGATATGTAATCTCATTAGTATGGAGAGGATAGTGATAACAAATAGCACAGGAGCTAAATTCTATCCTACATACATAATTCTAAACAACGTCGAAATTGCTCTTGATGGCCTGTATTTCTAGGGCCATGTATCCATTGCTGGGAACTTTAACGACCAAATATCATGAAAGTATTGCGTTTCATTCTGATGTGTCTGTATATTCCGGCGATGATTCCGGCTTTCGCCGGTAACTTCGACGTAGTACCCTCGGTGTGGCGTCCTTGTTCTGTTCTTCTCCTCGGGTGATGCAAATCTCGACCCTGGGCTCTCCCGTACTCCCCCTGTTTATATTCACTATCAGAAAGTGTAAAGCACTGAGAATAAGCTTTGGTAAAATGATTCCCATACCCAAGAACATTCCCAATTGAACGCACAAGTGGTATCCCTCTAGTAATAAATACCCTTCCTTGTAGTGACCCTCTCGGAAACTTGGGTGGCCCCCTCAGTTAGCGATTGTAAAACATCCTCTTCGAATTCCCACAGTGTTTAGCGTCGTGATCGATCTTCGAGTGGCATTGGAGTATTTCTTGTCATTGTGCGGTGCGCAGTTTCATTGACCCCCGGTAATTACGGTAGATTGAAGAATTTTTTTCTGGTTGTTTCAATCATCTAGTGATGTTTCTATTTTAGAAAATTGTTTTGACTCTCTGTTTGAAGCTATTAACCTCGAACAGTAATACTTTTCGGTGATTTCACTTGTGCATACGCTGGAACTCTCAAACAGACAGCGAAAGATGATTTTTCAAGTGAGTGTTTCATTCGTGTACTTCGCTTTCCCCAGAAGTCTCCAAGTCACTCTTGACGGGGCAACGTTAGCCTTTCTCCTTTCCTACGACCCCCTCCTCCACCCCCTGAGATCTTGATCGAAATACCTTCGACCCAAACCTCGAATCCATCGAGATCTGCGCTCAATGTCCGCTCCGCGAAAGCATCGCGTGGTTCCCCCCACCCCCCTGCCCGCCAAAATCCAACTATGCTTGGTCCAAGGTTCACAGGGTAGGACCTTGAAACCACTTGATAGACCTCATCCCTTGGAGTCGCCCGAAAAAGGGATAGATATCCTTCACTCCATCCTTTAGTGTACCAAGAAACTGCGGGAGATGCCACAACAGTAACTTTTAAAGGCGCCATCCGCTAATATGTATTTAAATGCAACAATTTCAGAGTGTAAAAATCATTTGCTCCGGTAAAAATCATCCTTGTCAAGACGAATGATTTTTGCATTCTGAAATTGTTGTTTCATTGGACCATTAAGGAAACAGTTGCAATTTGCTAAGCCGAAAACGAAAAAAATACCCACCTATTTTAGGTTGAATGCAATCCAAATTCTCAGGAGCAAGAATCGTGCGCGGTACATCTTTTTATTATCTCTATTATTATTATTTCATCGTACCATGCAAGTCACCGCTAGGGCGTGCGGCAGGGGGTGATTACACACCAGACCCATATACATACTTGCAGCATATTCTAAATGAGGCTTAACGAGTGAAAGATAACAATTCTCTTTAACCTTTTTATCTTGTTTCCCCGAGACTTTTCTAATAAATCCTAATTTTTTGTTAGCTTATCCACATATTCTCCGTGTATTTTTCACCCAGGAGAGGTCGTGAGTGAGGGTAACGCCTACGTATTTAATTGAGTCTACACATTCCATTTCGGTGTTCCCGATGTAGAAAGCGTTCTGGAGCGAATTACTCTTGTTCCAAATATATATGACTACGCTTTTTTTAAGTTTAATTCTAATTGCCAAGTGTCGCACCAGCGTTCTATAGCATTTAGCTCATCTGCGAAAGGTACTTAATCCTCGGGATTACGGATATCACGGTAAACCACTGCGTTGTCGGTAAATCTGATCTTAAATTAGTGTTTTAGTAGCAGTTGTTATTTAAGGAAGGCGACCGACAGCTGAGTTCATTTGCGTCATTAGGGATGGATGGGAAAGGAGGAAGGGCGGAGAAAAACCTGGCGTCGGCATTAGCCTACTCCTAACGAAAGACGCCAAGGGGTCCGCAGTTTAACGTACCATCCGACGGACGGCGTACTAACATCAAAACGCCCTCCACAAAGCACCTCAAGTAGGGATCGGGATACCACTAAAATAGATATGCCGTAGGATTTGAACCCGGGTCCTCTTTGGTAATTTTCTGAATCCCTTATTCAGCTATATTAGTTGCAGAAATCAATGAGTATTTACTGTCTGGAGGGTCATCCGCTTGATCACCCGTGTCGCCAAGTGATCATTAGGGCAGAGTCCTAGGACTATATCTTTACATCGATCATCTAGCCTCCCTAGTTATTTTCTCCAAATATCACATCCTGTTCTAAGCTGACCATTGCAAGATATTTACAAAAACACATAGTACTGCAGACAGTTACGATCTTCTGGATACCTTAAGTCGGATCTCAGAACGGTGAAATTTCAGGAAACTTAACATGAACCCAAGTAAATCCAATGCTATGCCTATCTTCCTTAAAAATTCCCCTTTAACTTGAACTACACAATTGATTTCTTGCCCCTGAACTATTTGTTCTCATTAAAGGGTCCATTCGAATTAGCAGATTATAAAATATATTATTCCACTCGATAGATCAAGGTAGTTAAATATAAAACCATGTCTTTCCTATACCTACGCCTCTTCATGGAAATCAGAAAAACCCGCGTACTTCACTCGTACCTTTCAACTGTTGTCCTTCCAAGTATTTTGCCTTGCTCTCCCATTGGGTCGATTTCAGTTCCAACTAACCTCAAGACGTAATGAATAACTAGTTGAAGCACTTTTCCACTTGATAAAAATATTTTTATTTACGACCGGGTTTCGATGTATTACATCATCATCAGGTCTGATGATGATGTAATACATCGAAACCCGGTCGTAAATAAAAATATTTTTATCAAGTGGAAAAGTGCTTCAAATAGTTATTCATTATGTTCGACTTCCACCACATCACGCCTGAAGCTACTCAATTTAACCTCAAGACTTTTAACATTGTGCCTAATAGTACCTCGTTTTTGCAATATGTCTACATGTGCCATTCTGTCTTCGCTCCCCATCTGCAGTCTTCCCAATCACATGCTTCGAACCAATTTATAGATCATACATAATATTAAAACTCGTTGCTGACTGTCCTGAATTGTTTTTCTGATGCATCTGAGAGTAACATCTTGACCTCCTCGCAGACATTTCATGCGCCCGTTCCTAGATTATCACTCAATAAACGCCCGCTTTTCTTCAGCGCCTTTTCTCGCCTGAATTCTCTTCCTGATTGCACTAATCCGTTCTATCTATCCTCAAACACATTTATCACCCAAGTCCTATCTCATTTCTACGATCAGTAATTGGAACCTTCTCTGTCAACATTAGTTTAGATTTGATTACCAATGTTCTTGCTGATGTTTGTAGGTATACGTCTTTGTATCAGAGGTTGAATATCTTACCCATTCCCAACGACTATAACTGGGTTAATGTAACCCCCACTAGCCAAAATATGGAGTTTCACAATAAAACTGTAATGCTTAAAGATGTTTATTGCACTATTGTAAGGGCTCTAAGGTACTAGAAATGAAACTAATGTTACAGAAAAACTGCGATTCCGTTAATTAGTTTCCTGGTTTTTCAAATCTGAGGGTAAAATGTCTGCTTTAGTTTTCCCTTATTTCTCCTGGTTTAGAGTAACTATGAAGAATATGTTTCCTGTCCATTGGTAACACTATGTATAGGGTCTAAGAGTCACTGCAAAATCCGTGCAGGAAAGTCAAAAGTCTGATCTTTCAGTTCTTTTTTACTGAGAAAATGATTTGTAGATGGCATATTCGAAACGCGCACCGAGGGTGCTCCTTGAACAATTTTGAATAAACCCCGCGAGAATCTCGACACAAGGCTGCCATCTATGTATAGAAAGACCTAATGTACGCAGATCAAAACACGTCATGGGTATAGACCGGCTCAAATTGAACTAGATAATCAGCAGAAGGGCCAAAATGAATACGGATACAAATCAATACCAGTGCGTTAAGTGCGCCCACAATTACTGATAGCCAGATTTTGGCAAATATATATTACATATCATTGGGGTACGTTTGATCTTTCAATTAGTTTGGTAGCATTTCTGAGTAACATATTGTGCCTTGATACTGATTACTAAATTACTTTCTCTTTCTTCGTACTAGATGTACTGCTGTTAATGCAGCCGTCGACGCATGTTTTGCGTGCATTATACTATTTATAACAGAATTTATTGCTTTAACTAAATAAATTATAATGATCTACAAATCAATTGTTATTTTGTTAGTATTTGGAATTTTAGTCAACTACTGTGATTCGACACTATCTAAAAGTGATAGAAAGTCACCAAAGGCAGTGAAGCAAAAGGTCAGTGGCGGTGATATATCAATACATAATATTTGTTTAGTATTTGGCATTTCATTTTTATCATAAATCCATGCTCAAGGTGGGACCCGTGTCGGCGACAGTCCAGGACAGGCATCTAGTTGTTGAACAACCGACAGCAAAGGATATAGTTGCCCACCACCAGGCATACTACAAGGAAACAAATAGAAACTGGTTTTCAGGAAATGTTTTAGGATATGTCACTCCGGTAAGCCACTTGCTTTTGGTTTCCAGCATTGGGAATGGATACATCTATATTTGCTTGTATTAATTTGAGTTTTGTTTGTTACTCGCCTTTTTCGAAGTATCATATCACGAAAAGCCAAATAATGTCTTCCCGTTAATTATTAATTATAACGGTGGTAGAGTTCACTAACCGTTACAGAATTCGTACACCACACATTTCCTAGTCCTTAATTCCTTTACACGGTACAAATATGGTTTTCCACAAGGTCTGGTACTCATTAAATCTCACAACTTGTTGTAAAACTGGAATACCATCCAGGTTTAAACATAAGGCCTATCAATCAAACAAGTGCAGTGCCCAATGGTCAACCGACTCATCGTCATCGTAAGGGAACAATTTCAAAGAGTAAAAATCATTCGCCTTTAGCGAGATTCGAACCCAGATCCGCTTATTTATACTTATTCTGTCGATTTTTTCTTTTTTTTATTGTATAGCCATGATGCGGCCGCATTTTTTAAGAATATTCATTTGCAGAAACAATTAGTCAAAGACGTTTACCGAATTAGGACTTTCTACCTTTCCTACTATTAGAAGAAGATATCAAATCGTACTGCATTCATTAAGATAGAGCCTGACTAGATATCTGAGGGTATAACTCTCTTTGAATTCTGAGCCCGATAGCATATTGTTTAAATTCATTTCCCTCTTCTCCTCATAGCTGATAAACTTACTGATAAACCTCATGGTAAGAAAAATGACACATGTATCACAGTGTGTGTCCAGACCCTTTGTTCCTTACAATTCTACCAATAATGAATCAATTTAAGCTCAGATGAGTTTCAAGAAAAATATATGTGCATTCCTCAGGTTCTTATAATCATAAGATTGGGGTATGTATTTAACTCAATTCTAATGGACGAAGCTCTTTTGGCCTATTATTCTGTGAGTCGTCATTGAGTGTTTAGACGTTTTTTCAATCTAAAATTAGATAATCAGAACCATAACTGGAGACTTGTCCAACTCTGTGCTCTCCTTCACTGGGAAATATTAATTTATTAATACCTATCATGGCCATGTTGGTATATATATGTGGTAGGTGCTACTCCTAAAATAATGTTACTCAACTACTGCATGCTATAGCAGTTGGGAGTCTTTGCTGTGGTGTGGGAAAAACCAGTGAGATTCATGACTTCAGCAATTGTAAAAAATATCAAATGCATTTCCTTAAAGTTTCAAGCCAAAAAAAAAGTCATTGTTTAAGATCAGCTATGTACTTTCAAATGTCAACTGTACCACTAAAATGATAAAAGACTTTACACATTTTTAATGATTGACTAGAAATTTGTGAACTTAACAAGTACCTAACATCCTTTCCTTTTGCATTTCTGAATATGTTTTTGTATTTATCCGCTGTGCATAGGAGTAAGTAGATAAATTTTCTAAAGCAACATTTTGAGTGAATCTTTCTCAGCCATTTCTTTCAATGTGTGTATAAACTTGGAAAAAAATAATTACCAGTTTTTAGGCCATCACACTGCTGAATATGTATCAAAAATATAGGACCTAATGTATTTTTGAGTCAAGATTACTGCTTGGAAGTTCTGCAATCTTAGGCTCCCTTCCGAGCGATGACAGATTATTCCATTGCAGTTCACTTGCATGGGTGGATTGCTTCAGTACTCTGCTTCACATGCATTAGTCATGCCATCAGATGGGAAATTGATCTCCATTTTCATTTGGTGCTCTTCGTTTGATATTAGAGTAAAGGAATGTCAACACTTTGTTTCTCTCAACCCTTGTGCGCACCGTGCTAAAGGAAACCTTTCCTACCTGTACCAGTTCATAATGGTAGAAATGACTCCAATGACTGGACTAAATACTTACATATTAACTTGGTTACACAAGAGTAAAAGGTTATACGTTTTTCCTCATTGGGTGCATCCATATATGTCATTCCTTGGTCACTGGCTGTCCAGTAAATGCAACACACACATCTCTCATCCTGCATCCACAGCTTCATGTCCTGATTCCAATGTAATTGGTGGTGGAATTTTAAGAGGGCTGTTGGCATAGAAGCCATTGGTGCCATGGCAACACAGTTGATGGTTTGGGGAAGACGGGGGGGGGGGGGTATGAAGGGCCTCTTCTCTATACCAACTAACCAGAGTCATATGCTTAAGATTATTATTAAACTATTAATAATTATAGTTATGCAAATCATCCATTGCTTGAGCTTATTCTCAAAACTGACTGATTAAACCAACTGCCTTAAGAGTCTGCTAATTTGTTTTTTTTTTCCTGCTTGTGAATGCACAGTGGAACAACCATGGCTACAACATTGCCAAGCAGTTTGGAGGCAAATTCTCGATGATTTCACCAGTCTGGTTCCAGCTCAAACGAAATGGGAAGTACCAGTATGAGATCACTGGACTACATGACCTCGACTCTGGTTGGGTGGAAGATGTACGAAAGGCTGGATCTTCTCGCAAAGTGAAAGGTAAGTTAAGTCTTCTCTTGAGATGACTGAATGTGCCAGCATAAAGTTCAATGGAATATAATATGCACAGTTTAAATCAATGATCCAGACAATTTTTGTCTTTCACATCTAAATGATTAAATTTATGTGCTGTTTGCTTTTTGGCTCTGTTCAGTGATTCCACGGGTGTTGTTTGATGGGTGGACCTCAAAGGACTACACTGCCCTGCTCTCTGATTCCATGGAACAAAAGAAACTTGCTCAAAAGCTCGTTGAAGTGTCCACGGTAAAGTTGGCCATTATTGTTTTGCAAATAAAACATGCACACTTGAGTTATTGCAAGGGGTCTTGGTTATTCGGCATCAAGGGTGTCTGGCATATGTAGGTGGAAATCCTGCTGCTAGGTATGGAACCTGGAAATACTTGCTCAATTTAAACATTCATCCTGGATATCAGTCAAATAGTGTAATTAAGTGGCATAAGTCAATTTGAACTTGATTATGAGTTATAAATTTTAAAAATCTTAAGGAAAATAATTGGGTATATTTCTCAAACCTTAAGTGACATCCCCACCTTTGCATTTTGTTATTATCACTATTGTTTTTTCCTAGTATATTGGTTTTTTTAAAGATGGATTGACTGTGTGTGGAACAAATATTGAATATTCAATTTTTATTTAATGGCCCCTTTGACTTTCTTGCCATTTTAAGCACTTGACAATGGAAGAGTATAAAAATAAATCAATATTTATTTTGAATTGCTGTAAATGTTTTCAGCATTGTGTGTTGGCCCATGTTGAGGAAACTGTTCAGTGAGGATTTAGTAATTCTTGCATTTGGTTGTTGAGATGTGATGTCAGGAGGAAATCAAGTCAGGTATGAAGAAGGAGCAACATTGAATGCTCTGATCGCAATGCCATGACTTCCCGTAAATGAAAGAGGAAGTAGAAGGGGAGAGTGTGAGGTTGGGAGGCAGGGAGAGATTTTTGTGCCAAAGAGGGCACACACATTAACGCAAAGGAAAGAATTAAACTTCAATCTTTACAGTTACCAAGGTGGCCCAGAATCTTTTACCTCACAGAATGGGCCATCAAAACTACCCCCAGCCTCCCTGGCTCACGTCTTCTATTCCTCGGATCCTTGAAGTGCCACCCTTGTACAGTAATGCCATATTTGGATCTTCCCTGATCCAAGTAGACCTTAACCTTTTAAAGGCATTATCCTTTCCCCAAATTTGCCTATACTCTCTGCTTGTCTTATCATACTATCACAACAGTAAAGTATTAAGTATTCTCAAGGCACCCAACACTTGGTGAATCCTTGTCGCTAGCATTGCACGTTTATTTAATTCTAATTACATTATACAAAAATGCTGCAAGTCATGTAGACCATTCCGCATACCCATAGCTCTTCCCGCAACATAAAAAATGAGCATAAAATTTAGGAAATTACAAATGTCTTGAACCTGACTTGAACGAATAAATTTTGCTCTTGATAAATATAGTTAAAATGACCACAACATTGATTGTGTTGGCATTGTTAGACATCATGTGTAGGGATGTTTAACTGGCTACGAAAAATTATTTCATCAGATGAAAAAAAAAGAAGAATCATTCAACTTTGGAGTTTTATTCAAGAAGCCAAAGCCAGACACAACAAGAGATCGAGATCATTTAAAAACTAGGTGGTATTTTGAATAATGTAATTAATATATTTTTTATGGTATTATTGCAATATTGCAAATCGTTTTTTATATTTAAACTAACATTATACTTATTTTAATTAAATGTTTTTTATAATCAATAAATTATGTTCATGCTATTACTATTATCTATGTCAAAGTGATCCATGTATGTAGAGTTTTGGGCAGAAATATTTTGATGGACATATTTTTTTGTTGTTTCATTGCAATATCAAAGATAGTTGCCTCAAAATAATTCTTCTATTAACAGAGGAAGGATGTCTGGAATGGTAATAGACTATATATATTATAATTATCTGCCATTCAAGTTGTTTTCCAGCAATAGATAATTTTCATTTAATTGAAATGATTGGTAGCTTTAGTCTTCATCAACCATGGTTGTGCCCACGAAACAGTTACCTTGGTAGCAGCTGGATAGTACTAATTAGAGCCCCCTTTTCCACTGCATTTCACATGGGCATTCTGTACCACTGATAGTGGTATTACTCACAGCAGCGTGATAAAAAGTTGTGCTGTCGTCCATGCATCATCTACTCCATGGTCTCACTTATATTGTATATTTCACCCCTGTGCATGCCTAGGGAGGCTCTACTCCTATTAGAGAACATTTGCAAGAGTGGGATATTTGAAGGGGGGGCTTTGGGATCAATACCCCCAAATGTGCTAAACTGTCTCCTATTTTATTCTCTAGTTCAAATCATTAGTCTGTAACTTTCATTGGTGGACATCCCTTAGCCTTGTGAATGGAATCACCATGTGTCGTTGCTGTTTTGAAACTTAGTATTCTTGAAAATTTGTAAATTTGAGCACTCCTAAGAGGGTTTTCTATTTATGTTCTTTCTGCAGAGCAACAAATTTGATGGTTATGTCCTCGAAGTGTGGAGTCAGCTTGCCGGGAAAGTGAACAGGCAACTGGGCATGCTTATGTCATACATCTGCAGAGTCCTTCATGCCTCCGAGCAGATCTGTGTCCTGGTCATCCCGCCAGCTAAAGGGTAATGCTTTAATTGTGTGTCTTACATGACGTGAAGCTATTTGATCGGGATGGTTTGTTTGACAGTACTCTCTCCCTCTTTGATTTGCAGGCAGGATAAGGAAATGTTCGATCAGGATGACTTTGATGCCCTGGAAAAGGATGTTGATGCCTTCTCCCTCATGACTTATGACTTCTCCAGCTTTCAAAGACCTGGTAAGCAACACTCAAGATCTTATCTTGAGATGAGTTTACATGTGGGAGTTTTTCCATTCATTTTCCAGGTGTCCATGCGGCTTTGTTGTTTAGTTTTGCTGGTTAGAAGTGTCTGTGAGGAAAAAATTCCTTTAACTTTCCATTGTGTTTATTTGCAACATGTGTAAAAAAAGGACAATAAGCCTGAGTTACACGATTCCACTTTGATGAAATCCAATGGAATTATTATGATACATTGTAATTTGGCACTCCGATACAGATCAGTAGCAGGCTGGTTGAGTACTCGGTAGAGGGCTTAACTCTTCCATTAAAGATGCATGTAGGTAGGCATAATAATAATAATAATAATACATTTATTTGTCCGGAGATTTGTTGCATATTCATACATACACAAATATAGGACACGTCAGATATAAATTTCACAATTTTAGAAGAGATACAATACATATATATATATATATATATATATATATATATATATATATATATATATATATATATTGTATATATAGTGTATTGGTGTATATATATATATATATATATATATACACCAATACACAAGTATAATTACATATTAATTGTTTAAGCCGGAATCGATGCATAGCGACAATTCAAGGTATTCATTTACAGAATACTATAGAACATATTATTTTTTAAAAGGTTAAACAGCTTTTTCTTGGAAACAGGTACTTTGTTTCATATTTGATTTCATGGGGAAGTTTATTGAATAACCTTAAGCCCATTGCTTTGGGCCCATGGGCAGTATTGTGTGTCCTGACAAATGGTTGGTGCAGGTCATTGCAGGTCCTTGTATAGTGACTATGGTAATTGTGGTTGGACTTGTACTGGGAAATATTACCCTTTGCATATAAGATGATATTAAATATATATATGCAAGGTACTGGTAATAAACCAAGTCTTTTGAAGAGAGGTTTACATGGTGCATCGCAAGGAGCATTGCTCATAATACGTATAATCCTCTTTTGGATTTTGAAGATTATGCCCACATGGGGAGAGGAACTCCAGAAGAGGATACTGAAAGTAACACGAGAATAAAATTCACCCTGGTAAATGGATAGAAGGACCTCTAAATTTACAGAATATCTAATATTTCTAATAAGGAAGCATAGGGAGCTTAACTTGCTACGTAATTTGAAAATGTGTTCCTCCCAAGACATGTTTCTATACAGGATTACTCCCAGGAATTGGGTACTGGAATTTTGGGGAATGCTCACACCTTCTACATCTACTGAGATTGCAGATGAAACTTTCTTTTTATTAGTAAAATAAATCAGGCTGGACTTATTTATATTGGGTTTTAGAAAGTTATGAAGACACCATGCATTGAAAATCTGAGCTACTTCAGCTGCTCTTTCTGTCAAACTGTCTACTGAGGAGGCTGACGCAATGATATTTGTATCATCAGCATACAGTGTTAGGTCTATCCCCTTAATGAACTTAAGCTTGTTTGGGAGATCATTGATATAGATTAAAAATAAAATAGGACCAAGTACAGAACCCTGGGGAACACCCAGTGTTACTTCTCTACCTGGGGAAACAAATTTGGAGCCATTTCTTGAGAGCTCAACATACTGATGCCGTTCACTTAGATAAGATTCAATCCATAAGTTGAGTTACTGTTGTATTGTAGATGTACTCAGGGCTGCAGACTTGGAAGAACAAAATGTAATGGATGAACTTGTAGAAGTGGGCAGAACATTAGGATGAAATGTCAAAGCTAATGATTTTGTTGAAATATTGCCATTGGGTGCAAAGAAATTGATCAGCAAAAATTAGATGGAGCTGGGACACCAAAGTCGGGTGAAATTTCCGAGAAAGAATTGGAAGCTGGGACTCAGGGAACATTCAAAACTGAACAAATGGTGGAATGCTTTCACATGGAAGAAGAGAGAGCGAACAGGACCCAAACTTTGAACACTTCATGAGGGTCTTGAGAAACTTTGATACGTGGAGTGGATATTAATATTAACTTTCATATCAATTTGTCAACACTGACATTAGGTGTCAGCGACATATGATAAGTAATATTGTTGTGGTTATTGACGTGGACATGGGAAGATATTTTTTTATGAAATATTCATAAATGTGAGAAAGAAATAAATTACTTCATACGTTTTGGAAGGAAATAGAACATTTACTACATGTGTATACACTAGATCTAAGGATTGAGGGAATACTTGTACATCTATAACATTAGCCAAACAACGCAAAGGACCTTTTTTATAAATTGTGAGTCAGCCCCCAGGAAGCGACGTTTGCTATCTTTCTTAAATGTTATTTGAGGAGTAATTTTTGATCACTTTTTCCTCTCAAGTGATCACATTTTAAAAATTCTGATGGCAGCCCTGATTACTGATTAGTTAGTGATATCTGTCGTCAGTGTGTTGCCATAAATTCTTTTGATGAAGCTTTGAATGTTTATTCTTTTTTGTTTGTACCTATCATTACACTTGTATGAGCATATCTATTTGTGAAAGTGGCGAGTGAATTCTGTGAATCACCCTCTGATGAGACAATTGTTTTACCCTTGCAGGACCAAGTGCTCCTCTTGCGTGGGTCCACGGATGCATAGAGAAGCTCGTGCCGACTCCAGACAAAGATGATGAGATCTCAGATTCAGAATTTGCCGCTTTTGTGCGAAAGAGGGCAAAAATACTCCTTGGCCTGAACCTCTATGGCTACGATTTCACTCCCGACGGCGGTGGTGCAATGCTGGGCAAGAGGTTTGCGGAGATGCTTACCGAGGCCTTGAGCTCATCAAACCGTCCACCAAAAATATCCTACGATTCTGAATCCGAAGAGCACTTTGTGGAAATACGGTAAATTCTTTTTAACATTTTATAAATTTTTCTGACAATAAACAATCTTTCCACAATACTCATGCCCACTATGGGCAAGCTTCATAAATTAAATTCGACCAAAAATGAAAAAAGCATTAATTTTAACAATTTTGTATTATAAGGTAATTAAAAGAGGTAAACAATATGACATTCTAATTTGTGAAACCCATTATTAGATTATGTCCCCAAAGGAAGTTCTGGAAGGAACATGGTTTTCAAATTGAATTGTCATATTTTTGGTTTAATTCCAATTACATACCCACTGACTCTGAACATCATCATCAGTATCTCAATCTGAAGATTGGTTAACTTTAGCCCTCCATTCTTCTCTATTCAGTGTTATTTCTTTAACCCCCCGATTGCTTTTCTGTTTTACGTCCTTAATTTGTCTTGTGTACTTGTCCCTTGGACCTTTTCATAGACTCTTCCCTTCTTTAATGTTTCTCAATAATCCATTTTGCCTCAAGGTGTGTCCAGTCACTCTAGTTTTTCTTTGCTGAAGCGTTCTCCTTTAGTTCCTTTCCTCTTCTGCTCTTCTATATACTTCTTCATTCCTCACTTCGTCTGTCCGTATGGTCTGCAGCATTCTTTTCCTGCACCATCCTTCAAAAGTTTCTAATTTTCTCTGGTCAACTTTTCCAATATTTCATATTTTGAGCAGCAGTGAGTGCCCTTCTCCGTACGCACACTTTGATGGACTGCTTCCCTTGTTTGCAACCTCAGATTCTTTGAGCATAGTAGTTGCCTCTTCTTCTTCATTAGCACCTTAGCTTGTGCTATTCTTCTCTCTATGTAAGTCGAACTTCTTCCATCCCAAGTTATACTGCTGACCCTTGCTCTCAGTAGTCTGAATGCTGCTCGATTAGTGAATGTGGGGTGTTTGTTGAATATGTGCAGAGCTGTTTTCTGCCTATGGATATAATCTGCGCACTCCTCATTCCAACATGATACTGGTGGACAAGGAGCACTCGATGACTAAGGCACGTAACCTTCTTAAGGTTCAACAACACCATTCATCAGATTCTCTGCCTAGATTGCATGCTTGTCTACCTCCTTTGTTTATTTTGTCTTTAATTTTTCATTTGCATGGTTGTTACCTGATTCTTGTAGTGGGGATGGGTCTTTCTTCTATTTTTGTAATCCATTGAAATCACTTCTAGTGTCTTGAACATCTTGTTCCAGTCAACATTGTCAAAGGACATCTCCAAGTCCATGAATAGCACGTACAGGTATTTTGTCTCTTTTGCTCTTTTGTTTTCCTGAATCTAAATAGGTTTCCTGTGAGGCCATCTTCTATTTTTTCTTCTATTCTTTAACAAATTATCCAAATAAGTATTTTCAGTGTTCAAAGAAACTAATTTAATTTAATTTTAATTTTTTGGACCCATTTGACCAATGGTTTCCTGGGTCCACTTTTATTTTACTTCACAGTTAGTTGGGGATTCCTTTGAATCTTAGTTCCCCTTTTTACAAACAATAATGAGACATAAGGAAACAACATGCATAACATAACAGACAAAAAGACAAAAATAATCAGACAGAAGGAAAGTTTTTCTAAAATTTTAACATCTACAGGTGCTTATATATGTTGGGAGTTAAACTAATGATAAACAATTCAAGAAAAGAAAAAAAAAATCACTCAATAGTATAGAATACATTGCTACATTTTACACAAAATATTTCCCAGTTAGTTCGCTTGTTGTGGTTCACTATTTGCTGGTTTTCTTATTGCAAATTTTCCGAGCAGGTTATTGTTGTTCTTTAGGCAGAATGTAATCATTTCCCTAAAGCTCGTTAGCTTCTCTTTCATACTGTTCCATAAGAGTTGCCGCTCTGTCTCATAGAAAACACAATCCTCCACTCTGTGTTCTGCTGTGTCTTCTTTTCCACAGTTACACAGAGGGGTAAAACATTTCCCTATGAAGTTTAAGTAGGAGTTAAAGTTTCCATGTCCGGTTAACACTTGTGTGCTTGCTGATGTGTGTTTAATATTTAATTTAATCCGGTCATCTATGTTCGGAAATGAAACTGCGGGAGATTCCGCTGCCGTAACTTTTAATGGAGTAATCCCCTAAATGTGCATTACATTCAACAATTTCAGTGTAAAAATCATTGGCCTCCTCCGGGATTCGTACCCGAAACCCACAATGTCTACCCGAGTGTTTTAGCCAGTTAAGCCTCCAAGGCATCCTATGATATTCGGGGTTTGAATCCTGGTCAAGGGGAATGATTTTTACGCTCTGAAATTGCTGCATTTATTTCCAATGTGTTGGACATCAGGCTGAATGATCTGTGTTGCATTTATCTGTTCTTGGTCTCTTTGATTATTTCAAAGAGGTGATCTTTGGCTTTGACTCTGTTTTAATTATTTCTCCATTTATGTTGTCAACTTCTGGTGCCTTGTTGTTATTCAGGTTTTTTGCAGCTGTATCGGATTGTTTTTTCAATATCTCTGAGCTTCATTCATCTTCTTCAATTGCCATTTATTATTGAAGTAAGTTATCTTCAAGTGGTTTGGGCCCTCAATAGAGGTCTTGGTAGTTTCTCTTGGCCATTGACTGTAAAGTTGACTAGTGTAGATCTTGAAAATATTAAATACATTGTTCTTTTTACTAAGAAAAGTGTTACTTTCATAAGAAATCTTTCAGTCATGAATTGCCCTGCATTCCAAGTGGTAATGACATAGCCTGACCCAGCCAAAAAACATTTGGAAGCAATGTAAGCCAGCTCACAACTTTCCTGAATTTTTACTGAAATGCTAAAGAATAAAAGTTTAGGTGAGATGTAAAACCATCGTCCAGTAGGATGTTTTATATCCTGGCTTTTGCAAAAGTCAGGTGATATTTTTAGTTTTTAAAATAACTCTTTCCCTTAACCATATCTCTGTCCACACAGTGACATCTGACTCTGAGTGACTGACTAAATTCTATACCTCTAGGAATTGTGGTTGAATTTTACAACGCCAAATGTCGTTTCCTAAATTTACAGTAGAAAGGGATGATTGTAATATTGCCAATTACCTCCTGGGTTTTGCCTCAATCGTAACCCAAATTTTCATAGAATCACTAAACAATATCTGTAAGTCATATACTTGGAGATGCTGCTCCTCAGTGTAATACTGTCTCTTGCTTAATCTCCTATTCAGGACCAAGAGAGGAAAGCACCTGATATTCTATCCAACGCTCTGGTCAATACAGAAGAGGATAGAGTTGGCCCAAGAGCTTGGGACTGGCCTTGCGCTCTGGGAACTTGGCCAGGGAATGGACTATTTCTATGATCTCATTTAAACCTGATGAGAGCCATTCTCGAGGGAACAGTGCATTCCAAAATTTTCCTGCCGAGTTTCCAATATTGTTCATGTCTGAAAAGAAGTGATGTTTACTGTTAACAATAATTAGGATGATGATTAAAAGTACATGGTGTGAATGGAGGAGGCTCAAATTGCAATTTTTTCAAGGATTATCAAAAGAGCTCTTGGCATTCATATTGCTGCAGACTGTGATTCAATCTTGAATGTGTATCATGTTTTGGAAAAATAAAATGAATATCTATTTGTATGGAATAATTGTGTTTTCCTTTTGAAACCTGTGTGGTGCAATGTTGTAATGTGTCTTGTACCTGCATTCCATTGTGCAATCAAGTCCATTCTTGAGGTGACAACTGAGGTCCACACTCCAGGCAGAAATCGTTTGAGAGGTAATGTGAAGCCCCAGTTCTTGCAAAATATAATCAAATTGTTCCTAACCTCTTTAAAATGTGTAATAAATGTTATTGGATTAATATGGAAAGAAACTGAATGATGATTTGATTAATTAGCAGTGAAATATTAGTTGAACCAGAGAAAATCCGAGAAAGATGGAAGGAATATATAGAAGAACTGTATGGTTAAGACTTTAGGCCAGCAAGCTTAGACATAGAATGAAAATATGATGTAAATGAGGACTGCTTATGTTCAGGCTTTTACAATGGCAAGATAAAAAGGGCATTAAGAAAACTGAAATCAAATAAGACAGTGGGGGTAGTTAACATTCGTGAGGAACTACTTAGAAGTTCACGGAAAAGGTGGAAAGAAGAGTTTTATTGACTAATTTGGAGCATTTAATAGGGAGAATTTGGTTGGTAGACTTCATCATATCAGTGTTAATTCCTATTCCAAACAAGGGAAAGGCAGCCATATGTCAGGAATAAGTAAAAATAAGTTTCATTTCACACATTGCTAAAGTGGTTCTCAGAATCATCTGCAAGAGGTTGGAGAAAAGGAAAAATGATTACTTAGGGGATGATCAATTAGGGTTCAGGATGGGGAGAGGTATCCATGATGTCAATCAGTAATGAGGTCACTTAATTAATGGGAAAATAGATCACCATCAAGGTTTCTATATTTCATAGACTTCGAAAAGGAGTTCAATAAAGTGACCTGCATAGAATTAGTGAATGTATTGCAGAAAATAAGAATAGATTGTAGGGATAGGTGACTTATCTGCAACCTGCACATGTCTCAGACTGCTTGGGTGCAAGTGGTGGATGGAGGGTCCAGATGGGCAGTGCCAGGAAGGAAGAGTGAGGGAGGGTTGCCCATTATCACCTGTTCTGTTCAATTTATACAAGGAGGAAATGCTTAAAGAGGCATGGGAAGTACTGGAGGTAGAAATGAAAATCGGTGGAAAATTCATTAAATCAGATAGATTTAAGGGGTATTTGTTTTAGCAAGCCCGTCAGCCAAGAGGTTGCAAGCATTGCTGAGTTCATTGGAAAGCCAGTGCGATGGGTATGGGATGAGAATAAAATTTTAACATAACAAAGACTATGCAATTTTCAAGAAAGAGAAAGGTTAAGTTATATTAAAATAGGTGTTCAAAAACTAGAGCAGGTGGAACAATTAACCTATTTTGGAATTTTTTAAGACTAAAATGGTCTAAGCAGTAGGGACATTAGAAGAATGATGAAATTAGGCAAAGAAGCTTTCAGAAGGAAAGAATTGATGACATACGTTGAATAAGGGTGATGACAAATGGCTTGTCAAGACTTTAACATGGATTGTGGTTTTGTATGGCATGTAAACTTGGTCAATGTAGCAAGATGATAGGCATAGATTGGAGGCTTATGAAATGTGGGTGTGAAGAAGGTGAAGTGGACAGAAAGGAAAAGAAACGAGGAGGTGCTGGGTAAGGTGGGAGAGGTGAGAGAGGATTGTTGGGAAGGATCCAAAGGAATCTCAAACTATTTCTTTAACTGAAAACTTTTAAAGTGCATCTGTTCATTTTTTGCAGATTTGGTATTCATTATGCTTTGCAAAATCTATCTGTTAATCTATCCACCTTGTACCCACAATCCACCAGGAGTTGATTACACACCAGGCATGCAACATCAAAAATTAAAATTTTCTTAACATTTAGTAACAATAAGGATTTTTAAAATATGATGGTAATTAGAAAGGCTCTCGGAATCACCACCAGATGTCAGCACTCGTGCAACGAGTTTCCCACATGGTTAAAGGTAATCCTCTTTGAATAAACACAAATCGCTCAGTCCTCTGGGAAGACATCTGGGGTGCAGATGCCTCTCTGTTGTTGTTCCTGCCTAGTTTGTGAAGATGGAAATAATTGAGATTTGAGCTGTGATTAAATACTTTGGAAAGAAAGGTAGGAAAGGATATTCAAGCTTACTTTCAGAGCACTGGGGACTCAGCTCCTTCATATTCAACAGTTGCCAAGTGAACAATCTAGTTTAAGTTTGGTAGAGACAGCTTATATGATGATCTGCGTGATGGCCGGCCAAAATGTGCCTCTATACCGAAAATTATTGCAAAAGCAAAAAATGATCATGGAAGATTGACAACTGCTGAAGCTATTGGTATGTCATCTGAATGGGCATATCACATTTTAACAGTGAAATTGGATATGAGAAAATTATTTGCTAGATGGTGCCGCAACTCTTGACGAAGGATCAAAAATGCATCGGAACAAAAATTTCTGAAAAATGTTCGACCCATTGAACCAACCAGATTTTCTGCACGTTTGTGACCACAAATGAAACTTGGGTTCACTACTATACCCCAAAGACAAAACAGCAGCCAAAGCAGAGGATAAATGTTGATTTACCAACGCCAAAAAAAGCAAAGGCAATACGGTTTGTCGGAAAGGTACTGTCTTCAGTTTTCTGGGCTGTGAAAGGAATTCTGCTGATAGATTATCTCCCCACTCGTCAAAATTACCGGACAATACTATGCTAATCTCCTGGACCAACCACAGCAAAAGATACATGAAAAAAGACCAGGTTTGGCAAGGAAGAAACTCTAAGCTTTCATCAGGACACTACACAACCACACACGTGTCATGGCAAAAATATATGAACTAAGATATGAATTGTTGCAACACCTGCCTTAGTCACCCGATTTGGCTGCATCTCTTCCCCAAGCTCAAAATTTTCCTTGGTGGACGGAGATTCTCTTGAAACAAAGAGCAAACAGCCGAAGTAGACGGATATTTTGCAGGCCTGAAGGAATCTAATTCTCAAGATGGGATGAAGACATTACAACATTGCTGGACCAAAGGCATTAAGTGTACAGGGAGACTATATTGAAAAATAAAAAAGTTTCACTGAGGTAAGTCATTTATTTCCATTCCATTCTGAGAACTTTTCTAATTACCCTCATAGTTAAAATAATGCAGATCATGTAAACTACTGGAGTATGCACTTTGGTAGCTTAGAGCTCTACAGTTCATAAGAATGGACAAGCCCAAGGTTTTAGTCCATTCGGAAGGATATTCACGTAACTAGGGAATTTATATTTCTGTCACAGATTCTTCACAACGCATTTGTTTAATAATTAATGGCATTAAGATACCTTTCAGCAAAGAACCTTTTACGCTAGCTTTAGGCCAAATTAATGCAAATTAAAAGGTGATATTTTAAAAAAACACCAGATGAAAACAATTAGATAAAAAGCTTAGGATTGCCTGAATGATTTCAAGAATTTCTGAAACTTTCATACACAGTTACACCATTGGAGTAAAATTCTTCTCGGATGAAGCTTTTTTCCATTTTTGAGGTTTAAAGACTATTGATATTCGGTCCATATTTTTGAGTTTGTTTTTAATTTCTAAAAATATAGTTACAACATCAATCCATTGAAGTCAAATGTTAAATTATGGCAAGTGACTATTATTCTATGCCCAGGAAAGAAAATGGCTGGATGAAATGTTCAGTGTTTTTAAGACTTGTAAGCAATGATTACCATCAAGATAATTTTCTAAATTCCATGATGTATTAATCCCATGGATAGACCTCTAAGCTACCGACCGGAGAGCTTGGGTTCAGTTCTGGGTGATGGGCATCCACCCGCTTCTAATTATCCACATGGCAACTGCCCACTACTGCTATGGTGTGTGGCAGGGGTGATTACACGCTAAGCATGCAACATCACAAATTAAATCTTTCTTAATTTTTCATTCCTATATATTCCTGTAAAATTTCTGGTTATGTTTTGAGCGGCGCGGAAATGTGGCCATTGGAGCAAGATGATTTGATGTAGATAGGAGACTTTTGAAATGTGGGTGTGGAGAAGGTGAAGTGGATGCAAAGGAAAACAAACGAGGAAGTGCTATGGCATAATGGTGGAGGAGAGTGGACTACTGGGAGAAATCCAAAGGAGGCAGGAAAGATGGATTCATGGCTCTCTGTAATCAAAATGTAATCTCTTGCACTACAGCATGACACCCAGAGCACACGTGACTCTGGGTGTCATGATGTAGTGCAAGGACATATATATATATTTGCTATATAGGCTCATGCATGTACATGCTTTTTTTAATAGACCAATTTACACCAACACAGGTTGCCATGTCTACAACAGTATTCTTTTGCATGGTAAAATCTTACCTGGTTCAAAATTGCTAATGGCTATTTAATGAAACATGTATACAAATATTGACATTTTCTTCATCTAGGTTCACAAAAGGTGAGATTGGCGACAAACTTCTGAACTCAGGGTGTCATGATGTCGTGGCGCAAAATTTCACTAAATATACCATCTGCTGTTCCAAACCATACTATAAACTACTCTGTTTCCGCAGCACACTTGGGTGTTTTCATTCTCATCATCCATCAGGGCTTATCAAACTAGCCTTAATCACAATATTACAACTTTCACATGATCCTAGGACAATCATCAACTCCAGACTGTTTCACCAAATGATAACTGTAATTGCATAACTTTGCCAACATCAATTTCAACATAATCTCTCCATCTGCACCTTGTATATCACACATGCAGAGCATCCATTCGTCTTCTGATCATCCTTACCTAAGGCACACCTGATAGGTGTGTGCCTTGGGGTTTCAGGTACCAACATTCCACATAGCACTTCCCTTTCCTCCTCTGGGTAAAAAAATCTTATACAATTGCTGTGGTTCATTTTGCCTTTGTCCATGCCATTTTAAGTACATTAGGAATGAAAAAGGGGTCTGCAAGAAACAAGCACAGCATTCCCTGCAAAGGCTCTCCACTGGTCAACCTCAGCTCATTTTTTAAAGCCGATATGTAACAAGTGAAATCAAATCCACGTAATACTCTGGTTAACCTTCACTATTGTACGTGGTCTGCACAATAAATGCACAAACTGGTGCAATCTGGCAGCCATGAAGCAGGCTATATAGCCATGCCCACTAGTTGCTTGAGACCCAATGAGCCATCTGTGCTTGGCGGATCGTCGAGCTCTGCGTATGGTGCCAGTTATGTTAGTTTCAGTTGTCCTTATAATTACTGTTTGTCGAAAATGGACATTGACAAAATCATGGATTTAATGACAAAGATCAGCTTACGAAAATTGAATTTTCTTCATCCAGGTTCACAAAGGCGAGGTTAGCCGCAAACATGTGAAAGTCATGGTTCAGCTGAGGAGATTCAACGGCGGAAGGTAAGACAGTGATTCATGACGTCGAATAAAGCATACGCAGTGCCTACAAAAGGATGGACTCCATATTGCAGTGACAAGTCCTAGTTTCTCAAGTAAGTTTTTGCCTATGAGCATGGGGCAACAGAAAGCTAGTAACTACTGGCTGGTCACTACCCAGTATCACCATAGGTTACAGCAAATTCTGAGGATTAGATAGTTGCAGCTCTCCCAATTATCCTGTTCCCTGCCAACCTCTTCATTCAAGCCTACTTCCATGCACCAAAATTTCACATTACTTGCTTCTCTTAATTCATCCTTGGGCTTCCTCTATAATTCTTCCCTTCCATTATGGCCTTCAGTGAGTAAGCAGGCCTCGCGATGTGTCCAGTCATTTCCCCTCTTTCATGTTTCACATCCATAGAACAGAATACATACTCCATATACTCTTTTAATAAGTTTCGATGAATTGTTTCCCTTGTCTAGTACTATTTACCATCAGTAGTTGCTTTTTCTGATGGAGAGCCTTATCCACAATTCCTATTCCACTCTTTCTGTCCCTCTTGCTTCTCCCATTGATAACAATCCTGCTGCCTAAATAGCAAAACTCTTATACTTACTCCACCATGTCTTTCCCTGGTCTTACTTGGAGTTGTTGCACTTTGGGGAGATACATTAGAGCAAGTTGAAACTAAAGCCTGCAAGAGAAACAGCCCAGCATGGATTTCATCTTCAACTACATGAGGCCAGGTGGCAGTCGCTGCTAAGACACCAGCTGTGAACATGTGGAAGAAGAGGCCTATGAAGGGAGGACATTGCATAATTGGTTTGTGTTTTGCCCTCTGTGTCATGATCATTGAAAAATGAATCCTTCAATATGCTTGGCAGTCAACCTCCTAGTGGCTTCAGGGTAAGTGACCGATAACTTGAGGTCATTTGTGCCATTGGGGATGGATGGGTAAGGAGGAGAGAAACCTGTCGTTGGCATCTGCCAGCTAGCAAAGAAAGCTGCCATGGGGTCCACAGTTTAACGACCAGATTACATTGTCTTGGTAGCATAAGCCTAATCACTCAATTGAGACCATTTTATTGAGTTTCATCTGGCACTGATTCTTTGAGTCACCAGCACTTAAATATTATAAGGCTTTCAGTCCACTCACAGCAGATTTTTACAAACCATAGTTTTCTTGGGAAGTCCATTTAAACTTTGAATTTCTCCTTGCCATGTTTTCCAATTGCTCACAACATATTTGATGCAGAGCCGATAAACCATGAAATAGCATACTATTTTCAATTTGTCATCACAAAATTTTCCTAATTTCCCCAAGGTGTGTGGAAGGAGAAATGGAAGAAGAGCTCTCACGGTGGAAGAGACCACCAGACGTAGCAGGCTTCAGCCAAATTCAGTCAACTAACCCTCAGACTGAAGGGCTGATGATGATTTTGCTTACTATCTTACTCTTCTGTGATTAAGCGTTGCTGGCTCTGGATAAATCATTAATGTCCTCTCTTTTAACATTTCAATGCAACAATTTCAGAGTGTAAGAATCATTTACCTTGACCACGATGATTTGCTCATAATGATATTCAGATGTTTTTTTTTCTTTATTAATTCAGTTACCCAATGTATATTTAGTGTTGCATGCATGCATGGACCACCAAGCTCATGCATTTCTACTTTTAAGAGAAATACTGCGCCAATATTGAGAATTTTATAGCCAAATTACTATTACTGGTTGACTTTAATGCTACAGACTTCTCCAGATACCCAATCTATTCTGCCTAGTGAATTATCTTTCTAAGTGGTTTTCACGGCTTTAGTTGGATCCATGTTCCCTTTATCATTCATGACAATTGAATGTCCATAATTTTACCATTTTTACCTTCCAACATAGTTTACTTCACCGCTTTTCTACCCTAGTATTAACATCTAGTTTTCAGCATTACTAATATGATGCAGCTGCTTTAGAAACATCCCACTGGTAGACTTACACATAGCAAAAAATATAAATTATACCTCTATTGAAAACGGGGTAGTTACTGTTCATTAAATAGCATAGAGGGCTGGGGGTAAAGGTCGATTCGACAACTTCAAAGAAGCCATTAAATAAGAAAATTCACATGAATATATTGTTAAACTCAAATTGTAAAAGCAACTATATAATACAATGACGTGTTAAGCTTTTGCAGCTTTTAAAAATTCTCTGTGCTTCTTGACAAAACCTGTCCGTCGATATTCACTACGTTCTCGCAGATACTCCTCTGTGCACTGATTGCGAAACTCTTCGTTTTCGTACCATTGGGTAAGGCATTCTTTGAGGCGGGAGTTTTCTTTACGGCACAGCAGTACCATCGCATAACTGGATTCACGGCAGCATTCTGTGAACGCTAAAAATTTAATCGCGTTAATTGAGCCAAACCGATTGTTAAGTTTTCTGGCATCATAAGTTAAAGATAAATATAGACAGAATAAGGTTAAATATGTCCCCTTATAGTGCTCTGGAACACAAAGAACAGAGCTTCGAGAATTTTGAGATTGAACGTGGAATGAAATACAATCAAAGTTTTTGCCAACTAATGAGAATGTCTTTTACCTTTCACCTCGTCAGGACACTTCTCCGCTTTGGCCTTTTCGCGCATTACCTTTGGCACCAAAACTTCAATTTCTACTTTCCTCAGACTTCGGTCATCTGGATCGCCTGATGCAAAGAACATAAAGAGATTTTCACGGTTGTGTTATTATTCGCGATCATCTATCTGTGATCAGGAGAAATACGGGGTTTCTCAATCCGTGATTTCAATCAAAAAGCCTTTAAACAGTTAAAAATTAAGTGAAGAAAACTCACCGAGACCGTGCGGACCCGCAGAAAATTTTGGGGGAAGGACAGTTTTATCCATTTTCCCTAGATTCTCCATTTCATTAATGCGCCCGCTTAACTTGTTTGCAAACAATTGAGTAACGCATTGTGTATCACAGGAGGGAAAAACAAGTACAATGTGTGTTGAAATTCTGCATAATCTGAAAGCACCATTGTTCTGAAGGGCAGTTTTATTTTATTCCTCAAATGTTAAAATCTCCAAATACGCTAGATCCTACGACTACGGTTAAGAGTACTCCTACCAATCCGATCCCAACTTTTTATAAACCATTTCAGGATGATTTCTGACACAAACACTCATGGAATATTTTCTTTGTGCTTCTTATACATGATCTTCATGCATACGCCATTCAAAGTTGTTCACTGTTTGTAAGGTTACAAATCCTATAGCTTAAATTGATTTTTGTGGAACTCTATACCGACATTTTGGTTGACTAGGTAAAGAAGTACTGCCTGTGGTCAAGTAAATTGGTTTGAGTGGCAGGAGGTTGGGGGGGGGGGGTAGCGAATTTCTTGGGACAGGGGAGAGTTAAGACTATGATTGGGGAGGAGAGGGGAAGATGTGCTTAGTATTGCATTGCCCTTTTAAACTCGGGAACCAAGTTAAATTAGGGACTGTAGATAATTCCGAATTTTTTGTTCATTATGCTGTCTCAGTGCATGCGTAAGCTCTCAGTGGCATCTAGTTTGAAATTTGGGATGCAAAAAAATTGTGCCGTTACACACCCGCAAAATTATGAACGACGAACTTGGAATCATCAACAATCCCTTATTTGACTTGGTCCCCAAGTTTCAAAGTACCCAGGCGGCGCAATGCAATTGAGAACACATCTCCCTCACTTCCCCTCCCCTATTCTTGCCCCCCCCCCACTGAAAGAAACCAATTCCACAACCCAACTTCAATACACTCACTTGGTACTTCGTTACTGCTATCTTACTCGTCGTTAAACTCTCACTCCTGTTGGTGGTTGCCTAGTTGACCTTAATATCGGTATAGAGTTCCACAAAAAATTAATATTAGCTGCGGTAGGGTCGGCCCCTTACAAACTCAGTCAATAGTTCACGCCCTCTTTGTTTGTTTACAGTTAAATGTGCTATATGAATGAAGTTGGCTCCTCGTGTAATTTATAGAAAATTTGTAATGAATCCTATCAGCAAAAAGTATGAAATGAAATATTTTTAATACTCGATAATGAAAAGAAAAGCCCTTGTTTCATTGCAGTCGAGATTAGTGGAGAAAAACTAAATAGGTGAATGAATGATGCCATGGTTAGAAGTCTAAATGCATTCAATAAAAGTACTGTAATTAATATTAGCATACACGTGTATAATGCAAATTAATTGAAATTTCAGTGTTAATGTAGGCAATATCTGTACCTACTCATAACTGCCATTTATTTCATTGGCATTTCAATAGTTTTCTCCATATTGTGCCGTGCCTCCTAAGATCCTCATATTATAGTTTTAACTGATCTTGAAATGTAATCTTAAAAATATTTAAATCATACTTGGAAGTGTATTTTACACATACCCATTCAAATCATGACATTTCCTTATTTAAGGGAAAACCAAAAATTGTTTCAGGAATATACTTTTGCACAAACACAATTATGTAAAAATATTAATGCATAACCAGTATGGAAGTTCATTTGAAGTATAATACATGTATATTTCCTTTTGACTTTTATCTGATTTTTTATTTATTAGATTGCCTTTGTATTACATGCATAACTCTATTCCCTTCAGCAAATCATTACACTGGAAAAATGTGTTCACATTCCATATTCCTGCATTAACACAGAAGTCAGGTTAGATGACCATATTGATCAAAATGACATTTACTTGGTAACTATTTCTTAGGGTATTACACGCTATGCGAATTTGCCTTTACACTAAGCTGAAGTAACTATGATATGGTATGCTGAGGTATTCATCAACTCATCAAAATTATGCTTATTCCAATGTAATACAAGTATACTGAATCTCCATACACTATGTTATAACACGTTGATTGAAAATTAATGTTTCTTGCTCTATAAGAGAATGGCAATTAAAAACATTTTACTCATTTCAGGCAAAATAATGAATTGCCTGAGGCTGCAATTTTTCGTAAAGCAGCAGAAAACATTCTACTAGCAGTGCTTGGTGATATGCCAAAGTCATTGGCAAGAGATATCAAGCATTCAGTGTCTTCTTTTAAGATAACAAAATCATAACAATTTTTGAATGTATTTCTCTGCAGTATCACTAGATATGAACGGTTCCCATGCAAATCCAGCAACTCTTAATTTCTGTTAATAACACCTAAATGATTAATTGCTACATTTTTCTTTCTAAGTTACACATCTATTTCATCTAACCAACCATCAAATCTGATGGTTGGTTTAATGGAATTCCGATGAATGTTATGAGTCAGAGTACCCATCTGATAAGTTAATCTTCTATTCACATTTTGATGAATCTGTCTTGGGGCCATTGAATTTTCTCTTCTTAAGGCATTAAGGCCCGATTTTATAATTTTTTATTAAATGCAACTGTTAACTAATATGAATGTTAACTTTACATGGAGATTACAGACATCCAATTTTCTAAAAAAAATAAGATTGCTCATTAGTGAATGAGAAAATTGCAACCAGAGCAACATCTTCTGTGAGTCATTGAGCTGTCAGTTTTGAATTTAACTAGCGGACATAAAACTGAGTTTTGACTAACCAGAGATTAAAGGGGGATCGAGGTGGCTAATTTTCTGACTTCCCATCCAGGCTCAGGTTTTCATCCCGGCGGTGTTGAATATTTTTCAGAGGCATCTCGATCCCTAGTTGAGGTGCTTTGTGGAGGGAACTTTGGGTGAGTATGCCATCCATCAGATGGGATGTCAAACCGCTGACCCCTTGGTGCCTTTTGTTAAGAGTAGACTAATACCTACACTAGGTTTCTCTTCACCCTTCCTCCTTTCACATCCATCCTAATGGTGCAAATGATCTTGGCTATAGGTCACCTCCCCTAAAACTACTACTACCAGAGGTTAAAGTTAACCTTCAGTTTAATGAGACATTATAAAACAGGAAATAAGTTGAGGTGTAATGCAATGGATAAAATATATTTTCTTCAGTGGGTTGTAGCCATAGTTACACTGCACTTAGCTTGGGTACGTTTACTTTTGAAGTGTGGATTTATTTCCATTGCAACATTTGTGATGAAAATGTTAACACTATTCAGTCCTGTTTAATCTTTCTGGAAAACTTCTTGAAAACAATTTTAATTTATTATTACCTATTGGTTCAGATATTAATCCTGAATGTACCTTTTTGCTACCATTGCTACTACTTGCAATGGAATACTTTTGTGTGCAGTACTTCCAGAAATATCCCTTTATATTTGTTCTCTTAAAAAAATTAATATTATTATTTCAAGTACATAAGACATAGGAATTGACAAGAGTTCAGCAACACTTTGTTTAGGGTTCCAGAATTTGAAGGTAATAAATGCATACCATAACAATTAAGTATTCTACATTTGATTTAGACAATTCAACTTAAAATGATATATTTATGCTAAAATGTTCTAGACAGCAGTACACAGTGGACATCACAGATGAACAACTCAACTCCTTTCTGCAGGCCTTGATCCATTCTTTTCTTTTTGTCCCCTTGGGCTACATACAAAGATATTTTCTAGTGTGAAAATTTATGTGCCAATGCAAAAGGGCAAAACACAGGACTTACAGGTTTTATAGATGCTTTTCTTATTACAATCCATACCACTTTAATAAAATTATAATTGACACTAGTTTACTGACCCCCACAAATGAGATAGATACAATTACATTTGTGAAACAGATTTAAACAATCAGATCTCAACGTAGCAACGGTGCCTACCGTTGGCAACAATACCATGCCATGATGTCATTTGATGGTTACCATATGACATGATGTTCTCAGGCTGCTAGCAATGTACTATTTTGGAACAGGTAACATCTCTACAAAACTGTAGCAACTGAACAATATTTTTGCTCAATACATTTCAACTAATACCTTCACATCTAAATACTTTTTAAAAATATTGTATATTCCCCATTCTTCAGTAATGGGTTTAACAGGCTGATTTAACAGACGAAACAACAGACAGATTCAACACAAGGTTAGTGGGGAAGGCGGAAGTGTGCAGATGTCAAGCAGAAGAAGTTTCCTTCACCAGGACTCAAACCATGGGCCTTACAAACCAACTTGCCAGGCCAATTCTTAGACCATTATTAATTATCAACCTTGTGTTTGAAACTGTATTCGTATGTACTAAAATATGCCTCACAAAATATAATCTACCTTGCTCTTATTCCCAAACAGATATAATATCCTCGGTTAACTGCACGAAATCTCAAACTCTGCATCGCGGAATAAAAATTAAAGTAACAATGTCTTCTTTGAAAAGAGAGAGAGAGGTCTTTTATAATTACCATTAGGAAGAAAATTGAATGCGTTTATTGGGAGTAAATGTTTCATATCCATGGAATTGTTAAAGTTACAGTAAAAATCAGGCTGTAACGAGAGTGGACACTGGTGATTTCATGCTGCCATCTTGAAAATGGTGAATAATAAACATGAAATACATTCAGCAACGTACATATAAACATTCAAGCATGAGATCCCACCAAATTATGAAAACATATTCATACAGAAATATACAAGAATGGGTAGAAACACATTCAGGGACAAAAAACAAGCCAATAGAGGAAGGTGGAAGGTTGCCAATTCTAAACAGATAAAAATGTTTCCTTGACCGAGACTTGAGCCATGGACCTTCAACTTGCCAGATTCAACCAATTGGTATTTGTGGTCATGTGTTCATATCCCTTTTCCCTAGACTTATCTTATATATACTTTTCCCTAGTGTGTGTGCACATATTATAAATACATAAACACAATCGTCAGCCCAAAGGTCAGTTTGATAGGTATTGGTAGAGTTCAGCCAAGATAGCATTTAATAATGGTATACTGATACTAATACCATCTGTAGCTAAACATTGACACTTATCATGCAGCCCCCTCCTCTGTGTGTGAGCGTATCCAGTTTCATTTTTGGCTGAATGGAATCAACCCATACTCATTTATCACGCGATTATTCTCACATCCCTAATTCCTGGAAGAAGAAAAGCACAACAAAGGTACAAGTTCAGATTTACTGCGCTACCATCTATGATTGATACAATTTTTCACCATGTCAATCAATAAATAAAACTTCAGAATACATTCTATCACTGGGTTTCATAGCATTTTAAACCAATGAAAAAATTTAATTTACAGCAGATAACATAAGGTTTTGAAATATTAAATTGTAACCTTATAATGTGCAATCAATACATTATTTCAACACACAGCTTTCCATTAATATAAAAAAAAACTTTCTATAATGATAGAAACTTCCTCGGCCACACTATTTTACCATGAAATGAGAGGTGAACTCTCCATCCGTTTGCCCTGAGATAATTTTGGTGCACGTCAACATAAAATATGCTGAAATCGCAAAGCCACTTATACTGTCTATGATGTCAATTATTCACTGCACACACAGATCAGAACACGATTGACGCTTAGTCTTTAGCAACAAGTTTCCATTCAATACTTATGTACAAAATTGGTATCAAGGTTCTCTGAATTGAACCAGAACACAAATTTTAACGATCACCACATCAGACAAAAAGTTCACAATTGGGATCACGGACTAAGTTTTGCATATTCCAATTCCATTATGGTACATTACATTCCGCTCTCATGCTTTTGGCCTGCAGGTTGTGTGCTACAACTTGAGTGGGATGAAAGAGTCACGGTCGTCAATGTCCTTCTCTTCCAGTTGATGGTCAGAATCTCGCTCCCTGATTGACACCCACCGCCTCACCAACACTTCTTGGACGACCACACCAGAGAGGCACTCAGGGCTCTGGAGTTCCCCCTCAGTCATAGTGGAAGGCCACTCCACACGACACAGCATCAGATCCTACAGGGGAAAATGAACTGAACTGATGCCGCGATCAACAGATGATGGTGCACAACAGAAATTAAAAGGCACGCCAAAGTGGGAAAGCATAAAACAGAGCCTGAAAAACAGTCTATAACTTTTGAGTTCAAGTGCTTTATACCTAAATGACCCAAGTTTTAAGCAGGAAGGCTCAGCAGAAAGTAACTTACATTTTGGCCTAGCGTGGTGGTGCTAAGGGCTAGAGCCACCATCTTAGTGTGTCTAAACATCCCAACATTCAGAACATATCCTGCTGTGGTAATGTGCAAACAATTGCTATTCTACTTTGCTCACTGCGAACTGAAAGCACGTGCGCTGCAACAGATAATCAGTAAGTTGTGAAGTGCGATCCGTGATTAGGTTTTTACTGGCAAAAAACCAAAAGCCAATTGAAATTCATCGGCGAATTTGTGAAGTGTACAGAGATGGAATAATGAGAGAAGGTGGAGTGAGGCAGTGGTGCATTCAGCTTAAAATTTGCAGCATCAATGCTCACGACGAGGATCACAGTGGTCAACCTAGCCTTGTGACAGATGAACTGAAGGTGAAAATCAATGAAAAAATTCATGAAAATCACCTGTTTTTGATTACGGATCCCTTGCTAGAACTTGCAACACAGCACTTTCACGGTGATGCAGAATTGCATGCTGGTGTAAACAAGTGGTTAAAATGTGAGGTGGCAGATTTCTTCAGAGATGGAATAGAAAATCTTGAGTATTGTTATGATAAATGCCTCGATTTCAATGGTGACTATGTAGAAAAATAGTTTAAGAATGTGCCTTTCAAATGCAAACAATGAAACTCTGTCTTGTCACTAGGTTCATATTTTATTTCAAAGGCAAGTTACTTTCTAGAGAGCCATCATAAATTATAACCAGTATTGCGCTAGGCAACGAAGCTTTTACAAATATGAGGAAGCTGATGACAGGGATGTCAAGGAAAGATGTAAAAAAAGGATCAGTGAAAACTTTGATATGACACATAGTTTTACAGGGTTCGTCCGGAAAATAAGTGTACTGAGCTCAGGAAAAAAAATTTATTACACTTTTACATATCTTAAGCTAATATTCCTCAAAATAGGACCCTTGTGAGTCGATACACTTGTTCCAGCGGCGTTCCCATTCTTGGAACGCTCCCGCGAAGGCATCATCGGGAACCTCTCGAAGACACGTCGTCACGGCCTCTTTGACGGCGTCCAAAGTCCCGTATCGCGTTCCTTTCAAACTCCTCTTTATCTTCGGGAACAGAAAGAAGTCCGGTGGTGCCAAGTCCGGGCTGTAGGGCGGGTGCGGCAGCGTTGCCACGCCGTGCTTGGCCAAGAAGTCCGACACGACAAGCGTGGTGTGAGACGGCGCATTGTCGTGATGCAGCCGCCAGAAGTTTTTGATCGCTGGCCGGACGCGGGCGACTCGTTTTCGAAGATTACACTGCTCTGCTATCATCCGAACACTAAGACGACGATCAGAGTTCAGTACATCGCGAACTTTTCGCACATTTTCGTCGGTGAGTGTCGTTGATGGGCGTCCAGGCCGTGGTTCGTCGTCGACCTCTTCTCTGCCCTCCACGAACATCTTGTGCCACCGAAAGATCATGTTTCTGGACATGGCTGACTCCCCGTAAGCCTGGTTAATCATACCGACAGTTTCGGTAGACGATTTCCCAAGCTTTACCGCAAATTTGATGGAATAACGCTGCTCCAAAAACTTCGGCATCGCGTTCCGTGACGTGGGTCGAGCGTGGAGGTTCGCGTTAACAGAGCTCCTCACTACACCACAGCTCAGAGCCGGCTGCCTTTTTCAGCGTCGCTTGCCAACATACCCCCCTCCAATCGCAGCCCGTCAGAGCGGTGCTGGGCGCGCCTGGAGCGGCGGGAAAAAATCAGTACACTTATTTTCCGGACGAACCCTGTACATGGTTGTTTAGGCAGGAGATTGGGTGTATACTAGTGCCTAATGCAATTCGGATGTGGAGAAGGATGGAAAAAGTATAAAGAACAAAAGGGAATGAATAACTGAACAACGCACTGGTCCACTTGATAATTTTTTTATTATTTTTAGACTGGGTTTCGATGTATTACATCATCATCCTGTTGTGTCCCTTCGAAAAGTTATTCATTATGTTTGACTCTCACCACATCATGCCTGAAGCTACTTAATTTGAACAAAAGGGAAAACAAGAGAAAATGCTAGAGTGATGAGAGAAGTGAGGACGCTGCAGGGAGAAGTCCTAAGGAGCCAGGAAAAGTGAATGCAGGGCATATAGAGTGAAAATGTGATGCTCAAGACTGTGATACATGCAGGGCAGAAGTTTATGAATGTCTTTCATTTCTGATGACAATGATACTTTTGAAATGATTCTTCCAGAATTCCCTGAGGGTTACTTCTGAGTCGTTGGTAACTTTGAAACATCTTGGGAAAACAACTTTCTCATAAAGCTTGCTGAAATTGTCCATCACACATTCATCAATTGATTGCAGTTGGTTGGAGGTGATATTCAGGGATATACTAAAGCATTGTCTATTATAAGAAAATCTTCAGGCATTTTAAGGTTCAGATTTCAGCGTTTCAAGTATAAATTTGCATCTTGTGAAGCCAGGAGATGTCATTGATACAGGCCTCAAAATTTTCCCAACCCTTCCAGGAATGTGTGAGGCTTCATTGTCACTGATACTGAACTTAATCAGTCAAAACTCTAGCTAATCAGACAGAAACCAAAATTTCACAGTCTGAAATTTTGGTTTAGATATATACAAGACTAGGTATAATGCAAATATCCCATCCCATAAAACTTTCATAACTTCATTAATACATATATCAAATGTGGAGGATTCTGGTATATAAATAAAGTAATTTAATCTGATTCCAATGCTGTTTAATTCATCTGGGCACATTGAGAGTATAGTAGCCTTAGGAAGACCAAATATCTCGAATTGTGTTACAGTGCACACACATCTCCTGGTATCCAATTTACACTATTTAATTAATTCATCCCATCCAGTTACTTTTTATAGTAAAATATAAGATATGCCACAGAGAACAAAAAATACATGTATTTGAGAAATGATTATAATGAAATTACATCTTGCCATACCTTGACAAAAATATTCATTTAGCTTTTGAAAACAATTCTTGATTAAAAAGATTTAAATCTGAATTTAAACGTCTGACACCAGTTGGCACTTCTAATTCCTGTTGGTAAATGATGGTAGATTTTAATGCCAGCATAAAGGGGCCCTTTTTGAAATGAAAAAATGGAATACTGTATCGCATGCAGCACCTCCTTTCTTTGTTTTGTGTTAAAATCATGGATATTCTCATTATTTTTGAACAAGGCACATGTTTTCTTGAACATACACACAATATATGTGAAAACATTTTACAGGTGAGAATTTGTGATCTATTAAATTAGGTCCAAACGATTCTCTTTAGAAATTTCGACCATATATCTAGTCACTCTTTTCTGCATGATGAGAAAACTTTGTCGACGCCAGTAGACGAACCCCAAAAAATATTTCCATAGAACATTAGGGATTGGATATTACCAAATTAGGCTGTTTTTAAAATGGCCTGATCTATGACCTTTACTAGGTTTCTTAAGGCATTGGGAATTATGGAAAGTTTACTGCATAAATGCCTATTATGTTCATTCCAGTTCCAGTACTTTCATCAATTACTGAACCTAAAAAGTTGGTACCACTAACGTTCCTCACAAGATTATCTTTGATTTAAAGATCTGAGATCTTTAATAAAAAGAAAGAATCGATTCTATTGATGTGTTTCTCAATAGCAAAGACTCCAATGATTATTCACACTGATATACACTTTGGTGGAGAGATAAAAGACTAACCTTGGCAATGTTTTCCGTCAACCTATTCATGCCAGAAAGCATTTTCCAGTCAAACTTGGACTCGCCATCGGCATCAAACGAGTCGATGACAACAAGGTATGATGCATGGTAGAAAGGTGGTCCATCTTTGTACAGTACTGTAAAAAGAAACATATAGAAATATATAATTGCCATTAATACATAATAATATGTATGTAATAATATTAAATACATGATATTATGTATGACACTTAAATTTGTGCCCTCTCATGGTGACCATGTAAGTATGATAAACAGGTATGGATGAGAATGGTGGATGACTATTGATGTACAGAATCCAAACATATTTGTGACATTATGATCACATTAGACTGGAAGTCCTCAATAAGCCCACCCAAATAAGTTCACACAAAAATACCAACACTTGATATGGTGAACTTCTATCGCATAGGCGATTGTAGTTCAGTTTTATTTCTTGCTTTTTTGCATACAAAAGATCTTTAACAGTGGGTGAAATTAATGCTTGTTTGGAAATAGGTTTTATGCTAGCATGCATATCGATTTATATGTCCTTTTTGGGTTTTTTAATGATTGCTTTTCCCCTTTTCTCAACCCTTTAACCACCCTTCCACTTCCACTTAACTCTTATACCTAACCCATCCCACTAGGAGCTTGCATCCCCTGCCACACACTTTTTTGGTTGATTGTGGGGTGTTAACGTAGATGTAGAAATCAACTATTGAATTCCAGATTGACGTTCCAAATATGAGGTATTTTTAGACACTAAAATAAGGACATTTCCATTGACTTACAACCGGATAAAATGCTGGCTTGTAAATTTGTACGCACAGTAAATTTCTGATTGAGTGTTCACATTATCCTGGCTGGTGATTATCCATGCATCACCAATTTGTCTGTGTATTGGTGGTTGTGGTGGCGGAGGGAAGGGTAATGGGATGGGTTGTTTACCCCTGTACATCAGAAGAGCCATGCATCATCACTGGCCATGCTGTCTGACCAAGAGGGAAGAGAAAAAACGTTTCTGATGTTGTGCTTGTTCCTCAATGGCGATGGTGTGCACAGTACTGACCCAATGCCCCCCTAAGCTATGTGGTTGACAAGTTTTAAAATAAAGCAATATGGAATCCACAAAGTTGGGGAACAAATTGGTGTCAATACAGTATCAGCTGATAGAGTTCCTGCTACATTTCAAGAGTTAATATCAGAAAAAAATTGCTCTAGGAGAAAATCTTTGATGCCGATGAAGCCAGCCTGTAATGGAAATTCTTCCCAAAATGTTTACTAATGACAGAATATCAAAAATCAGCTCCAGGGCACACAAATTCCAAAGAGAGAATTATGGTTCTATGATGTGGCAATGCCTCGGGAAATAAAAGGAATTTCTGATGATGGAAAGGGGAAAAAACACACTCTCCTTCTAAGGAGCCAAAACAAAATAAGCAAATGACTAATACAGGGCACCAAAACAGCACTTGGATGAATCGGGATATACTTGAAGACTGCTTTAAGATAAAAATTCTGCTGCCAAAGTCCATATCCCAAAGATAAATAACTGAGAAAAAAAGAATTTCCTGAGAAAGCCATTTTTTAATTCGATAACGCTACTTCAAACCACAGCAAGGACATCCTGCTTTCAAATGATGGAGAGATATTTACTAAATTTGAGCCTTCAAATGTGACCCCCAAATCTTAGGCCAATGGATCAAGGAGTGACCATGCCAATGTAACAACAGTAAAGGTGGCAAATGCCAAAGATGATTTTTGGAAGGATGAAATTCTTTCAGCTTTTTGGAGAAAAATTTCACTTATCTATGCCGTTTTGAATGCTTCAAAATGGTGAAGGGAGAAACTTGGAAGAAATGTTGGAATGAAAACTTCAGTGAGGTAAGATCTGGTCTTTCCCGGCTTATTTACTTCATGAAGTTTCCTTGGGTCTTCCACCGGGTCAGGGGTTCCATATTGGCCGACGTTTCGATGCCCGACTCATGCATCGTCATCTACCGTGAGGACAATGCACAAGTCGGGCATCGAAACGTCGGCCAATATGGAACCCCTGACCCGGTGGAAGACCCAAGAAAATTTCATGAAAAAAATATTATCTCTGTCTCTCCACTTCTAAAAGATCCGCAAATTTATCCGACACATGGAAAGCCACTAATTCTTTATCTAAATCCTTTGTTAACCACAAATTCAAACGGATACCTTGCACCAGACCCAAATGTAAAATATGTCCCATCTCCACCACTCCTTGCCTACCATCTTAACTTACAAATTCTCTCCCATCCCACAGTACACCCTCATGCGTGTGCCATAATGTAATTTACCAACTTAACTGCAAACTCTGTCCCTCTTACGTTGGGCAGAGCATCACACCCCCCAACATTCACATAAAACACATCACTGCACCTCTTGCAAACCCTCTTCTCCATTAGCCTCTCTACCTGTTCTAAAACATACCTCCCTCCAAACCATCTTCTTCAATGCATACTACTTCTTCTGCAATGTTGGGGCGCATTCCCTGCCTTTCACAGTCTCCGCAGGGGATAGAGTGTTTTGTGTTGCATGTTGTATGGTGGTTGAGTTTCGCATTCCTGCTTGTTGTGTCCTGGCTTGCGTGTTGTTGGATGGCTTTCGTGCTGCATCCTGGGGTATACTTGTTTGTTGATTTATGGTATGTGTGTTTGCATGAGTGTTGGATGAAGGGATTTTTGCATGAGTGTGTGCGCTGCTGTGGGTGTAATTTTCCATGCTGTTGTTTTGCATGTGGTATTGTTCCTTTTTACAGTTGGTGACCTAACACCCCCCGCCACACACCCTTGCGGTGGCTGGCGGGGTATTACGTAGATGTAGATAAATGCTTTATTTTCAATTATTGCCACCTTTCCCCCCTCTGATACAATGTTAAAAGCTTAAAACCCTCGAGATAACATATATTTCACTCCTCAGAGCTTGCTTTAGAGCCCAGTCTGAACCTTGCCCAAAAATAGGTTTGCTCTCCTCCTTCCTGTCGACCTCCACCCCTGCCAATCACCTCCCTATCCCTTCCCAATTTCCTACCCATCAAGCATATCCAAAGTGTTTTTCCTTCCATTGAAAATGGTGGTTATGCTACCAAAATATTTTTTTTAAATGTACCTTTTTATCTGCTTCTATGTTGTATATGCCATCAACACGCCTGTGACTAACCTTATATATACATATACAAAAATACATATAAACATGCACGTTTCTGCACGTGGATTTATTAAAATTTATACAAGCATACTCACAAAAGTCACCACCAAAACGAATTCCTGGCTTGACAACCCATCTCTTCGAGCGGAAATGGTGATATACAGCGTAAGATATTTCAAATGGCACAGTGGATGATGGGATAGAGGCACGACTTGACCGGAAGGCATTCCATAGCTCCAAAATACTCATTGGCCTCTGATATTTACTGCTCAGCATTTTCTCACTGGGGTGGTCAGGCATGGATTGCTGAACATCCGCTTCCACGACAGCCACGTCCTCCTCTTCATGGGACGACCAACCCTTCCTGGACCACTGCCTCGAGTGTGGTGGGGAATCGGCAAGGTCTATGATGGTGATAGAGGAACTATCAAGGTCACCATTCTCCTTGAGAGGAGCGTCATCTGGGTCACTAATCTCTCCACTTTGGTGAGGAGAACAAGGCATTGTTTTGTCACCATCTCCTTCTCCTGCAGGGAATTTTTGTTTCCTGGACTGACTACTGGTTTTACCATCACTCCCAGCATCATACACTATGCTCACTGAGTCACTGATTACGGATGTGGAATCATTTTTATTTTGCTGGTCACATGCATTCGCAGGAACTTGATTGGCTGTGTTTTTCACATCTGAAGCACTAATCCCTTCAACACTTTCACAGTCCTGGGTCACAATGCTTGTCTTGCCCACATTGTCTGGGGTATCACCCACACCTGGTCCCTCCTCTGAGGCTTCTCCGGAAGGAACTTTCATGGAAGGAGAATGTGTCGTCCCATCGGAAGCAGCAGGAGGCTCCTCAATCTCTTTAACAGGAGATTTGGAGACTAAATCCTTCTCAGAGTCCACCTTTGATGGGTCAACCACCATATTTTCATCCTCCTCGATGGTCATTAGAGTGATGGAACCCTTGCTAGGAGACCCAGGGCAATACCCCAAATCACATCTCTTCTTTGACTCTGACGATCCATCCACACCACAGTCACTAGTAGTACTGGAGCCATCATGAGGGCATCCCTCACCATTCTCCTTCATGCTTGATGATGGAGCATTGCCCATCTTACCGACATCATTACCTTTTTTAACAGCACCACTTGACTGTGAGCTGCAAGCATCACTGCTGAGTGTTTCATCGATCAGCACTGAAGCATCCTCACCATCCTTGTCATCATCAAACTGGCCGGACAGCAAGTCTGAGTTCCTTCCATCCCACACCACGAGGCAGCCGAGGCCATAGGCCAAGAAGAATGCCTCCTCGGGGATGAGCTGCAGAGCATCGAGTGAGGGCAGGAAGATCGAGGGGTCACTCTCCAGGCGTGGAGACTCTTGCGTTTCCTCAGGCTCAGAGTCAGAGTCAGGGATGACAATGCAGGGTGCCACCTCGCAGCAGTCACTGCCCAGGTTACCCGTCGTGGTGCTCTCCACCCCATCCACCACCTCCACCTCTGCCCTGGGTGGATCCTCCAAGAGCGTCCTCCTCCGGAAGCCACTGCTCTCTTTATGCATCCGCCTCTGCCTGGCCCTCCCCCCTGCCTGACCACCCCTGCCACACTCCACCTCACCGTCCCCTTCCACACATTCTTCCAGCTCCATCATGTCACTCTTTGGGAGGTTGATCTCAATCACATCATCGTCGTCGTCATTGCCTGAGTTCCCCATGGGATCCTCTTGGCACCCTTTCCCTTCCTCCTTCCCCGAGTTTATCAATTTATCCTGCGTGTCGCCAGACAAAGCATTTGGGACTACTCTCAACTTCTTTCGGAAGCTTTCAGTTTCGCTCTTACCATCAGTAGAATTGTTTTTGTGACCATGCATTCCCTCCCTCATCATATTTCTGCTGCCTCTTTGCCGACCGACAATTGCCCCGCCATCACTGGAAACTTCGCGCACTTCTTCTTCCTCGATGATCATCTCCACTATGTCATCGTGTGAATCATGCACTGCTGAACTATGGGTGCCCTTCTTTACTGAATTCTTTGAGCGGTCAAACAACAAAGGAGTTTGGACTCGGTCTGATGGTCTCTTATTCATTGGGAGAATGGGATTTTGGGTGCTGGACTCATCCTCTATCTCCACAATCTCGCAATCGCTGCTACTCTTGTTCAGACTTGACCTTTTGCTCTTCTCTTGAACTGACCTTTCACCTTGACGTAGCTCTTTCATCTCCTCGTCCTCCTCCTCCTTACTGCCCTTTGCAGATGATCTTCTTCCTTTCTCATCAATGGCTGCTTCTACCAATTCTGGTTCATCTTCCTGCCCCATTCCATCCCCACCCATGTCACTGCCTTCACCTCTTGTCATTCCAACAGTGACCTCTTCCTTTTGCTGTCCCTCCTCTCCTCCTCCTTTGGACTCCTCATTAACTTTCACCTTCTTTGCAGGGACCTCACATACATCCTCACTCACTTTCCCCTCACTGCCCTCCCCACCTTCTTCCACTGCTGTCTTTCCCCCTGGAGAGTTTCTGCATAAACTGGGAGACCTGTTTCTCTTGCCACCCCTTTCCTTCCTGTGATCACCCCTGGAATCTCTTTGACCATCACTGCCCTTGCTAGTATTTCCTGAAGCCTCCTCCTTGGCTTTGACACCATCCACTTCTTCACTGGTCTTACCCAACACAACCTTCTTGCCTTCCCCACTACTCTTGGCACCACACTCTACCTCCTCCTCTCTGACTCCCCCTTCCGACTCTTCCTTCACTGCCTCACTCATGGAACCAAGGCCTTCCTCCTCCCCCTTCCTCACACCATGGCTGCCTGCCACCAAAGGCTCTCCTCCTCCCTCCAATTTGGCACCCTCTAATGTTTGAGCACTGCCAGAACCCTCTTTGACGTCCAATGCCTTGGTGGTCCCATCTGAAACAAAACTTTTCTCAAGGCTACGCCTTGCGCAGCTGCTGTTTGCTGACTTGCCTCCTCTGCTAGAATCCTCCTCACCTTCCAAGCTGTCACATGCACTCTCATTCAATTCAGAAGGTGAGCCCTTCATCACCTCGGAAGATCTTGCTTCCTCCCCGTCACCTACTGCCTCTGCTCCCTCCTCAGCATCCACTTCCATTGGCTCCGTTTCACTCCCCGCTCCCTCACAGCTCTTCCTTGACTCTCCCTCAACCTTGCTTGAAGTGGCAGTAGAGGATTTTCCACCTCCGTCCACTTGGCCCCCCTCACTGGGTGGTCCATCGATTGAACTTTCCACTCCCGACCCACCCTCGCACGGATGCACATCACCGACCCCTCCCTGACGAGCCTCCAGGGTGACGTCACCACATCCCTTCCCCTCATTTCCCAACGCAGCTGCCTCGTCATGCCCATCGAATGCTTCCATGCACGAAGAGCCACCTTCCGCCACCTCCACCACTCTCTCCTTCCCGGGTGCAGCACAATGGACAGGGGCATCTGGCACGCACCCCTTTTCCTCCTGCTGCTCTCCTCCAGGGAGGGTTTCATGAACGACAGCAGAGGAATTCTTGTCCAACCGTGCACTGTCCTCACTCGTGCCGGGTTTACTCAAGTCCGGCACCACTCTTTCCACAGCAATCTCCTGAACCACTGCGCCACACTCTTTCACCTCACACACCGTACCCTCAACGTCTGGCTTCCCTTGATGACGACCATTCATGGTCACCCTCCTCTCACTCTCCTTGTTCCCACTACCATCTCCAGGCAGCACTTCACTTTCCACGTCAGGGGCTCCTTCTCCCTCTGCCACTCTCCCTTCAGGACTGTCCGATGCTGCATTTTTCTGAGGTGAGCCTGGCGGGAAATTAAGCATTGGATATTTATTTAGAAACATTCCCAGGAAATATCTATAAGAAGACAAAATAGAGTCCATCCAGAATGAGTTGGCCAACACTCAGCAATATACCTGGGAACCCACGGTAAACAAGGAATGATATTCCAGGACATTCATAGGTTTTATAAGACTGAAATTGCCAATTTTTTCAGACTGTTTTCCTGAAATTGGGGACACAGATGATCTCATGAAACCATAATTAAAATTTTGACTTTTAGAAAACATAAATTACACTCTACTGAGAATTAACTCTTTTACCATGCCCATTAAATTGAGAAAAGATTCTTTACATCAGGAGAAGCATTTGTTTGATGGAAAAACCAAAAACTTTGAATTTGTTTTCAAACATAGCTCAAACCAACTACGAAGAAACAATGACAGTGACATCGTGGCTGTAAGTGAATGGAGGAAGAAAAGTAAGTAATATATTTCCTGGATCCAAAAGAAGAAATTTTGTTTTTCACAAAACTTTTAAAATAAAGCATTTCACATTTTCTGGCACAACTACATATTACCAACACAGTAGTAAAGGAGGTCAAAATATTTAAGTCAACTTTCAAGAACTAATGGCAACAGGGTAGTATGAAATGCATCTTGGGCAATGGGAGGTGAATGTGGCCATGATGCGGAATTAGTTGGTGTGACACACGGTTTGTTCTTCAAGGGAATAGAGTTTGGCGGCATGAGGAAGGAGAAGGGAGGGGGGTGAGAGAGAGAGGGGCGATGGTATACACACCTGAGACACGATGGCTGACGCTGAGGAGTTTCAGCCATGATAAAATAACTTACAAGAAAGCCCATGATTTTCAAACTTGAATTTTAAAAAAAAGAGGATATTGAAGTTTCTAAGCATTTCATTATTGCACCCTGTCTCCCCTTATTTAAAAAACTTCACATTCTGCCCCTTCCATGTACATGCATATCATCAGTTTTCTATCTTACCATGATCCCTTTAAAAAATGTTATTAAAAATATCCAACGAATTTTAGAATGCTAATTACAGCTATGTAGATATCTGTACAGGTCAATAACTTTTTCCTAATTGCAATTGGGAAAATTTTCTTAATCGATGCCACAAGGTCTAGTTAATAACTACTACCAACATTTATCATTTTGTACTATCACCTGGCCTGTAACATATACTATATTTCTAATATTCCGTTTCCATTTTTAAACTTTTTAAATACTAATTAATATTGATATTTTGTTTACATTAATTAATTTAACTAGGTATGTTTGTGTACCTGTGTACCATCTGAAAATGCCTTTCATGCATTTCAAATCAAAATTCTTCTTTAATTTTAAATTATATTTTAATTCTCAATAAAAACCATGTAACTTTATGTAATTTATACCCGTTTGTAAATGTATTTTTATAATTGTGGAAACAATATATGTTTTTTGCCTTCCTTTGAGTAAAAGGGTTATTCCCATTAAATAAATTGATCAGTGTCAAGGGTAACATTCAATACTACAATAGCAACGATAGCTATCATTATTATAATACTGGATCCTTAAAAAAACTAGCACCAAAGATTTAACTAAACTAAACATATGGTCCTCATTCTTTAAAATAAGTTAAATTTCAATAAAAATATTCCTTGGCAGTAACTTTTAATTAAGTCATCCTCTAAATGTGCATTGCATTGCAACAATTTCAGAGGGTAAAAATCATTCGCCTTGACCGGGATTTGAACCTGGATCCCTCGAAGTCTGGCCGATTGCTTTATCCAGTTAAGCTACCGAGGCACCCTCTAACATGCCGAGATTTTAGGGGCTTTAAAGGAACAGAATGTTGTGGCAAAATACCATAGATTCAATAACACAGGCATACATAGTCGTGTGTGATGTGTCGCAATCCACGAGGTTAAAGCCAACTTCAAACCCTAAGGGTTTTTCGCCTTTGACAAATTCCAAGAAGCTGCAGGGTTACCTGGCAATGTGAGGAATCTCAGCAAAATGTACCTTTTTAAGGAAAAACTTTGCAAATATCTGTTAAATAATATGTTTTACTATGTCGATGAATACCTTGAACGGTAATTTGCAAACACTAACATATTTTGACGTGTCCTATATCTGTACAACAAATCTTTCGATAAAATAAATGATTTGATTTATATTTATGATAGTCAATTTTATTACAATTTTGAGGTGCTGCGAAGAGAATTACATGGAGAATCCACAAAACTGATAATCTGCATATGGATAATCAAGAGTTTACTGTATCAGAAGGAATTTCCTCTCGCAGAGTGCTAATAATAAGGAGTTTACAGCAGCATTTTTTGTTCCAAACTGTTCAATTATGTGCTCAAACTAATGAGAAATGCACCTGGAAACTCCAGTGTTAATGATATTCTACATCACTCTCTCTTCCTTGATATCAGCAGCCACCCCTCCCTCCCTCCACCAACATGACCCATGTCATAAAACCTCATTCAACAGTCCACCCACATCTCCCTCTCTTTCCTCCACTGAGCACTGCTAACTCACCAGCGCCACTTTCCTTGTCTGGAGGCACTAGGATGTAGCCACACTCTGCTGCCCACTCCACTCTCCTCTTCCAATGGCGCTCACGCACAACAGGAACATCACCAACACTCTGCTCATATCCTCGACGACAAAGGAACCTCTTTCCAAAGTAGCCCTGTTGTTTTCATAGGAGAAAGAATATTGTGAATTCACCCTCAATGAATTCAAACAGTTTGTGATCCTTTTTCAACATCTGACGCACATCACTTACAGCTCATATTTTGTTACTCAAAAAGTTTAGATGCATGTAAAAAAAAGTGCAGCAAGGCCACACAATTACAGCAATCATCAAGTGCATAACAAAATCAGCCTGCGGACCATGGTATGAAACTGTCGTTTGTGGTATTCACCTTAATGCATTCCTCATGAAATTAAGAATATACCAAAGACTTTCAAAGATTGCTCTCCAGAAATTTGCATCTGGGGGTTGGTTTGATAGGAGGGGGCAGAACTTGACCTACAGCATTGGAAATTCGCAAATCCAGGGAGAAGGTGCTTATTTTCCAAGTCTCCCAGTTTCCTACAATACCCCAGCACCAAGATGATCACAGAGCTTGGACTTTTTGCAGCAGTGGTTGCCCACCTCAAGGATTAGTCTGAACCTCTACCTACAGGGCAACCATTGTCAACCCAAATGCAATTTATGTTAACTGAATCCATATAATAGGAAATATAAACCAGATTTTTAAAATTCTACGTAGCCATCAGCCTCTTCCACCATTTCTGAGACAGATTAGGTTGGCATTTGTTAGTAGGTGGTCAGCTTATTATTTATCACCATCAGTAGTGAGGAAATGCCAATAATGCAATGGGAACACAGCAGAAATGAAACTAAGAATCTGGTGCAAATTGTGAGTGCATCATGAATTTCCCACACTCACTTGAGACGGGTGTGCAATTATCTGTTGAGTGTAGGCATTCATGATGAATATCTTTCCAATGCCCTTTTGGAGAACAAGCTCTCGAATCAAAATGGTGATCTGATATGATTCCCTTATTAAACATGATACCTTCACATATATTTATTTAACAAACTAGCAGAAATCCACATTTACCAGAAAACACAAAAAAATTATTTTCTAAAAAAATCATTGAAGAAATTTTTAAAATAATATATACAACGTGTTGTTATAACAAGTTTTATTGGCAGAAATTTGTGAATTAAGTCTCAGGTTTAAGGTAAGATCAAATTTTACCAGAACAAAGTCACTTTTGTAATCACTACGTTCATTGAAAAATTAACCAAAGTTCGATTCTTACTATCCCCGCCCATTAACTTTCAAACGGAGGAATGATGAAAGTGAGAATTTAATGAACCCCATTGACTCAAGGTAATTTTTGGCTCTCTGGGCCAAAAATTGACTTTGGCTCTCACTGAGGCTCTCTACCCTATGGCAAGATATTTTTCAGGTGCACCGGTTCAGATTACTTTAAATTTTGTTTTTTGACATTTTTTTATAAGGAGTCAATGCTATACATTAATTCGTATTTAATATTGATAGTAATTATATCAATTTTTAACCTGCCGCTTTAAGAAATGCACCTCATGCCGTTTGTGAAGACTTCGTCATAGTTGTCTATGTAGAAGTCCAGGTAGCAATGACACTTTCATTGCATTGGGTTGGCCATCCGTTTGGAAGGTTCTTGTTTCATCATGCATTGAGAAATTAAATATCCAGTTGAACAAATACGTCATTTTGTAGACAATGTTGACGCTGGATAATAGAATTACTCCAAGAATAATTCAAACATTAGCCCAAACCGGAGTAAAATAATTCAAACATTAGCCAAACCCGGGGGTAAAATAAATGACGCACCATTGTAGATATTTCATGCATATCTCCAGGATCATCAACCATCACCGAATCTCCATCAAAAACACCCATGTAGCTTGGCCAAAGTTCTTTACATGGTGGGATCCCCAGTTTGTTCCAAAATATAATGGGGTATGGGTCTCTGAGAAGAGTTCCTGGTTTAACTTTCTTCTTTTTCGGCTCTCGGAGCTCACCTTCGGCAAGCCTGAATCGCCAAATCAGATAAAAAGCAAGCATTAACGCTTTCACTCAATTCGCATTTTGTAGACAGTATAGTGAAATATAACACATTGTAGGCATCGAATCACAAAAAAACGGTAAGAAGATGACTATTATCATTGTTTTTTTATTAATATGACCAATAACAGATTATTTATCTAAGTTCTTTGGCTAAATGCTAAGCATTTGCAGTTGGTTGAAATAATGCATGAAATGATTGAATAATTAGTACAATGTACTAATACTCTAGATATATTCCATAGACAGCGCATCACTTGCCAGATTACCAATAAAAAGTGGTTCATTATCGCTTAACAATGCTTATGGACCCTCCAAAATTCCCCTCATCATTTTACATTGACATTATGTTCTACCAATACTAAATGTAATGCATTTTAATGAAGAAAAAAAACGAAGGACTCTGCCTGATAATATGATTAATCTAGATATTATATTTCAACATACTGTAATCTCCCATGGTTCATTTTATAAGAGAAATTCAGTCTCGGGCCGTCATAAAACACTTTCTTTCTACCGAACCGGTGCTGTCCATATGAATTTCGTATCTTTTTTGTTTTCAGTAGATAATATGCTATTGAATCTGCGAAACCCGCGAAACCGTACGTTGATACCAAACCAAAATCTCTGAAATATTCTTGATAATCGGTCGAACGTAAAGGAATTTATAATGTTTTCGCATTCGAGGACATTGTTCACACTCAATGACGGTACAAAATTAAAATATGTCATCTTAAAGTCAAGTTTTGATAAAGAAATTGTTGCTAGCCTTATTCAGGTGAAATGTTAATTCACTGTGTGATAATTTTTTTTAGATGTATTTAGAGTTACCTTTCAATACCAATTGCATGTCTACCGTTTTGTTATTCATCTTTAGTGGGGAGGTGGATCTGTATCACTCGAAGATGAGCCGGTTGACGGGGCGGTCAATTTGTCATGCAGGCAATTGCACGGTACAAATCATGACGTGTTTAACACTTCTTTTGTACATGCCAGTTGTCTAGTCAATAAACTCTTAGATATCAGTGGCTTTAGGTAAGTTCGAAGTTATTGTCTTCACCTTGAAATTGAATTCGTTACTAAATGTTTTAAGATAGCAGTAGTTATTCGAAAACTATTCTTAGTTATTTCCTACGCACTCCGTTCAACGAAGTTGGAAAACTGTTCATCTTTCCGTCTGCTTCAGTATAAATTTCCTATTTGAACATAATTGTGTTGTAATTTGTTTGAAAAATATAATGTTTTAAAAATAGAATTATTAGAGCTCATGGCTGATTTGCCCAGTAAAGAGTATATCGATATTTAGCTTTTTAAATGAGACGGGTAACTGATAGTTTGTGTCCCCTATCAATTGCTTCAGATTAGGAAGAAGACAATTGGGAGAGAAATCTAAGAGTGTTTCTAAAGAAAGTGCACAGCCTACCTCGGATACTACATCAGTAAAATTACCTTCGTCTGACAATGGTAAGTTACTACTTCAATAAATCAGTCCGAGAGAAATTTTTTTCAATGCTCTCTTTTATCAGGAGAATGCTGTTCTGGTCTGTAGTTTAAACGCGAAACCGTGATTTATAATATCCTTTTAGTATGCATTAAGTTATCTGTATTCATGGTAGCATGCATACAAATCATCCAAATAGTATTGCAAAATGCAAAATACTGCCAACTGCCTTTGTAGGCAACTGCCAACTGCCTTTTCCACTTGTTAAAAATTAATCACGAGCCAATTTAAAAGCACTGCATCATCTTGACCTGAGGGTGTGGTACATCCAAACCTGGCCCAAAGTAAATGTTTAACTGGTGAAAAAGTGCTATTACTATGTAGTGATTATATTATTCCATCTCCAACATATGCCTGAAACTGCAACTTGACCAACTGCCTATATACCCATTCGTCACCGAGCTTTCTCTCACTTTATCAACCCCTCTTTTCTATGAGGGTGGTTGGAAAAGTCTTTGCATAAACAAAGACCACTTATTATTTTGGGATAAACGATTCCTATTTTTCAAAATCCGTCCAAAGGGATAAAAGGAAATCAGAAATGATAGAGAAAAAGAGGGAGATTAAATGCATTTCGATGGATTAAATCCATGTGGAAAAAGGGTGAGACAATGAAGTCTAAATATGAAGTTGTCGACACTAATCATTGAAAATTCTCCAGCGAGTGATGGGGCCTAAACAGGGAGTTTAGCATCTCCATGTTCAACACTCAACCATTCCTCATAGCACCTCTCATCTCTCCCCAATTCACACCTTCATTGGCCACCGAAAACCTTTCAAGAAGCAATATTTCCATTTGTTCTGAATTTGAGGTCATTCTTAATAAGAAATATGAATTCAATTGTTCCAGGCTCAACTTTGGGGAAGTTCATGTTCATTAAATGAAGAACACAATGTATATTTTAACATCCTTTACTTGCGTACAACTAGTTTCCTGATGATGATGCCTAAGCATTGAAACTAGTTGTACACAAATAAAGAACAGTGGAAATATACATTGTGTTCTTCACTTAATGAAGAAGTATCAAGTTACAGCTTACCATCTTTGATGCTGTTCAGTGATCTACTCAAGTTGTTTTTATGTTGGCAACATTGTTCATTTAGAAAAGGTTTGGGCACTTGTTACTCAGTTAAATTTTTTTCACCAGTTTACGCTCTGCTTTTTACGCATATTTTATCTTAATCCATTAGGTAGGTTAATTTTTAAATGTATATTGATATTTTGTAATCACAATGTAAACATACTTAACGAAAAGGCTTATGTTAGCTCATTTCATGGTAAAATTATTTTCATTAAAAAGGCAGTTATTTTGTAATAAAATGTGTTAATTTGAAATGCAACATATGCATCAAAATTATAGTGTAATGAGGTGAAGTTTTAATTTAGCAACCTTATTTATCTATAACCCGGCCGACCCCGGTGGCGGCGGGGTAACGTCATCGTCTGACATTCCAAGGGTCGCGGGTTCGATTCCCGCCTGGGTGAGTTTTCCTCCACCTAGGGCTTGGGTGTTTGTAAATGTGATCATTGTTATCGTTGTTAATAGTTCGATGTAAAGGCCAGAATGCGCTGTTTTCGGACTTATACTGAATAAATAAATAAATAAACATTTTAAAACAATTGCCCTTCGTTAAATTGTTTGAAATAGGTTTTTTGCTCTGCATTTTCACCTCCTCAGTAGCCAAAGTGTAGAGCAATATCATTAGAAAAATTAAAACCAAAGTAGAGCAATGCATCAGAGACCAGTAGCTTGGGTTTAGGAAAAGTAAGAGGACAAGAGAAGAAATACTAGCATTGAAGCAGATATTAGAATGAAGATGAGAGGTAAATAGATGAAAATTATATCATTATAATTAATGCTTGTAAACTTAGAAAAAGCATTCAGTGTAGTAGACTAGAAACTCCTTTTTTCAAATTATGAAAGAAGCACTTCCAGCCGTGGAGATAGAGGATCAGTCCAGCACCCAGAATACTATTCTCTCAATCGCACATTCTCCCAAAATAAAAAGACATTGATTGCGAGTGAGAAATTAAATGGTGTAACTGGGTGGAGAAGGGAGTGATGATGGATGGTTGCATGCCAGATTGCACTGGGGTGAGGGGACCAGAGGAAGAGATTACGCAGGCAGTGGCAGAGTATGTGTGGTGTAGGTTTAGTTGCGGAGTATGTGAGGGACTAGGGCTCAGAGGGACATTGAAAGGAATCAAGCACCCTCTCTGTATTTTGAGGTGGATTTTTTTGGTGTGGCAAATGAATTTTCAAGGTGGTATTGTAGGCCAGAGTTATTAGCTGGAGGGTCCTTGGTTTAAAGTCCAGGTGATGCCTCTAGATACATGTGACCAGGGTTTCCAATTTGTGTGATTTCCTTGACTTCGGAAAACACTGGTAACAGAGAAAAGAAATGGACCCCATCATTAAACTATGAGTGAAAATTTCCCATTCTGTATGACTTAGGGCTAGGCAGGCCTAATTAAATTGAACTTTGAATTTAAAAGTTGTTGGTTTTATTTTGTTTTCTCTGATGAAATTCTGACGTTCATAAGAAAAGCAAACTTGATGGCTTGTGTTCAATTTTTTAAATTTATTCTACAACTCTGCTATTCCTTCTGAAAACGTTTTGTTTGAATTAGATGTAGGAAACATTCCTTTTTATTTCTGGGTTTGAGATCAGGCTTGTATTGTTTGAGATTGGTGAATCATTGGGTTTAATACCTTTGTGACAGTTCATATGAATTTCCCATCGGCACATGTAATCTCCCATTGTTTCTACTTACTTGTGCTATTTTACCCTCTCTCCCTCTGTCTTCATTACTTGGGGGTTAATCATTCACAGCATGTCTCATCGTAATGGAAATTGATCTTTTGAAATATTTTTATTTCTATTGAAAAATCGTACAAATACATACATGTAAATGTAGAACTATGAAGATGCTATGGTATGGTAATTTTGGCTACAATTAAAATTAAATAATTGACTTTTTAATTCCACACACATTATTTAAAAACACAACCCAGGTTTCGACGTTGAACGTCATCATCATGTGGTCCTCATAGAAGTAAACTTGGTATGTATACCTTCTGATCGAGGGAGGGGGTTGGTCAGAGATGTAGGAGGGAGGGCGAAGTGGTAAAAAGGTTAAAATGTAGCTGTGAAGAAAAGAAAATTCCATATTTTGGTGTCCGTCAAAGATGTAATTCTCTTTATTTCCCTGCTGCATTTGAACCTTCTTACCCCTCCACCCTCCCTCTCTGACCAACACCCCTCCCTCGATTAGAAGGTATATATATCAAGTTTACTTCTATGAGGATCACCTGATGACATTCAATCTTGAAATCTGAGTTGTATTTTTAAATGAAGTGTGAAATTAAAAAGTCAATAATTTCATTTCAATATGTTATGGAAACTCCATAAAGTTACGCCGGAAACAAGAAATTTGGCAACAATTTTTGCTGAAAGTGAATTATATATGTAATGATAATATGAAATCAAAGCAATAAAAAAATGATTAAAATCTTAAGTTTAAATTTTGCATATTAAATATTTTGTGTTGATCTTTAATCCCTCTGGGAATGATATGCGAATAAAAGAATGTAATTTGATTGCTTTCCTATGTTGGCACTTGTCTGTGATGATTTGACGTCCTTCTAATCCCATAACCACTGCCAACTGTGCTATGGTCCTCATTGTACTGCAATGTATGTATTATTTAATAGCACACAAAGAGCACGTAACCTCATAGGTACTCATACGATATGTCTGCCATTTTATACTTTTAAGAATCAACCCCAGATGTGGTGTTGGCATGGCTTAAAAACACCCCATCTATAGGAGTGTCAAATGGAAAAGGAGAAAAGGAGGAAAATGAAATATCAATGGCCAGTGCGTCCACTATTGTCACCCCCATCTATGAGGCAGAAGGAAAGGCAAGCCTAGATTCAGTTATTTGGCCAGATGACTCTGCTTCAGCGGTGAAGCCCAATTTCACTGGGGCATCACCTGAAGGTTTGCCAGCGTTGGGAAGAGACCAGGATGAAAGAACTTCACTGGAGAGGAGGACAGTGCAGCGTCGCATTCAAAAGTGGTTGGATAGAAGCTCTTCTGAGAACTCTGATGATGAAAGCGAGTGATATACACTTGTGTTTTTACTTTGAAAGTGTCTGGTGTTTTGAGAAAGAGAGGTGTAGACCAGAGCTGCCACGTGATGCTTTTAGAGTAGAGCTTTTAGGCTGTAGCACTAAAGGGTCAACATCTAGAAGATGCAAAGGCACAATCTATTGCTGCCCAAAGACAGGCTAATGGTTCGATTAGAGTCATTTATATTTAAATACTGAAAAAATCCAGCATATTGTATGCAGTCTTAAATAAAAAAATAACTGAAATTGTATCTTCTAAAATACTAGGAATTAATATTGGTGCAAAACTGAACTGGGAGACCGACATCAGTCAGATCTGAAATAAATTCAGTAAAGCTGTTTATATGTTAACAAAGCTCAACTTTTTCATTTAAAATTATTATCATTTAACTCTTCACCATGCCTTCTTTCAATGTCATTTGAATAATTGCATTGAGTTACGGGATCATTTCCCACATGTGAAGCTAATCTTGCTACTGCAAAGGAGAGCTATTTGCTCTCTTGCTAATATACCACTATCTAATTCTTACTAGCCTTTTTTTATAAGGTTTGGAATCATGACTGTATTTAGTATATATATCTTTAAGACTCTGATTCATGTGAAAGATTATCTAGAAACTTGCCAGTTAAGATCTCACATCATAACTACACCATAAGGGGTAAAGCGAATCTAAATACTACTTATTGTACATTGTCCTCAACTTACAACTCATTTCATAATGTGACAACTTGACTGTATAACTGGCTGCCTACTCAGTTGAAATCAGACTGTATCCTGAATTTCAAGAATAGCGTATATACCTGATTACTTGCTGACCCACTTTACTCAATTGATGAATTCTTTTGTGACAATCTCCATCACATTTAAGAATTTATGTTTATATAGTAAGTAATATTAATTTTTGGGTCGCGGTAGTCCAGGGGGTAGTAAAGGGAGCGTTGGACTACTGACCGGAGGGTCCAGGTTTGATTCCAGGAAAAGTCTCTGGGCACCTGCAGCTCCACCCAAGCTATGTGATTTTTTGGGTACCAGATCTTCCTGGGAAACCATAACCGGCACAGGGAAAGGAACTGGCCCTGATGTTTGAATTTCACATGCCATCAGGCTTAGTACTGGGTGAACTCTACCATCAACTACCAAACCAACCTTAGGGTTGATTACTGTGTTTATGGTTTTTTTAAAATATTAATATAGACAAAATTTAATATGGTCGTACCATTTATCAAAATGATTCAAGTATTATTATTACTGGGCAAGGTGACTTAACTCTGATGATTTAAAGGCTTCTGTCAATTTGTATAGGTGGTTTAATCAGGACAGAAATTCCCATTTTAAATTAGGTACACGATGCAACAATTTCAGAGTGTAAAAATCATTCGCCTTGACTGGGATTCGAACCCAGATCCCTCAATATCCGGTCGAGTGCTTTAGCCACTTAAGCTACCGAGGCGTCCTCTTAAACTCTGAAATTTTGGGGCTTTTAAAGGAACAAGGTGTTGTGACGAAATACCGTACATACAATGTCACAGGCATTTGTAGTCGTGCGCGATACGCCACAGTCCACGAGGTTAAAGCCAACTTTAAAAACTTATGGTGTTTATACTTTGACAAATTCCAAAGAAACTGCGGGAGATGCCGCAACAGTAACTTTTAACGGAGTCATCCACTAATGTGCATTTCAATGCAACAATTTCAGAGTGTAAAAATCATTCGCATTGATACTGTTGCGGCATCTCCCACAGTTTCTTTGGAATTTGTCAAAGTATTAACACCATAAGTGTTTAAAGTTGGCTTTAACCTTGTGGACTGTGGCACGTTTTTCTTCAAAGTTGTTCATGTAAAGGTCAGCAAGGAGTGTTGATAAAGGAGACCCCATTGCTAAGCCTTCCACTTGTCAGTAGTATTCATTGTTGAACTGGAAATAGTTTTGTTCCACACAATCTCAGTAGTGACATAAATTCATTGAGGAAGGGCGGTTCGGCCCCAGTACTCTTTCCACCACTACCAATGCTTCAAAAACCAGGATACTTGTGAAAAGGTTTGTAACATCAAATGACACTAGGATATGTTTGGGGGGCAGGGAACCTTTCCCTCATGGAAAGACCTAACTACCCTGCCCCCTCCACTGTGAGCCCCACTAATAGCCTTTCCTGACCCTTTAACATCCCTCTCTTCCTTTCCATCAAGGCCGATCACAACCCCTCCTCTTTCCCCTCTCTCTCAACCACCCCTTCCCCCACAAGAATGGTATATAAATGGACTTCAACTCGAGTAATGTGTACCTGATGATAATTCCTAAGCATTGAAACTAGTATTACCAAAATAAAGAATAGTGGAAAACATTTTTTTCTTCATTCTATGAACATACACAAAGTTGAGCCACAAACCATCGAATCCATAACTTCAGTTTCAAGGACAGCAAAGGTAGTACTTTGGATCATCAAGATAATGGGAGAGAAAAGGGTAAATGATTACCTGAGAGAAGATTATGTAATGAAAAACTAATAGAGAAGTGTTGGTCATGGCTGGGGGAAGAGAGGAAGTTGCTGGGATATGTACCGGTTGGGGGCGTTTGGTGTTACATCAGGACAGACGTATGCTAGTCTAAATTAATCAGTCCTTGTGTCTATCAAAAAACTATCCCCTCCACTAGAGCGCAGTTAATAACATTTCCATTGTTTCTATTCTATTTTTTTGACATATTGGCACTTGAAATTCTCATACAAATTAATCTATAGACACTGTGATCCTTAGGGAAATAATACGTATGAAGATAGTCATTGACATCACAATTGAGCTTCGCAGCAAGGGAATCTTTCAGGATGCCTTTTTAAAGTGTGACCACCTATGGAATACTTATTACAGAAAATGACTAAGAGTAGAGATCATTTGTGCTGTTAGGTAGGTACATATTTAAATTGGTGGGTCCTTCAGCTCTGATGGTCATTTGCACCAATTCTAGCCAACAAAAAACTCAGTGCATATATATGTATCCTCAATGGATAAATCAGAAATATCCTTAAAATCATACTCTTGAAATTAATACATTCTAGTACTATAACTGATTAAATGCACGCTGTCAGCTCCAGTGGTGTAACGTCCTTGCCTGCCAACTCAAGATGTCATGGGTTTGATTCCAGCATAGGTGTACTTCCTCCACCTAAGACTTGGTTGTTTGTAATTGTGTTTATTATTATTCATATCGTTGTTTAAAGGCCAAAAAGTGCTGTTGTCATATTAATGATAAATAAATAAATAAAACATTAAATTGTTGTTTTTCTCAGGACTATCTCCTAGACTATGAATTTATTTTTCCTAAATATTCAGATTTTCATACACAGCTAAATAATTTTCATAGTCCATCAGGAGATGCTTCCCACTCAATGGAGAGTCAAAATAGGGCTGTCATTCAGTTAGCAGAAGAGATGCGAGAGGGTCCATGGACATATCCAAATATGTGATTGCGACCTTTACTGCTGCACAGGCTGGCCACTCCTCATGAAAGTTAGCCACATTGATGCCATGTGATTCAATATGAAAAGTTCAATTTTTCGTAATAGTACCCATAGTCCCCTCAACTACTCAAGGTTTAAGCTACTCAATATAGTCTTCTTGTTTCCGGCTATTCCAACAAGACCGGGAATGTTATTTCCACTCCTTTCTCACCAAGGGACAAGATGGTGGAGTGAATATCCTGTACAAAAGGGTGTGTGAAAAATATGCCAGATATGCTTTACAGCGTAAGGAGTCAAACTAGAAAGTGAGTGTTGCAGAGTTAAATGTTTCTAAATGCTACCTCAATGGCCAACAATTCTGCTGCAAACATGGCACACAGTGGGCCCAGCTTAGCTTTCAAGATTCAATGATAAGACTACATGATATGGTGGCAGGGTAATGCCCTCCTACCTGCTGCTAATCCTGAGGATTGAGGGTTCAAATCCCATGTGTGTGGGTTTGCAATTGTCTTTCTTGTTATTCCATGTTTAAAAAAATTATCAAAGTCTACATTATTGGATTTGAATAAATGTAAATTAAAAAAAATACATTATCATTTCATAACATTCATCAAATACCCTACAGGTATTTAATGTATTTTGAAGATACTCTTGAAATGGTTGGACAAACAGAGAATGACACAATATTATGCGGCCGTCAACTTTCTGATTATGCAAAGTTATCAGAAAAACTGATGACACTGCCTTCCAAGAGTATCATACAAGGCTATGAATGACTGGACCTTAATTTGCTCAATGGATTAATTTCACATAAATCCCATCCTATACAAGCACATTAATGGATCCTGGAAATGTGTGCATCTAAAACAAGGGATACAGTCACATCAATCGGGAATATAAAATTAATCAATAAGATAAAGCATACTATGGCATGGGGAAAGTAACTGAAGGGCTCATACTGATTAAAATAATTGGAAAAAACTTCAAAATTACCTAATTAGAAAAAAAATTTCACAAGAACTAAAGGTTGATTTTGATACCATTCCAGTTTGAGGTGACCAATCAACAGGAGAAAAACTGCTATTAAAAAATCTCTTTTATGGCTTGTAGGTAATCTCAAACATGATCCAACTAACAGGATGGAAGATGCCGTAAATTAAAACTTTTCTTAGCATGATAACTCATTATTCTCTGGCAAATCTTAAGTGTTGATAATTACCATCCCAAACAATATGTTATCTCTCCAATCTAACTAAACCTTAACATTATAAAAGAATGATGAGAGTTGCTTGTACATAAAGAAAATTCCCTCTAGGCCTTGACCGTAAACCTGGAAGGATTCTTCAAAATCCTTTCTTATTTTGGGTTAATTGAAGTTTATAAATTAATGAGACTGTCATTTTTCCCAAAGGCATTAGGAATTACAGAAATGTGCTCCCTGAAGATGAAGGTACTTTTCCTGAGAGGAACTAGTGGAAATGTATCCAAACCAGTGAAGGAGAAGTTTATTCTAAGGTATAAGTCATTCATGACATACTTCACCAATAATAACATAATGCGCTTTTGTCTGTCATTACATAATTTCAAGCATCCTGTTCACCTCTTCTTTTAAGTTTAATGCAACTTTTCATTCTTGGTCATTATCATTTTCCCACTTGTGGGTCATCATATTCTTTCAAATTGAGCCATTATTGATTCCTAGCAGGTCCAAGTGAAATTGAACACACTTAAAACATTAACATATGAATATTCTTTCCAATGTTACAAGTTGGTCTAAAGGTCTGAATATGAATAACACTGACTGTACTTACCATAATTTTTATTACAATGCCAATAAATTATAAGTCTAATAGGGAGAAATATATTTCATATGGTACAAATTGCATTAATTTTAAAACCATAAAAATTTTGGAGATCGTTTATGGTTCATTATGTTCATTCAAGTTTATCTGTTTCAGACATTTTCTTTGAGTGATTGTGGCAAGATAATATATCCTTGAGGTTTACAAGTGATTTTTCCTTAATTGGACAAATTCAGAGTCCCTCTTCTTCTAAGCGCCACACCCTACCAAGCATTATGCGTCTTTTAACATAGTTTGTTTTTTTCAGTAACACATCTGCAAATGCCGGCTGGACTGGCACTCATAGTTTCTGTCTGGCATTCTACCCGGTAGTCTCGAATTGCAGCGAGAACAATTTATTATGTAAATAAAATATAATCCACACTTTAAGATGCAGTACCTATCATGACATAATATTATTAGTTCAATATAAACAATTATTTTGAGGTTTAATGATAATACAGATTATTGTACCAACAGTGAAGAATAGTATACCTGTCATTTTCAAAAAAAAGCAAGTGGGAAACAATTATTTCACACCAGAAATGTCAAAAAGATAAGTAATTTCACAGAAAAATCAATATGGCACCTCAATGATTTAAGTTATTTCAGTTACTTCAGCACTAGTACTTACTTCAAAATTTCATCACAAATAGCAGACGACTCTAGGCATGAGAATGCACCTTGTGTAAAATGTGGACTGAATCTACCAGTCAATCCCAAGCACCACGAAATTAGAATGGAAGAATATGTTAAGAGTACTGAACATGGACTTGGTTCTCAAATTTCAAGGCAGGACGGACACCCAAGGATAATTGTGAGAAAATTGAATGCAAAAATCTAACAAAGAACCTTGATGAGCCATGTAACATAATTACAGGCATGCGTGACATGATTTCAAATGGCAGATGGGTAAATGGGAGTTTGAACAACATCCCATTCACTCGGGGTGTGGTGACAGAATTCAGAGACTTACATTTAGCAAATTACAGCAGTCTTTGCCACGAGGATAGGCTGAAAACTAATGCACACATGCTTGTAGACCACAAACAAAATGACCTTCAGAAGCACTCCTGGTGGCATGTGGCAGTAACATTCCCCCTTCAACACGCGTGTGCAGGTTTGGAGTCGTTACATTCATCCAGTGATTTTATTTTGAGAAGTGGAAGTATGGAGACTGGTTCTATTGCTATGTCAACCTGAGTTAAACAGCATACTGTGATCGAATTTTTAATTGCTGAAAAAGTAACTCCTACTGAGATTCATCGTCGTTTAAAGGCCGTTTATGGTGACAATGCTGTTGATAGGTCTACTTTAAATCGATGGGTACTAAAATTTCGTGGTTGCCATCCTGGAAAAGCCATAATTGTTGATGAAACACGCAGTGGACGTCCAATCACTAGATTTGATTCAAAATGACTGGGGAATCACTCAAAAGTGTAATGCAAACCATATTGGAATATCCAAAGAATGTGTCGGCTTCATTGTTGAACAATTGGGATACCCTAAAATCTGTGCACAATGGATACCAAGCCGTCTCACAGATGAGAACAAACAGCGTTGATTGGAATGCTGCGAGCAAAACCCTCATTACCCCGATCTTGCACCTTGCGATATTTATTTTATTTTCTTAACTCAAGAGACACCTCAAGGGTAATAATTACACCTCGGATGATGAGGTGATGGCAAAAATTCGATAACAGCACGCTGTTTAACTTGTATTGACATAGTACTAGAACACATCTCCGTACTTCCGCTTCTCATAATACACTGGATGAATGTAACGACCTCAAACCTGCACATGTGCGTTGAAGTGGGACTGTTGCTTCCACATGCCACCAGGAATGCTTCTGATGGTCATTTTGTTTATGGTCTAAAAGCATGTGTGCATTAGTTTTCAGCCTACCCTCGTATAATTGAAACAAAAGAGTCAATTTTGTTGGTATGCATGCAAAATGTGAATGAAATGTTGGTGTTCCTAACATAATAAAATCCAAAGCCTTTGTTTCCCTAAAAATATTTGCATTTTATGGTAGCAACCAACTATAATTTTGTGTAAATATGTGAAATACATTTAGGAGGTCTGGAAAGAAGGACAATAGTTCACAATTTGTACCATCTCACTGAGTCAATCCAATGTGAATTCTTCACAACTATAGGGCCAACTCCACTTAGGTGGAAAAACAATTGCTTATTTGCATAAAAATCTAAGAAGCCATTTAACTTATTGATTACAGCTATGAACATGCCACTATTAAAAAAGTTCATGTTGAACACGTGAAGCACTTTGTTGCTGGAAATCAACACTTCGAATGAAAACGAGAGTTGTTTTAATACTTCAACGATAATGTGTGGAGAAAAAAACTGGATTTATTCCACCTTTGTTATGATGGGTCAGCTTATATTTCATTACAAGTTGTAACAATACAAATCTGTTAGAAAGAGTAGTTAAACATTCATAGCACACTTATTTTTTGATGCTCAAAGCATTTTGTCATTACGGTACTGTTTTCGATTGCTCAATCCTCATAGTGATATACAGAATTAACTATGTTGCACTCTTGCCCAGAAAGCATTGCCAGAGAATCTAAAAAAGATTCAAATGAACATTTCATCAAATGAAACTACAATTACACTGCACATAGTCATCTGCTTTCGGGCTGCTATTAAATAGTAGAATAAAAAAATAATAAAAATACAGATCTGATCCATTTTTCCTCTCTTTACAACGAAGCATTATGCACCCAGGATATCTATTTATAAATGAAATATGTATGTATTGAAAACGAGGTCAAAACTCTAAATACAATTAAATGATTGCAAATACAATTGTTGGTGACTTATACATATTAATTTTACACACACTATAGACGACACTATTTACAGACAGCTCGACAAGAGATTTTGCCTCATTACCGAAGAACTTTTTAACCTCCACATAACAAAATACCAGGGAGTGAAGCCGTTGGCAGCTTCTGAGCTGAATGGATTTGTACATTATAAGTGTTCTTTGACAAAATAATGATGCAAGATCTCTGGATGGCCAAGGACCAACTGTTCCTCATTTTCGTTCAATTTTGGTGATTTTTGGGAACAATTTGCCTCATCATTTGGAAGATATAAAAACTCTTTATAGAGGGAAAAGGGATAAGATATAAGGTGAGCAAGAACTTTTTTTTCTTTTGATTCACGATTGCTCAAAATATGTGCAGGGAGATAAAATGCTCTTCAGGATGGGGTCACAGGAGGTAAAGACTGAAACTTGATTCAATTGCCATTACCCAATTAGTTTTTTTGTTTAAATGGATATTAATATTGTACTGTACAATCACATCGAAGTTGATTAAAATTTCCGCTCAGTTTAAAAATGAGATAAGACTCTCAATCTCACGCATGCTTGGGGAAAGGGGAGATTTGAGGGGGGGGGGGAAGGGGGGCAATAAAACTCTCTGGAGGCCATCTGGGGGGGAAAGAAGCACTAATTAGCACAGAGTGTAATTTCATATTCTCTACCAACACCATTTTTTTCAACCAGAATAGGCAGATAACTTAAAAAGGAAAGAATTGAAAACGCACACTTTTTAAGTTACAAATACAATATTCGCCACGCACAAGACTGAAAATCTTTTAGCACCCTTGGTGCACATATTAAGCCATCAGCGTTCTCTATAAACAGCTTCAATGTTGCAGCATTGCACTCTCTTTTGACTTGAATAATCATCACTCACACAAGAATTCATTCTCCACAAAAAATTCATACTTCAAATACTACATGCTAATATAATTACTTTCATTTGTGCTAATGTCAGTATTTCATATATACTCTCTCTCTCTATGTTGTGGTCCATCCTTTGCTTTTTCACCATTTTTTGGATTGGGGGAACATTTTTCACACTTCACTTCACTCCTTGTTTTTTTTCTTTTTTTTTAAACGCACCTTCGTCCTTTTTCTTAATCATAATATTTTTAGCATTAAGAATCTCTTTTCTCTCAGCTCTCCAAACAAATTTTGCTTTACACTGTCAAGTAGTATTTACAGCTTATTTACAAAACTGACATATAAAACTTCTCCCTTTTATAAACATTAATTTTACACAAGTGACATTTGACAAAATTTCTTTTCATTGATAAAATAATAAAATTACTATGACGATATATTTAAAAAATAACAAAATGAAAATATTTTGTGAGTAGATGAATATATATATGTTTGACATATTTGCACAGGAGAATTATTCGCCAGCTCACGTTAACAAGACTGCGAAGGAGCTGCCTCATTTTTTTAATACCGATTTCACAGTTGCTTTTTTGGCAACAAAAAAACTATCCTCAGAACTTAAAAACTACCACATTAAAAATTATCTATGTATGGAAACTTTGTTCCAATTCTGTAGGGTAAAAGGTATTTTCACAACCGCCTACTACCTAGCATATCTTCACCACGAGAAAACGGCTACTGACATCCTACGAAATCACCCTTTAAAATTCACCAATGCCACCACACCATAGGGTTCGTTAAAACTTGACCAGAATCCTGAAAGACCCCATCACTCGCTACCCTCTTTTCTTTTCATTAATTCCAAATGCACTCAAAACTATAAGAGGTTTGATTGAGTATGTTATAGTGTGAATGAAGTAAGTGTACAATGAAGTCAGTGAATGATATATTTTTATCATTTGAGTATCCCATGGGATATAAGTATCTGGACTCGGAGAAAGGAAACTTGAACGCACTTCTCAGTCCCCACATTGTCTGGGCATGGGCAAGAGAAGGAGTCAGGGGCTCGAATCACATTCACGGATGGACACACATATGGCCGTGTCTCACTCCCCAGTGCCTGCACATCATTGGAATCGGACGACAACTATCTCCCAGGGTCTCCTCCATGCACACATGAGAGGAGAGCAATCCATCCAAATCAAGACAGCGGTCCATGCCAATCAGCACTGGCACTTCACTGCATCTCCAAAACCTAATGAGTTGCGAAAGCCTAGACATCGGCACGCTACGAGTCCAGGTCATCCTCCCTCTGGCTCGAGAAGTAAGACACGAGGCCTCCAAACTCACCCTCCTCCTCGTAGGATGGTGCCTTGCCCGCCTCGTATTGGTGATGAGGTGAGGGCACCTCTGAGGAGGGTGGGGGGCCCCTGTGCACCACGTCGGATCCATTGGGGGGTGGCGGTGGGGGGTAAGCACCCTCCACCGAGTTGTACTGATACGGAGGCTCCTCCATCATGGGCTGGGGCGGATATGCATGATTTCCGGGGGGCGGGACGAACGACGGGTAGCCACCTCCGCCTGGGGAGGCTGTTGGAGGCATGGCCTGCGGGGGTGGTTGCGGGGGCCCGTGGTGCGGGGACCCATAAGGGGGGAACCCCCGGGACGAGGGGGGCGCCATGTGCGTGGGTGGTGAGGGTGTCTGGGCGAAGGGAGGCGGCGGGGGCCGGACGGTCGGGGCGGAGGCATACGGGGGCGGCACCGCAGGCTGCGGCCTCGCCTTGCCCGCCCCCGCCTGCGGGGGCGGCGGTCCGGACGCCTCCATCGGCCTGTACATGCCCCCGGACAGAGGGCCCCCCACCATGGGACCCCTCTGTGGGGCCGGGGCCCTGCTCGCGCCCCCACCGCGGCCGCCAAACTGCGGTCCCGCTGACGAAATGGGGGGCCTCTGCTGCGGGGGCGAGGCGAGGTTGGGGCCCCCGAATGCCGGGGGCGGTACGCGGCCGCCACGAATGACGGCCCCCGCGGGAATCTGGTACGGGGGTGGGCCCCTGACCACGCCCCCTCCCGACTCGGCGACGGAGGGCGCGCCGCCCCCTTGCTGCTGGGGGAAGAACTTGAGGGCAGCGGCGGCCGCGGCTGAGAAGGGCGATGCAGGGGCCGGAGCCCCGGCGCCCGACTGCTGCTGCGGGGGCGGCGGGGGCTGCTGAGGCGATTGCTGCAGGAGGCGAGTGATCACGCCCCCCGAGCTCGTGGGCATCTGCCCAAAGCTGCCGCCGCCGTACCCTCCTCCACCACCCGAGGGCCGCACGGAGATGTTGGGCGGCCCGCCGGCCGAGGAATGCATCCCGACATGACGTGGTGGCGGCGGGGCGTTGACCAGGGTGACCCTGAGGCCGGCTCTATCGGCTGCAGGGCCCAGCGATACCACTCCCCCACTGCCCAGCTTCCCTGAGGGTCGACAAAGGATGGTCAGAGGAAATGGGAAATCGTATAAGGATTGCCCGCTTGCATCCGATTTCATCTAAGATGTTGCACGGGTACTTCAAAGCAGAGAATGGTTATATACATAAAGATATTCAGCACACTTAATGTCAAGAGGTTGTCACCATTACCTAATAAAAATACTCAGAACTCCTTCCAAGACACTAGTACAAAGGTTAACATCCTAGAAAATGACAGTTGTAGTGGCAATACCTGGTTCAGTAAATGAATTGTTGTGTGATACACAAAGATATTATCAATGCAATATGAGTATGTGCTACGGACTGATGCCATCTTAAAGTACATACACATAACATTTCATATAGTACTCACTTTCCTTGGCCTGGACACCAATCCCTGCAAAATTATTCAAAATACATCTGCAGTGAAATTCAAAGCCATGATCTGAGTACCATCGTGGATGACTAAAACTACGAGGGCGAATCGAGTGAAATCCTTGAAAATGCACTAAAATTTCAAAATGTTGCCCCACTGTCCCATTAGTTGGCAAAAGTGATAGCCATGTTTCGATGAGTGTCCCGCAGTTAGCTGTATGATGCCAGAAAGCAACAATAGGGTAAATATGGCAGTGCATTTGCAACGTGCACCACGGAGGAACAGCATTATCTCATTTGTTTTTTGACAAATTGTAGAGCAGAAACGTTGAAATTCATCAATGAATGAGGTTAATGATTCATCTCTGTCACTCCAACAGGTTTACATGTGAACTAGGCAGTTCCTGAGCAGCATCAATTCTCTATCAGACTCCTGTTGACCAGGGCAAACACACCAAGTATTGACACCAGTGGCCTAAATTTTCTAGAATTATTGTGAACTTAAAGTTCTGGAATGTTTCTATTGCATGGCAAGAACATATGAAAATAATATAGGCTAGCATCTTTTGTGTTCAAGACATTATGAGGTTGAAAATACCTAAGTTTAAATTTTTTTCATTTGATTCTCCCCAGTAATCAAAATTTATCAATGGGAATTTATGTGAAAGTAACATGCAACGTCTCACAGGTTAGCGTCATAGGACCACTACTATTTCTCATACACATTAATGATATCACCAGTAATATAACAGCAGCATGATACTCTTTGCCGAAAACACTTATCTACAGGGAAATAGCCTATGATGCATATTGTGAATCATTAAAACAGACTTAACATTCAAAATTGTTGTGAAGAATGGGGGCTGGAATTAAATACGAAAAAATGTACCGTACCGTGTACCGAGGGTGCACCGGCTTACCAATGCAACTTGGAAGGGCTAGTTCATCAGCTATCCAAGCTGTACATCTTATTTGGTGATTTCAACATCCATGATTTCCAATGGGGATGCTCTGGAGCCAAAGGCAACAGGGGAGAATGGATTTTTATCTACTTTTATCAATTTAGGTTTTAAACTTCAGTTTTACTGAAGACAGGGAAAAAACCTTATTCAATTCTCTCTCTAGTGGCTACTCCACCACTGACCTTACAAATTGCTTCAGCCGTGTAGCTAAATTTGTTAGTATGTCAGTGCGCAGTGCTTTATGTGCAAGTGTTGACTTCCCCGTTTTACTAGCGAAGGGCTAGAAGCTTCAACATTTAATCCATGCTGAAAATTGGAAGGTTTTCAGAGGCAATTGGCAATATTTTAAAAAACTATATTAAATTTGCGATAACTTAAGAGAATAAGAAGGCACTTGTGTAGTCATAGTGACAGCAGTTCCTCAGAAGCATTCTGAGGACATCAATATCATCCCCTGGACCAGAGTCCCACAGTATTTACAGACTGCTTGCGATTAGATATATTTTTAAAAATGATTAACAGCCATCATTGGGCATCTCTGCAAGACATACATTGTTAGAATGGTAAGAACAAAATTAAATCTTTGGTCAGTTTCTCTTGATAACATTCTCAGTTGGAAGAAGGAAATGCTGAGTTTTTTGACCTGGCTGAAAATTCCAAGAAAATACCATATAGAATGTTTTCATGTTCTTTTGAAACTTCTTAAAGCGATAGAAAACAACAAAAAATTAAATAAAATGCTTAAGCCATTTAACAGCTGTGGTGTTACTTGAGGTGATTAAAAAAAAACAGCACTCGACAGAAAAGCCTGATATTTTGAATAGTTTAGATTAACGTGTGTGCATGTGCCAAGATTGGTACATGAGCCAAGTTGGCACACGCTTGTGTACAGAAACTTGTTGGATGACAGTCTTTTTAACTGAGTTAAGTAACCCTTTATTTAAGTAATTTACTAGCAAAAATAATTTGATTGAACCAATGCAAAACATATAATCCAATTAAAACCTAAAATCTCATGGCAATTAATGATAGCAGGGAAAATAACAAAAATTGGTTCATTTAGTGTCGCCAGATTGTAGATAAATACATAGCTCAGGGATGCGAATTTGATGTTCTAACACCACATTGATCCGTGTGGAGACCCAGTTAAGCCATTAACAAATTATATAAATCGAGAGAATAGTGTGATTTCAGTACATGTAAATTTGAGGTTTCACCACTATCTTGAATAATATGAGGTGACCAACCTTTGAGGACAACCCGTGACCTTCCTCCATCATCCATCTGCTCGTCACTGTCCTCCTCGGTCTCGACCTCTTCCTCATCCTCCTCGCTGTCCTCCAAGCCTCTGCTGCCCCCTGGGGGAGGCACCGCCTGCACCGTGATGCTGGGAATGGGCGGGGATGCCTTGAAACCTCCACCACGCATCTTCTTCATCTTGGGAGGGGGGAGCTTCCGTCCAATGGTCACCGGCGTGTGCTGTGCCCCTTTCCTCCCTCCCCTCTCCCCCTTGGTGGGTGTCCGTCTCATTGGGGGCGAAGTGGGGATGATGCTAACCGAGGGCTGTACCACGCTCGCCGAAGGGGGCGATGCTATGACAGGAACGGCACGAGGGCTGGCCGCGACCGCTGCTGCGGCTGCAGCCACCTCTTCAGGAGTGACCCGCCTAGGAGGTGGAGGGGTCACCATGGTTTCCGCGGGTTGCGGGGGGGGCTTTGTGGGCGTGATTGTCGTTGCCTTGGGGAGGGTCCTTGGGGCCGTGGGGGGAGGTGTTTGTCGCCTCGGAGGAGTCAACTGTGGTTGTGCCGATGCTGTGGGTGATGTCATTGATGGGGGCGTCTTGGGGGGGGGAACCTTCTGGATGACCTTGGGCATGACGGCCACTGCCTCCTTATCCTCCTCCTCATCATCTTCGGCCAGAAATTCATCCTCGCTGTCGTCCTTCTGGTTGAACCCAAGGGCCTCCTGAGTGAGGAATTAAAACAACTCATTGCTTCGGGAATTCCCACCATCATCACTCACTTTTATTTCAATTTTCATTCAAAGTGAACAATACACATTACTATATCATCATTCTTGACACTGAGGTGTGGAATCAAAATTTTAAAAATGAAGGCTTGCTGAACTCGGTAGTTTTATTGAAAGCCAAGAACGAGTATCGGGTAAGAGAGGTGCAATTCTTAGAGAAAGAATTTTATTTCACCATTGCGATACCTCCAGCAGCTCTTTAAATAAGTTTGGTGGCATGAGATGCAAATAAAAGACAACCAAATTGTACACTAATGATATACCATTAGTTGAAAATGTGATAACCCATCGTTTATAATCCAGCAATTAGTAAATGCTCTCTTAAAATTGACGCATCAGTTATCCCAACTGATAACTGGCCAACCAAGTTGTGCAACTATGTCTGTATAGTGCCCCTTAAAATTAAAATGTCAGAATAATTAATTGAAAATTTCAAATAATTTTCACAATTTCCTGGCTAAAAATAAATTTAGTTGCTTTGTTATGCAACACTCACTATTTCTACATAAATTAATTGAACATGACCAATGATTAGAAGGGGCATAAAAACAGACTAATACATTGATTAAAAAATAACTAAATAAACTGCAGTTTTGCAAACCTTTATCTAGACAGAAATAGAATTACCCAGTAAAATTTAATAATTTAGTTTTTGAAAACAACATGTGTTTCAGAGTCAAAATATTATTGCTCAGTATGCTCTACTGTCCTTTATATAGCCTATGAATAGATAAAAATTAGCGGGGGGTGGAAAGAATTGAGTGCGGCTGAGGGTGAAGAGAGGGGGGTCATATTGGTTAGGAGAGAACATTTATTAGGTAGATGTTCATTGGGGTTGATAACAGGAATTTATGAAGTAAACGTACAGTGGCTACATTCTAGGCTAATTATGGCAGTCACCGGTGTACATAGTCAGTGGGCATGGGTAAACTGGAAGATGGATAGGGGAGGGGACACAGGCATTATAAGTAAAGGGTGAATGTCAGGGGACTATGCACTCATTTACGTTGGAGAGAGGGGAGCCTTTGCTGTAAAGCACAATCTCCACATCTTCCAGGATGTCTCCAGTTTCATGGTGAATTTTTGGATCTGCAGTATTGTTGGTGTGAAATTGAGATTTTTGCAAAATGGGAAGAGGGTTGAATGTGGGTGAAGGCAGGTTGGTGCTTCTTAACCTTAATACAGACATTAAATTCGGCCCTGCTGCAACACACCCTATTGAAATCTTTACAGTGAGTTTTTTTAAACTCATGAGCAGGATAGGTGGGCCTTTAATAATCGTGGCTTTCTTTAGGATAAATGAAAGACAAGAGAATCTATAAAATTTGAAATTATGCATTGAACTTGCTTCTTTATGATATTTTGATCTTGAAGAAAAAATTTGAAAGGCAAAATTTCACAGACTGGCACACATACCTCTTCACTGTCAGAGCCAATAATTTCCTGGTAATTGATTTTCCTCCCCCTTGTCCTTCGCACCGGCTCATCAGGTGATGGCGGAGGTGGCTCTTCTTCAATGACTTTGCGCTTTGCCTGCTAGCAAGCAAGAAACATTAATTGGCAACCGAGGCAAGTGATGCCCACATTGTGAGCCTCAAACAGAATTCATTTTAACTGCTTTAGGAGCATGTATCATCTCTACTGAAGGAATGGAAATAAACTTATTGATATCTATCTCCTACATGAGGAAATGATTGAAATTTCAATTCTAATTGCAATGAATAGTGTTTGCCTGCAATATTTACAATCAATGTGATGTGTCCCATACATGACCCAAAAATGTCTTTCAGGAGCCAATAAACATTACATTATTAATTATTATTATTTCTATGTTCTCAAATAAATTAAATGAATTACACTTAACTTAATACCAACAATTGTTTCCAAAGTTCCAAAGTTGTTATTTTCCCAAAAACACTGAAAATTTTTAATTTTCCAACCAATTGTAACAGGCATGATCAGAAACGAAACTTAAATTTTTGTTATGAAATGAAAAATGCACGATTGACTTTAATAACTAACCTTTGGCTTCTTTTGCTTGGGTTTATAAGACTCTAAATCTGAGTCTAATTCATGTTTCCTTCTCTTCTTTGCTTTCGGCTTTGGAGTCGAAATAGGTTTCCGGTTAATAGTAGTACTGAAAATAAACAGAATAAGATACTTGATAAGTTATTTGCAACCTGATTTATACGGCAAATAAATATTCCCTCCAAATGACAATCTTACAAATTGGAAGAGAAAAGCAAAAGTACACTGAGATCCAGATACAATGAGACCACACAATACCCAAAAAAATCAATTACTATTTAGGTTCTCACTCAAACTGATGATAACTTTAAAATCAATTATTTCCAATGCCGATGACTTTCAGGATTGTATAGTCCCATTAATATAGATATTTTTAACAATAGCCGCAAGGATTACTGGGAAACTATTAATACTGATTCGCCGTGCACTGTTTTGACTTTGAATGATTTTCACAGCATACTACCTTGAACAAAAAGTTCCCGGAATAACCACCGTGTGGCGCTCCCATCGTTCCGATTTGAGTTCTGTTTTTTTTGTTAAATTGGTACATCTGTTGTTGATATTCCCTTTAAATCTTAGTGTCATAACTTGACATTTGCAAAAGTTACGTAGCCAAGAGTACATCTATCTCTGTGTGTGTTGGCGATTTTTTACAATTGCAGAAATGGATTTAAATTTGCAACAACGAACTTGTATTAAATTTTGCGTAAAAAACGGATTTAGTGGCGCACGGACGTTGGAAATGTTGGAAAAGTGTTTCGGCAACGATTCTCTAAAAAAAACGGTCGTTTACCAGTGGCACGAGCGGTTCAGAAGTGGTCGTGAGTCAATCGAAGATGATGAACGCAGTGGCAGACCATCGACATCGAAAGTCGGTGAAAAAATTGATAAAGTAAAAGAAATGTTGTTCAATAACCGCAAATTAACCATCAGAGAAATAGCGGAGGACTTGAACATTGCCTATGGATCCGCCCAAGACATTGTGCTTAATGATTTGGGTTTCCGTCGTGTAGCAGCAAAGTTGGTTCCAAAAGACCTCAATTTCATGCAAAAAAGAGACCGTGTTGACGTCGCAAAAGACATGATTTGCGAGGCTGAATCCGATCCCACAATCATCAAAAGGATCATTACTGGAGACGAGACGTGGGTTTATGAGTACGACACGCAATCCAGACATCAGGCAAGTGAATGGCGTTCACCAAATGAGCCGAGACCAAAAAAACCACGTCGTTTTCAGTCAAAAAAGAAGGCAATGCTGACGGTTTTCATGGATTACAACGGTGTAGTGCATCATGAATTTTTGCCAGAAGGCCAGACAGTAAACAAAGAGTATTATTTGGGCGTTATGAGACGTTTGCGTGAAGCAATTCGCCGAAAGAGACCAGAAATGTGGGCAGAAAACTCGTGGATTTTGCACCATGATAACGCACCGTCGCACAGTGCTATCATTATTCGTAATTTTTTGACGAAAAATGCAACAAATACCATCCAACAGCCACCGAATTCACCTGATTTGGCTCCCTGTGACTTCTTTCTGTTCAATCGAGTTAAAAAACCATTACGGGGAACGCGTTTTAGCAGCCGAGAGGAAGTAATGGAAAAATCGCAGGAAGCACTGATGGACATACCGAAAACCGACCGTAACTTTTGCAAATGTCAAGTTATGACACTAAGATTTAAAGGGAATATCAACAACAGATGTACCAATTTAACAAAAAAAACAGAACTCAAATCGGAACGATGGGAGCGCCACACGGTGGTTATTCCGGGAACTTTTTGTTCAAGGTAGTATACTGCCTGTAACTTTAATAATATGTATTGCAAACTTTTAGATGCCAATTTCAGGGAATCCATTTGTTTGTTGACACAAACATGGCATAAAATTGGCTAAAGGTTACACATCAAGTTTTGGAATGGGACAAGAATGTAATCTACAAGAGCAAGGACTTTCAAAATTATGAATTTTGCTCATTTTCCTTCGATTTTTCACTTTGTAAAAACATTTTAAATGGAACAAGTGCACATGGCCATAATTTTATGATTTCCGTGTTTTCGCAGACACTGAATATCCCATAATGATGAGCAATCACAGTGGCTGCGGTATCTGTAGTCCTTACTCTCACAAATTTATTGACAGGTACTGATCTTCTGTAATTACGACCACTAGTTCCTAATACTAACTACAGGGTGTGGCCCTTAAATCTGGACAAATTTCAATTGGAATTTCCCACCATATGATAGTTCCATTGGAGGTCAGGATTGGCGTTCTTGAAAGCTATAGGCATCTAAAAAACAGTCATAACCTCAAAATGGCTGAGATGTTACGTACAAGTGCGGAGCACAAGTTATCAAATATTACTACAATAAGTTGCCGAGGGTTTCAGATTAGAGTATTTAACTCTTTAAGTTGCAGTATCTTGATAACTTGCATTTGCTTGGTTATTATTTTGAGCTTAAGTAATAATTTATTTATCCTGATGATTAATTTTAGGATGAACAGTCCTACCAATCATTGATGAAAGATTATTGCTTCATTCTCTCACAAAGAAATTTTAAAATCGAGGAAAAATTGTTAATTTGTGGGAAACTCTTTAACCTCTTAACATGAATATGCCAAAATTTTGGTCCCTCCAACTTTGATTCAATGACATTTTACTGTACCCCGTTCTCATTTGTGCAGTGCATTGAATGTGTGGGAGAGAGGGTGGCCAACTATTTCGGAAGTTTGCATACTCTGTGTTTTCAAGATAAAAATGCATACTACCCTTTTCCAAAAGAAATAAATAATCTCCAGACATTTTAAAGAGAAAAATAAATATGGTATTCAAAAACATTAATAATCTAGATTAAAAGTTATTGTGCACCATAATAAATATTGTATTTAAAGATCAGAGTCTTCACTTTTTTTTATGGACAGATAAGAGTGCTAGGCTAAATAGTATTTCTAATAGGCTGATGTTTTTTAAGGTTATTTAGCAAGCATTGGGTAGGTTGATTGGCCATCCTGGGTGTTAAGAGATAATACGAGAAGAAAAAGAGAGAGTGAGAGTCTTCACTGTTGCTCAACAAGGTGGGTGAGGGTCGCACCTCTTTTTCCTCTTGCCCCACGTGACGTCACTCTCCTCGCTTTCGGAGTCCTCCCAGAGGGGCATCACCCTCTTGCGCTTGCCCCCACTGCTGCCACGCCCCTTATGACCACTCCTTGGCTCACTGTCGTCATCACTCTCGTCATCATTGACTGAGAAGAAAAATGTATAAATATCAGAACATCTGCACGACCAAAAATATGAATCGGACACATCTCAGGATGTAAAAATCGTATGCTACATGTTTTTATAACATTCGTGTCATCTCTCACATTCAGAAGGCATGTGGTTATGATTTCTTGAGAAGAAAGACTTCAACAAATGCTTGATTTTAATTTGTATCAAGGCATTAGATCAAGATTCAAAAAGATATAAAATGTGGTACGAACAAGAAACCTGCAGAATCAACTGAACCTACAATTTAAACTCAATATCATTAGAATGAAAATTGAAACACACTTGACATTATCTGTACAGCATTATTTTTTAGATTAAATTAATATCCATGTGAGAAATGAGAAAATCAAGGTTCTGTACAAGTGCTGGCCACTAGGGAGGCTGAACCACAAACCATCAAACAATGAATGATTTGAAATTCAAAATCTACTTTTTCAGCCGTGATATAAGATATGCGGAAGTTACCAATCAGACATAAAAGAAAACCTCTTTGGTCATACATTGACAATAATAAATCATTAACTTATGTTTTACACAAAAAAATGTGTAGTGGTATGAATAGCTGATTTTAGGGCAATAAACAATCAAAGCTTTATATGCATAATCGTTCCCCATCATCAAACCTAAAGAACCAATCCTGCATACCAGTGTCAATTTCAAATTTGTTGACTCTAAGTTCAAGAAATAGCAATGCACAAGTTTACGTACATTACATGAAATGAAGTTATTACGACTGAAAGAAGACCCTGAATCTCCTCTTAATTGATATGAACATGTTTATTGGCTCGGAGCAGCTCAGGTGGAATGTTCCCGAGGGTCGCACAGTAGTCACCCATGCTGCAAGGGTCGTGGCGGGAGGGGATACTCACTGAACTCCTTGTCAAAGCGTGTGATCCTGTTCCTTGAGGACCTTCTGATGGGCTCCGAGCGCCTCTTGCCCTTGCCCTTCCTCCGCCCTTTGCCCCCTCCCCTCCGCCTGCCCAGCACATCCGAGTCGTCGCTATCGTCCAAATCCTCCTCATCCTCCTCGTCTTCCTCGTCCGAGCTGAAACACAACGAGAGACAATTAACCTCAGCTCCACCACCATCTCTAAGGGGTCCTGGGGGAGGAGGGGGTGCACCAATTTCACAGCTTTCCCATCAACCTCACCCCTATTACAAATGTGAAGGGTTGGGGGGGATTGAGTAGGTTGACTGTGGTTGTGTTTTGCACTAGGGAGCCCACGTCTAGAGGAGCTGGTCAAGGCCTTCCGACCCTTCCCCCTTTGGCGGAGGCAACGTGGAGGACAACGGTGGAATGTCACATGAATGATAAACACAGAGGAGGATGGCCCTGCCCACCCTCTTATTCCTCCACCACCATGAATTTCAACTCCTCACCATCATCAAAGTAACCCCCTGGGCCCAACTTATTACGTGTTGGTCACGGTCTTATGCAGGCAGAGAGAACCAAACAACAGATGGGAATAATCGGCACAAGGGCCCTCCACCCCCAATTCAAGAAGTAAATGGTCACGCGACCCAGTGGGAAACTTTGGCCAAACTGAAAGGGATTCTCTCTCCATTTTCAACGCAGAAGTATCCACTGGTGGCTTGGCCCTCTCCCCTCCCCGCCCCCATTTTCATACTGCGACCTCTGCCCTCGTCCATGGCACAATGTGCGAGGGGGGGACACCTCTCCCGCCTACCTGCTGCCCTGGAAGTCTTCATCCGAGTCAGCCTCATCGTCATCACTGCTCAGCTCCAGGTTGTTGAGGCGCCGAGTCTTCTTCCGCCGGCTCGGGAGGACCAGCACGGGCCGCCTGGGCTTCACCACGTCCTCATCGTCATCATCATCATCGTCCCCACCACGCCCCCCTCCATCTTCCTCCTCATCCTCGCTGTCCTTCTCCTCCTTGAGGTTGCCAATGTCCTTGCCGTTGGAGATGTCTGCAGGGGAGGTGGTGGGGGGCACCCTTGGGCCCTCCTTCTCCTCATTGGCCTTCTCGATGGTCCTCATGTCCTTCCCTGAACCTTTCCTTGCCTCTCTCGCATCTTCCTCCTCATCCTCCTCCTCCTCGTCTTCATCTTCATCGTCCTCCTCTCCCACTCCCCCTCCCTTCTCCGCATTCACAATGTTTGCTATGTCCTTCCCCCGACCCTGGTTCCCTGCACCCTTAACTGCCTCCAGTTCATCCTGAGAGGGGGAGGAAATCCAAAAATTAAGTACAGGGAAAATCAGAATATTCCATATGAATCTACAGAGAGCGTGCATGGCCCTTAGAAAACTGACCACCACAACATACAAGGGCAGTTAGAAACTTTCTCGGAATCACCGCCAGTTGTCAGCGCTACCGCAACGAGTTTCCACTGTAGTAATAGGTAATCCTCTTTGAGTAAACACAGAACGCGTCAGGTCCTGTGATCTGTGGAGCAGATGCCTCTCTGCCAATGTTTCCCGTGTGGTGATTGATAAAGTTGGTAAAAATTGAAATTCAAGCACTGATTAAATACTGCGTAAAGAAAGGTATGAAAGCAAAGGAAATTCATGCCGACCTCCAGAACACTCCGGGGGGCTCTGCTCCTTCATATTCAACTATTTCCAAGTGTACAAATAAGTTTGATCATGATGGCTTGAATGATGATCCACATAGTAGTCTGCCAAAATGTGCCACTATCCCAAAAATTGCAGAAGTGAATAAAATGGCCGTTGAGGATTGCCGGCTGAAAATACAAGAAATTGCTGAAGCTGTAGGGATGTCATCTGAATGGGCACATCACATTTTTACAGTGAAATTGGATGTGAGGAAAATATCTGCTAGATGCCTCAACTCTTGATGCATGATCACCAATGCATCAGAATGGTATTTTCTGACCAATGTCTGACCCATTTTAAGAGCAACCGACAAGATTTTCTGAGCTGGTCTTTGACCACAGATTAAACTTGGATCCAGTACTCCAGACAAAGAACTAACAGTCCAACTAGATGGGTATTTTGCAGGATTGAAGGAATCTAATTATCGAGATGGGATCAAGAGACTGGACAATTGCTGGACCAAGTGCATTAGTGTACAGAGAAGACTACATTTACAAAAATAAAATAATTTTCACTGGAGTGTCATCTATTTCTATTCCATTCCAAGAACTTTTCTAATTACCCTTGCATTTATAATATGCCTATTTATAATGACAGGGAATTCCATATTTTCCTTAAAGGTGAGCAAATACACAAGTTTTACTAGGCAAGAAATAAGTCAATCACACTATCAACTCTGCATTATTCAAATCAGTATTTCATGTGATGAATATGAATCCATATCAGCAATCTTAAATCGATATGTATGTGATTGGTTTAGGTGTATGTGGAAAATACATTCTGCTACTCACTTGATTTCTGCGTTCTTGTAAAACAATTATTCCAATCTCATAAAAACGGCTGAAAAACAGCAAAAAAAATTGTACTTTCCACCTCTAAAATTATTCAAATTAAGCACTCAGTGAGAAAGGTGAGTTTCTGTGCATATCTATTTATATCACCGCCATATTTTCAGGATATTATAATTGCCTGTGTTTTTTGACTATCCACGCTTCCATTAAACACGGATAACTGAGAGTTTACTCAATGTCTCAGTGTTATATGCCAACATACAATTTTGTGCAGTCACAGATGACCATGAATACTTCAAAGTCACCACTTTCAAGAGAACATGGAACATCACAGCGATGACATTCAATCACTGGCTGCAGGGATAACATACATACCTGAATGGCTGAGTTGATGAGATCATCGTATTCATTAAAGCGATAGCTGAAGAGAGCTTGCCGTCTTGCCCTCAGCTGGTACCCCGGCTCTGACTCCTCCGACTCGGACCTGCTTTCATCATCAGAGCGACTGACACCGGATCGGGAACCCGACTCGGAAGACGAAGACCCCCCAGACGAAGAGCCCCCAGATGAAGAACCTGGCAAGTGACAAAATATTCAACATTCAACGATGTTGCCCGCGTGACAACCATTCTGAGAACATTTCACAATTTTCACCTGTTGAGGAAAGAGAACTAAAAACCAAACTACAGTTGTCTTATTTTGGTTAAAAGCATTCACAGATTACAACAGACATATTAAAAAAAACCAATCAAATAAGACACACTGTTAGTCCAATGATAAAAATTTAAAGCCATGCCATTAGCATATGCTATTATGCCACTGACAAGTTGCTTCACAAAAATTCACCATTCTATTAGTGATTGTGCCCAAATTTACTCAACACAAAATAAGAGGAAAAAGCATACCACTCAAGCACAGATAAATGCTCTTATTTTATCAATCATTACAGCTTTCCAGGCCTTGCAAAACTAACAACTGTAACCTAGTTTCTTCGCTTACCTTGTGCAGAATATAACCTAAATCTAGTGAAGCTATTATTTAAGAATAACAAACAAGACATTGAAAAAAAAATTCTGAAATGGTAAATTTTGGAGATTTTTTTAATGAGAGTTGTTTATTCAGTGTCTCTTAACCAGTGAGCAAACTGTTTGACACATTTCAATTTTTGGCACCGACATTATGCAATCAATCATTCTGATGTGAAATTGACACTTTTCACTGGTTATATTTTTTAACAAAAACTTATTTTTAGGAGAAAATGATTTAAAGAAATTACTCAAAATATTATGATGAAAAAATCATTTTCAAGAGTTTAGATTATTCCTTGAAAGGAATCATTTGGCAATTCTATCCAAATTCTAATGCATTCCAAATCATAATGTACTACAAATTAATCAGGAGTATAAAGATAACCATAACATTTTGAGAAGTCCAGAATTAGCAAAAGAATCAGTCTATCAAATATTGTTCACATTTTTGATGAAATAACTTCTTTATGATGAAAAAGAAATCCAGTACTCCTCCAATTCTTAAAAATATACATTCCACAATGAGAAAATTTCTGATAGTATCTGCCAAAAAAACTTGATCATTGAATCCAGAAATCCGGAAAAAATAACCAGTTCAAAAACAATATGCTCAAAGATTACAATTCCTTCTTTTGCAATTTTTACAGCAATATTAGCACATAAATGGTTATTTCTGAAGAAAAGTTTGAGTATCACTGCGAAATGACCTTAGCCATTTATTTAATCGTGCATCAATACACGATGCTACCTATAAATTCTAAAAGGTCAGACTGAGGGCTTTATCATGTTTGAAGAGAAATGATGACTTTTATGAAGAAAAAAAAGTACATGAGGGCAAGGTGAAAGTTCTGAGCTTGGAAGTAAAGCTCTCTATTTTTTGGTAAAAAATGCACTTATTTTTCTGCGTAGTCCCCTTAAGGTGAATATGCTTTGTCCAACGTTTCCCCAGTGACAAACTTTGATCATGGAATGGCTGTTCCGGAGGGTCTTCATGATACCCATCTAAGGCTGCCGTAAACTCTCAATGGCATTTGAAATATTTTCCAGATGCCAATTATTTTATACGATGGAATAGTTACTAACTCCAGTAAATACAACGGAAGTTCCAATAATTCTTACTTCAAATCCCATTCTTTTAGCAATTCCCATCTTCAAAGCAACTTTGTAGGCAGGTACACTGTCCAGGAGGAAGATGATTTTCTTCTTTTCCAATCTATACCTCTTCTCACATATTTTTTCATCCAGCTGTTATATGAGACTTGATTAATGTTGAAAAATTGGCCATATTGACTAGTGCACAGAAGATTGAGCCTATTGCAAATGACCACTTATTCCCTTTCCACTCCCTCCCTCACCCTCCCAGGGATAAGCGAACAAAATGCCTCCAACTGTCCCTGCCCCTTCCCTTATCCCACAGCAACTCCCCCCTTGTTCCCATCCAGGCAACACCTCTCGACTCTATATGATGCAAATGCCTTATCCTGCATCACTAGCCCTGATGATGCTTCAGTGTTGTGAAACTGGTTGATAATAACTATATTCTGTGGAATGAAAACTCATGGTGTGTTACTTTCCTTCATAACCATGGAATTCCACATTTTGGCCTCAATTATCTCACAGAATAAGAGTATGCATGTCAACTGGTTCCTTTCTCTTGAGTGGTCAGATAACTGTAGTTCTTATGCAGATTTATTGGACTATATTTTCAATGAAATATTTATTGTGAGTAGGATTAAGAAATGAAGTAACTGTCAAACTATCTCATTCAAATTGGAATGATTTTTTCCACAAAATCATTTAACTCTCCTGAGCACTTTCTAGCCAATTTATCGGAATAATAGCACACGAGAAGCATGAAGTCATAAATGCTGGCAATTTGAAGGTAATGGAGCCTACAGAATATAAATGGAGCCCATGGAAGTGCTGAAACCCTTTGCTTTCCTACACTTTTTGGTTTGGAAAGTACATGGCAGTTGGAGAGAAAAGAGCATACTATATGATCAGGCTTATTATTGGACATCTTAACTGGCTAAAAATAATACATGAAGGAAATATCATAAGGAAAAAACCCATCGTCTGACTTTGAACATCTCTTTTTCTAGTGTGAATGGTAAAATGGATGTGAATACTATTCCGGCTGGGAAAGATTGGCAAGGAAGAGATTGGGGGGGAGGGGGAAATGGCAATGATAAGGCGTAGCCTTTTGATGGGTGCAGGCAGCAGCATATGCAAGCGCCTCCTTGGTTCTCACAATGGTGCCTGCTGCACGATGGGGGAAGACTCCCATCCCCCTCTTAACTCACCTGACTCGTACGTGGAGGACCCAGAGCGTCTTCTTTTCCTCCGCAGCTTCTTCTGCTCCCTCTCCTTCCTCCTCCGCTCCCTCCTTGCCAGCTCCTCCTCTTCCTCTTCTCTGCTGCGCTTCTTCTTTCGTCTGCCCACCGTGAATCCATCTGGGCCGATCTCAAAATCTCCCTCTGCAAAACAATCCACACATGCGCACACACACATGCCACATGACCCAAGATTTCATTTCCATCGTCATTCACAGCTTTAGATGGCCAACAGTCGTTGTCACCCAGCTTTTTTTAGTCATTGAGTCTTAATATAAAACACATTTTTGTGGAGTGCATTCATTTTAAATCTACTTAATATACTCACCATAAATTCATCACTTTTTTCGATGGAGATTAAAATTTAAGGCAACATTTAAAGAGTATAATTTACATTGTTTTTTACTGAAAGAAAACATTAGGCACCCGTTGAGTACCCCGTACGTTTTCAGATAATCTACATTCATTCATGAATCCTTGCCAAAGGTTTTGTCACTAGTTGACTATGCATTATTATGGAGCTTGATCCCTGTCTTTAAGTATGAAAGCAGGCACTGAAATCACCCTAAAGAGCTCAGAACAGGACATTTCAGATTGCATTCCTCTCGTCAGAACTTACTCATTGTGCCTCTCAGTTAGATAAGACAAACGAGGGAGCACTGTCCTTTCATAGTCCCTATTTACAAGTGAAATTCACACTTTTTTAAAACGAGAGCTAAGTCAAACATTTTACAGTTGAGTGCCCACGCTCACAGTAGATTTCAAGGAACGTCAATGACCTCTTGTTTTTCTTTAAAAGAAGGCTATGCTATTGGCTAAAAGTTTTACATTGTTCATCATATCACAAATAAGATATTTCATCATGATGATGACTTTCAAATCGCTCATTTCATAACACCTACAAAGTCTCTGGAAAATATTCATACAGATAATTTCTAATCTACACTTTAATTCCATTGTCTGTCAAACAACTATTTCCTTTTGAAGTCCAACAACTGAATTTCAACCATTCAGAATTAAAATTGGCAGATTCATAAGTTATCACCATTCAGTTTTACAAAAGCCTAGAAAAAAATACATTTGTATGAAAGAGATTTATACCAATTGATTCAATTTTCTTCACCAAAGTTTACCTTGCTTCAAACTGTCATTGTAAAAAGAACCCTAGACTTGTATTGAAATTGTATTTAATGCTTCATAGAAATCATCACCTTTCCTATTTTTTGCAATCATCATGAAGGTTGATGTCCTACTTCAGAGATCGATGAAATGATGGGTTTTATGACTAGATAACAAATATTTTCCAGACTTTAGTGCTTGATATTTTTTGTAATCAAATTCTGTAATATACTAATAAAATCCCCTTAGTGCTCAAATTATATAGAGTAAATCACAACATTAAGGTGGTCAAAGCACAATTCCAGTATCGGGGGCTAAAAGCATCAACTAACTTCTAAAATCCCTCTTCCACCCCTACATTACTGTCGCCCCCACTACTCTTTCCTCATCCACCTCCCCAGGTTTTCATGGGAAAATGCATTTGGCAGTTAAACCCTCTATGTAATTCTGGCTGGATTATGTGAATTTGCCACCTATTTTCTCTCACTTCCCAAATATTTGAAATAAATTAACGAATAGCTTATAAATTACACCTTGGCATGTAGAAATTGTATTACCCCACTGATAGGGTACATCATGATGAATATTAATTCATGATAATCACATAATATGTACATATAGATGTAACTATAGTTCAACTCAGGGTATGTTTCATTTCTTTGAAATAAGTTGGCAATGTCTAATAATCAGTATAACTGTGGCATGGCACAGTGGACTCTTACAGGATGTTCCTCAGCATCGCATACAATCCTTCAGGTCCTGACCCCTAACCCACTTAAATAATTACGGTCAACACATTTCACTTTCCTCTTTTACATATTGAACGAAATACCAAAATTAAAATTTCACCATGCATAAGGAGACAACTTAGCAGTAAAAATCAATGAAAAATGTACATAAAACGATTAGAGTCATTCTCATAAAAGAGATCAAAATAAGTTATAATGTTGCTTCAATTAAGTAATCAGGCAAATGATGGGGAGGGCGAATTGGTGTGAGTTTTTAATACAAATCATTTAGTGAATATAGGGTTCTCAAGTAATTTCACACAAGTCAAGGATGTTACCTTCATTGGAGCTAATAACCTAACTCCCGGAGAAACAATTTTGAGGTCCATATAAAACCTAATACACTTGATTAGACAGTGTGTGTTCATCCCATTCATGCATGATAAATTGATTCGTTAAATAATATCAATGTTTAGGGATCAAGTGATACATCCCAAAGAAAGATTAGGTATACCAAGGCATTACTGTCCTTTTTTAACCACATTCTTTTCCTTGTTACATGCTTACACTTACTTTCGGCAAATCTTTAACTGAATCATAATACAGGATATATATTTAGGCAAAATAATAAGGTTAAAATAATATTAATATGCCACGGTAATTTTCGTATTAGAATGTGGTTAATGAGTATTCACTCTGTTAAAGAAAACATGATTAGGGATATGGCAACCATATCATTTAGGTATGACTGTAGATTAGGGATACAGAGTATATTACAGGTCTTAGGAAGGGCGCATAAATTAATTTGGATGGAGTGAATGACAAACGAAAAGGTTTTATTAATGGTGGGAGTTTTTTTATGAAAATTCATGCTATCACCGGGCGACCCAAGACACAGAAATTGCCCCCCTTCCACCCCCCTGGTTTGCATGTTTTATGGCCAAGAACATTCAGAATTCTCGACTCCTTCAAAAAAGTGTTAACAAGAATCACTGCAATTTATTTCAAATTGATCTAGTAACAAGTGATGTCGAGAAAATTTAGCACTTGGGACTATCAAACTAGCAAAAAACTAACACTAATGAACTACTGAAGATGGAATCCTGCATTTTAAATACATATCAACACTTGGAATCATTATATCACTCATGAATACTTTGAGGAAATGGCTCCAAAATTCAATGAATAATACACAGTGATATCAGTCAGGTCAGTCAATGATGCTAAGTTACTGTATCTAGAGTTTGCTCAAGTCAAATTTGTTAGTATAGTATAAAAAACACAATGGTATCTGAGTTGTACATTTAACCCATGTGATTGGCAAAAGAGTAGGTTTATTTAGATATTTAGTTAAAAGTCAAAACTACATTTAGTTGGGCAAGAAACTTGTTTAGAATGAGTTTTTCATCTTGGTCGAACCTAATTAACTGAAAACGACAGAATGGGTGATTTAGCAGGTCCTGTCAACCAAGGAGGACACCACACGTCTTGTGGGCATTGATGAATGAAAAATTAGCATTAAAGTAATAAAAAGATGAACATGTATTGAGAGGCATGCCTGGGGATGGCAATGCAGCAGGTCTCACCATCGAGGGAGCCATCCTCCATGGCTCCTTCCATCGCAAGCTGCTTCCTTCGCTCCACTTCTATTTCTCTCTTCTTCTCATACCGGTCGAATTCGTTCAGGCGCTCCTGCAGCCTCACCAGAAGCATCGACTGCAGAGGAACAAAAAGATCCCTCACTTATCTCCCAAAAGGTCACTTTCACCCCAGCCATTGAGAGATGAATTACATGGTATAAAATGGTCCATGGATTTCCATCTGTTCCTTACAGAATCAGACAGACATTAGCAATTGATGGCACAATTCACATTTATTCACCTTCTGTTGGAGGCTTAGCAAAGTTGTGGACCTGATCAACTGTGTACCTCTGGGAGAATATAAGAGAGAGGGATTGAGGGAGCCTCGATGGAACATTACCAGCTCCCTCACATGCCAATGCTGGAGAGACCACAAAGGATATATGATGACCAGAAACCTTATCTATTCACTTATAAATACAGTTAAATGACACAAAAAATTACAGGCAAGGGATTTACATTTCACCAGTGAACACTGCCAGTCAAATGATTGGAATGACAGTAATCCGTAACAATTATGGGAAATTATGTTCCCAGTACAGCAGTAGTAATCACTGTGGATAGATTTATTTGGGTGTGCCGACTACTTTGGTTATTTCACATGTCACACAAACCAGTGCATTCATTAGAAAGATAGGAAACTAACCAAATTAGAGTATTATATTCACAATTCAACTTCATGAAAAAGAATGAAAAAAATTATATTAAATAAAGTCGACAATGAGAGGAATATTAGAAAACTTACTGTTTGACACTCACTGAGTACAAGATCAATTCTAACCATATCCCGCACCAACAAGTTTCTCAAATTTTCAGAATTTTTTATGGTTCGGACATCTCTCCATATGAATCATTTATTTATTTAGTTGGTCAGAAACACAATTTTACATTCTGGAAACCTGGAAGTCACTTAATCTAACTGCACCACAGAGAACATGAGCAGATTTTCATCAGATTTTTATTCAGATTCTGATCAAAACTGTAAATAGTTATGCACATTCGCTCATCAAAATTAGTGTTTGGCATTAAATTGGTTATTTAAGTGTACGTTAGTCCAACTTTTGGAATGGTTAACTGCCAGTGTGGTAGTTTGGATATACTATAATGCTTCTACTTTTCAGGCACGATCTATTTTTAAATCACTTAAAAAAAGACAACCATTGACTGAACTTAATTACATGGTAATTCATTTAAATATTGATTCATTTTTTTAAAAAAGGTTGAAAGAGAAACATATTGAAAACCAAATAAGAACGGGAATTTTTGCAAGAAGTATAAGTGAAAACATAGAAAAATACAATAAAATATCTTTCCAAAAATCTTTCAATTCAGACATATTATTTGAAAATTCTTCCAGTTTTCGTTTGTTTACCATTACATACATACCAAAAAGTGCACATTGTAAAATCTTTGAGAGAAAAACTATGAGCATAGAGTGAAGATCATTATGCACCATAATGCCATTGCGGCCCTGGCAACATGGGTCAGTCTCAGCAAAATATATAGTGGTGCATGGTATAAGGCAGGCATCACCTTTGCCAGGATGCATACCCCTGCCAATTGCCCGAAATACAACTTCATTATTTCAGCTGATGGATGGATCCGCTAATACAAATTACAATGCAACAATTACAGAGTGTAAAAATCATTTGCCTAAACCGGGATTGCCTTGACAATGCCAGGCAAGGCGAATGCTTTATACACTCTGAAATTGGTACTTCTGAATGATGTTTAATAAGTGCTAGAATATCAAGTGATGATGAGATGGAAGGCAGCAGGGGACAGAGAGTGATTAGCAAAATAAAAGAATTTAATTTGAAGTCAGAGACCCAGTTCAACTGGGCTGATTCTTGGGGGCAGGTGAAACAATCCACTGTAGCGTATTTGCAGAAAAGGGTGTTGCATGAAGAGGAGGTTGATTCCCACTTCACAGGTTTTGAACCTGAAAATTATCAGAAACTTAAGCAGACTGCAGGGGAAATATCTTTGAGCATTGAAAATGATGAGTGGAGGCTTTGTATTGATGAAGATCATTGATGTTTACAACTATTAAGGGAAGAACAAATAGCTCATAGTGTTTCAGCAGTGGGATATTTATCTTCAGAATCTGAAGAGTCTGCTGGGAAATCAGTTCAAATTCTGAGGGTAAAGGAATAATATATAAAAAATGTAGTACCCAATGTATTGTTTTCTAATTTTCATTTAATCAAAGAGAGTAGTTTCTCCGGAGGTGAGAGACAGAAATTTTTCCCTTCCTTAGCGATCAGCCTGGATCCTATAATAAACTTTGTATTTGCAACATTGGACCCATACATGGAACAATATTATAGACATCTGAGAACTCTATGGGAGAATGGAATTCGTAAAGTCCAAAGAAGCAAGCCAGGTAATATAAGTAGCTTTTTCAAAACATTTCCCTCTTCTTCCTAGTACCTCTCCGCAGCCTATAGTGCATCATATGCCAATGATGGAATGTACTCAGTACATGTGTATATCACATTAATTTATCTTTTCCAACAATCATTTTAATAGAATTAAATTTTTTGTGGCAGCTCATATCCCTTTGCATTAATTCCTTTACCATTTTTTATCACCTAATTTTTCTCTGTAATTTTTAACACCATTTGGGTTGGATTGAATTCATTTACAAAAAGAGAGATCAGCATCTAGCTTTTGTATTTCAATAAAATGGTCATCTAGCACAAGAAATTCATGAAGGAATAATCTTAGCATGATTTCAGCTTTGTAAAATGTACTATTTTGATTCATTATATCATGAAACTGTCATTAATTAATTAGATATAAAATTAATTGGACTATGAGACAAAATCCTCAGGCTTTAGCAAACTGCCTGATGCAGTAGTGGGAATGTGAACATGAACGATGAACGAACACCCGCTGTGGTTGGGGGGGAGGGAAGGGGAAGGGATGGGATGGGATGAGTACTCACGTGCTCGCATGGTGGGCAGAACCAGTCTCCCTCGGGGATCAGGAACAGGGGTGGGCGGAGGCAGGAACAGTGCCACCCGGAGTCGCACTTGTCACACAGAAGGATCCACTCTGGGTGGTCCCGCTGACCGCACTTCTGGCACGAGTGTCGGTCCAGCACCTCCTCCTCCTCCTCTTCCTCCTCCTCGTCGTCCTCCTCCTCCTCGTCCTCCACCTCTCCCTCCCCACCCCCCTCCACCCTCGTTGCCTTCACGACATCCTCCCCTACCGCCTTCTTTGTCCTCTTCCGTTTCACTTGCGGCTTGGCTGCACATGCAAATGACATGGGAATATTCCCATTCATTTTTCTGGAACGTCCTATCGGCCGGTGGTTAGTAAGCACCAAAATCATTATACTCTTCCCATGCAGACAAAAACAAAAGAAAATATAACAAAAGAACAAAAAAACCTCAAATTCAAGGCATGCAGTATGTTTGAAGTTAAAATGGTTTCACATTGAGGAGCTGAGATTCAATAAAAGCATGGAGGCAAATCTAAACAAGAATACCTTATCGGTCAGCTGAATCTTCATTTAGAATGGAAATCTGGCCAAAACTTGTTTCCAATTGAGTTGAAAAAAATTCATAAGTTCAACGAGGAGTCAAATGTGTGTCAATGAGCGCATTTAAGAAAAAAAAATGAGCCATAGTCATCTACGGTCTGCTTTGTAAGCCCAGGATTTCCTAAAATGTCTACCCACGCAAATTATTGTTTAGATAGTAATTAGAGGCTTTCAAGTAAGTTTTCATGAAACAAGTAAATTTAAATGAACGGGAATGAGACTTGTACTAAACAAGGAAGCAGGACTGTGTTCTAGAAAGTCATGAATCCTAACAAGTGCATTATGAGAAGATTGGATGATCATTATTGTATTTCTCATGACACATCTGTGTATTTGGACAAATCAAACGGATGACCTGCATCATTTATGTCAGTGACCTACTTCTGTTAACCACTCTTCATTCAAGAGATTCGAATGGATTATTGAACGCAGCAATCCATGAGGAATCTAACAATACAAATTCAAAGATAAATTTGATTTCATCTGTATCCATACGCATGAAATAAAATTTGGAAACTAATTTTATTTTCTAACAAGATTTCTCTCACGTTAATTCCATTCCCAAGTTCAGCTTGATTCAGAGAGAAAACATGGAAACCACTATTATGTTGTCTCATTTCAATATTGTTAAAACAAACACCCACAGTGAGAAATGATGAGGAACTATTAAATGGAACTCAAGAGTGTGTGTGCAGAATGATGTCAGCTTCTGTGAAATATATTTCACTTCTAATATGTAAAAAAATAACTTTGCCTTTCAATTCTAATCCTCACAATATTCATATAAAATTTTAATTTCTGATACTCTTAAAATTTGCTATTCAATACACAGGTATGAAAGAGTTCAGATTCAAAATTATGAGTCACTAAATATAAAATAAATTGAAGATATAGAAAAACATTCTCTAAATGAAAAGATTTAGCCGAGTGAAAGAAACTTATAGGACCAACTGAAAATTATTTTCTCCCATTTGACTTAACGTATATGTGTAAAATTACGGTTTGTATTAGAAAGGAAAGTTCAAAAACCTCTGAAGACTTAAAAATTTTAATGAATCAACATTTGAAATACTAAAGAGACTTTAAGTTGATGAAAGTGAAAACTCAACTGGAATTCAGTAATGGCACATTCCTTTAAAATTCCACAATTCCCTGCAAATTACATTCATGAAGAGTCTTCAACGTGAAACACAACTCAAAGAAATAATTAACTCCAGGTGGTGAGAATTTTCAAATTAAATATTTCCAAAATTAAAACCTTCCGAAGTCCTTTCTTATGAGTTAGAGAAAATTCAAAAACACAAACATGCAAGGTAATGAGTTTTTAAATGCATGTGAATATTTTAAAAAATTGGACAGCAAGAGCTAAAAACAATAACTTTTCAAGCATAATTAGGCAAACTTAACTCAAAAAGAGCAAAATCAGCCAATAGACAAAGATTTATTATTAATCAAAAGCACTCAAATCATAAACATACATCAAATTAGGTAGCCATGAAATTCCAGCCAAAAGTAAAGATTCACTCCAGCTGTTTAAATTCCTAGACACCTGAATCTGAGCAAACATAATGAAGCACTGAAAACGGGCGATGCATTTTAAAAGTTTGATGCATAAACGAGAGAAAAGATTGCAAGAAATTCCACCAAGGGATGCACAATTTTATGCACACACAGTTAACTTGGGCACTGAATTGACAAAACTCGAGATAAAGAAACATACCTGAATAACTTCTCAGAATGATGAGGACACCCAGGCATTAATAAGCGGTATTAATAGCAGAAAATGCAACCATAACCAAAATGGTCAAAAGGTCCAAAACAACAGCAATGACTCAACACCAAGATGTAGAAATGTGAGTGTGAGGGAGTTGGGGGGGGAGGGAGGGGGGCTAAACCACATCATCCCGCACAGTTCAGACGAGAGCTCGAGAGGTGGTATACGGGTTGAGGGTCATCTCATGCAGAGCGTGAGGAGGGGGGGATCCACACGGCTGGCTGCCACGACCCCTCCAATCGCATGCAGTCGTGAGCCCACTCAAAACAATGAAAGCACCACTGACAGAGTGGTGCGGGGGGGAAAGGAGGGGGGGGGGCAAGCCCTTGCAACCACAGCTCCTCCACACTTGTGCACTCACCCTTTCTCGCCGTCCGAGCCCTTCTCGTGGGCTGTACTTCGTCCCCTGGGCCCTCCTCCAAGTCCGACTCAGGGGAGAACTCGTGGTCCGACTTGAAGACCAGCACTTCGTCATCCTCCTCCTCCTCTTCTTCGTCATCCTCCTCCTCCCCTTCCTCTGCCTCCGACGAACTGCCACGAGCACAATTTGACCAAAATCAAGAGAGCCACCACGACAACATTATACCACCTCATGCAGCGCAATTGCATCAATGCACAAAATGGTCTTTTAGCTAAAATTTAGTCCCCCCCCTGTCAATGATTTGAATATTTAATCAGGTGGCAACAAACTTAGCAGTTGCTTTGCTCAATTAAGATAAAGAAAACGGAAGTACTCGCAAATGCTGACATTTTGCTCTTTTGCACAAATTCTAAATAGATAGGCCAGATCTAATAGCATCCACTGAACGCTGTTGCATCACCCACAATATGCAGTCTAAATTGTCATTGACACAGTCGTTAAGTAGGTAAAGTTGAGCGAAATGATGAAAAAAGGAAGGTATGAGCAATTGACTCCAAAAAAATTATTCAAAATTGTTTGGAAAATTAGAAATCTTAAGGATTGACTGAGAGTGATAGTGCTTTGAAAGCAGTTGGTTATCAGGTATTTTGAGGATGTTTTGGCATCGTGTACATTTCCCACCTTGCACACAACAGTATTGGAAACGGTAGCAATAAATATCCCTAACATATTTGCTGGGAGACACAATAGGGTAGAGGGTATGGTCAGAGTAAGTACAAGAGAGGGGAGGGAGAAAGGGAGAAGTAATGCCAGAGAATGTGCATGGAGTACTACCTTTGAATACAAAGGAGCACCATGAATGCAAAGAAGTTCTTAAATGTGTCTCTCTTCTTCATGCCAGAGCAAAGAGGGCGCTGAGGGAGGAGGCAGACGATTATCTACCCCACCAGAGAACATAAGGAATGGGGAAAAGGGAAAGACCACACAACTACTGCACAACATATACGCTGAATATCCCACCTGATGGCGACCACAGCCTCAGGTCAAAGCTATAAATAATACCGTGGGCAGATGACAAAAACTGAGATTAACCTCTAGAACAACTGGAGAACTTATGAATGAATTTCGGCAAAAGATAATGCTCCTGTATATGACTATAAAACATTTATAAGGCATAACAATAGAGTTAACAGCTTGGCCAAGCATTAGTCCCCAGAGTGAAGGGGTGGGGAATGAGTACTGTTAAGTCTAATAATTTGTACCTTGAGCCAGAGGATTCCCAGGGATTATTGCCCTTGCGTCCCTTGCGCCTCTTCTTCTTCTTCTTTTTCTTCTTGCGGTGTTTCTTCTTGCCATCGGATCCATCAGCTACTAGTAATTCCTCACCCTCCAAACGGAAATCTTCATCACTATTTGTCTGCAATGCAAATAAATCAAATGCAATGATGAACCGATGATTAGAACTAAACAAAAGGTATTGGACCTCTACATGTAATGGCAAGCAATATGCGCAAGTGATAAAATCACGCAAGGGCATATTCAACAGGATTCATCAATTTCCTAAAAAATTTTGCTTTCTTTAGTTCATGTAAAAAAGCATTGCTATTTTTTTTTTGGTCAGCGAAACCTTTCAGTTAACTGAGTAGATGGTAAAGGAGGGACATGTTTCTTAATGCACATTTCTCCAAATATTTGAACAATCCCAAAAAATTCTGTGTTCTTTTGAAGGTCAAACTCATCCCATTTTACATGCCCACAACTAATTTTAAAATGAGAGCTTGAGGTTTTGGTGAGACAGGCACATTGTTTGTGCCAGTGCCAACTATTGAACTGGAATAAGGTTAGAGGGCCCTCTTTAGCATTCATATAGTATTTCACCGTACCTTAGTTTTCTATTTAAAAAAAACCATGATTCAGGAGCAAATCCTGGTTATGAACAAATTAAAGATGCGAAGTGTCTCAAAATAGGAGAGACATTTTATGGCAGCATTTTAACATTCCACATTCTTTCCAAATAGACGTTGAAATCAGTGCAGACAGACAATTGCATCACGGTTTTGATGAAGAGGCTGGTAATGTAGAGTTCAGTTTGGAAAATTTTGTACCAGCCCTGAACTAGCCAATGGCTTTGATTTATTTGCCTTCTTGAAACAACATTTTGGCTGGAGGATAGGAAGATAGGACAATGATTATGTCCAAAGGTAACTCATTCCTTGGTCTTAAAGAGGGCAGCAGATTTTTTTATAAAGAGCTGGATTTCTAGGTAAGGTTTCTTGACAATTGTGGGAAAATGTAGAAAAATAATGTAATGGTACACTCTTAAGATTAAAACAACCGACTTTAAACAAATTGAATGGTAAAAAAATGTTTCCCTCTGTTCCATAATGAATGATTTTTATGAGTAATAGTTATGCGTTACCCCTTGGAGACCATATGTGTGTGATCAAAAAGAGACCAAATGAGAAGGGGATAGGTCAACAAGTTTCCACTCTCTGATGGAACACAAAATGTGGGCATTAGGATTATTTTTGAGCATATGGAATGCTGAACTTAATTTAAGAGGAGAGTTAACATCACAAACAGTCCCACAGTTTTAAGTCTGAGGTAACTGTTTTAAACTGCTTTTATTGATGCCCTGAATTTCACATAAATTAACAGTACATCCAATGATACTTTCATGATCAAGTGATATATCAGAATACGAGGGAGCCCTACTAGGTAAATAATTCATCATCCAATACGAAAACCATTACTGGTCACTTGCATCCGATGGGATTCTATTATCTTGGCAGAATTTCATCAGAGATATTATTATCAAGATCCACTATCTCCCAAAATGGAACAGGCAGGAGAAATGAAATAACTAGTGTAAGGGCTCACATATTCTATGATCCTAAAGGGGTGTGACTTCCAACAATTTGAACAAAAAATTATTTTATCTGTATGTAAAATTAAAAAAAAAATCCAGTGGGCGAAGAGAAATGTCAAGGAAAAGGGACATTGGTATTGAGCAATTTTTTTGGGGTAGCAAACAATTTGGGATCAAATGCAACGTTAAAGTGAAATTTACATGAGAGATCCTGATAAAAGTGCTGTTGTAATTAATGATTCTAAATACTTATGCTCCTTCATGAACTTTCATCTAAAAATAATATAAATTGGCAAAATAAGCAAATAGAATAATAGAAGACACAGGCAGTAATATAAGGTTTGTACAAGAAAGTTGGAACTTTAATTTCATTTGCAAAGTGTAGAGAGCTCCTGATAGATCCAATGAGTTGAATTTTGTGAAATCTTTTGGTTTAATTGTCTGTTTTGAACATATGAGAAATATGTGACCAGGGACTAATTTGATTAAAATGATTACTGTTGCTTACTTTAGTGGCTTAGAAATGGTGGACAAAATAATATGCATATTACCATTGAAAACTAATGCAGCTCAATTCATTATACACTACTGAATTCAGCATGATACTCGATTATAAAAATATATTATTAAATAAAATACATCCATTTGCTTATTGTTATATTGATCTAATGTCAATTAAAGGGAACTTTAAACTGACCAACTTGGTGTTTCTTAAAGCAAATGATATTCAATGCAACTATTTCAGAGCGTAAAAATCATTCGCCTTGACTGGGACTCGAACCCTGATCCCTCAATATCCGGTCGAGTGCTTTAGCCACTTAAGCTACCGAGGCGTCCTCTTAAACTCTGAAATTTTGGGGCTTTTAAAGGAACTAGATGTTATGACGAAATACCGTACATACAATGTCACATGCATTCGTAGTCGTGCGCGAGGCGCCACTGTCCACGAGGTTAAAGCCAACTTATCAACGAGAAATTCTCAAACACAATGACCGAAGAAAGTCTGCTGTCTATTCAACTTCACCACTGTCTTGAAATTTGGACACACATTAGACAAATGCCACATCAATGCTTCAAATTTAATATTTCCAGGAACTATTACATTGATGATGCTTCATAAATTGTCTTAATTGAAATGGGGAAACATGTTCTTGGGTTATGTAGTGTGTTTACGGCTCAAACAACTCGAGAAGCCTCCAGCCTTCTTTAGACTATGCTTTGACATAGGAAAGTACCCCTGAGGCTGCTGATCAACAGCTGTACTCTGATATCTGAAACTGATTAACCTTTTATTCTTCCTGAATGCACCAATTTAAGTGAGTGTGTACTTTCTTATTTTACTGAACTAGTTTCATACTGATGCTTTTGCCATTACAATACACAAAGAACAAAAAAGCTCATTGGGTTGGATACATTTTATGATAAACCGCTCAGACGTAGGACTTAGTCACCCTGCAATAATCATACTGAATAATGATCATAGCACACTATAATTTTAGGCAGATCTTCAGAGCCAACACTGGTAGAGGTAACAACTCCTAAACAGTAAGTAACTACCAAATTTTTTAAAAGTAAGATGAACAGTTGAAGAAAATTGGTTTCTTCGTAAAGCAAAATTTTTACTTTGCATTTCCAAATTATATACTCAATTCATCTAGAAAATATAAAAATGATCAAATAAAAAAAATAATGGAATGGTAAAAAAAAGTATGATTAACAATCTTACGAAGTATGGAATGTTAATTTTCCTGTAAAATCATTACACTTGGCGTGGACTTAAAATTTAAATGGACAAAAATGACGACAGAGGTTAAGATATATTTTAGTTTCACGTTCATGGTCACATTAAAGGCTAACTTTATTGTAGGCTTCAAACTGAGAATCTGATATCATCCATTTAAATGGTTCTCAAGATTCTTTTAAAACCCAAGTCTGCGGTTTGTAAAAATCATAAGTAGTTATTCTCGCTAGAGATGCGTAACCCTGATGCTTTCAAAATGAAGCACTTCACTTTATCCTGCACAATACCATAAATGAAGGTTTCGCCCTTAATTGGCAGAGGGAGCTTGAGGATGAGAAAAATAGAGCAGATAACAAGGACAAGCAAAAGAGAGCCCATGCATTTGTCACTTCTTAATTTCTTTTGGGGGCAATTTGAAAGAGTGCGTGTGTCCATACTTCTCCTTTCTTCTTTCGGCCTCGCTTCTTCCGCTTCTTCTTCCCGTCGATGACATTATCATCCTCCTTGCTCGTCTTTTTCGGGCCACGCTTCCTTTTCTCGGGCTTAACCTGGTTTGGGGAGACACGGTTGGGGTTTCCAGGGATGCAGCATACGGGGAGGTAAGGCGTGGGGCGAAGCCATGCAAAAAATAGCTACCGTGAGTGCAAAATCCCAACAAATCAGGCAAGAGGAGTCCTCTCTCTCTCTCTGTCACTCACTCTCTCCCTCCCTCCCTCCCATTGTGGGACAAATAAAAGAAGGGAATGTTGAAATGATGAAAACAATATAAATGAGCACACACACCAAACACTCGATAATGGGGACAAGACTCAGTGGGAGGGAGCAGGAGAGGAGTGACAGGGAAGCACCTTGTATATGTGCAGCATGTCCACTTTTAGGATTCATCTTTACACAGAATTATGCACGTAGTCAGACACCATATATATGTATATATAATAAATATCCATGCAGCCAAACTAATGGGCTTGCAGAAGAGAACATTTCAATAAATTTCAAATAAATAACAATGAGATGGTACTTTTTTGTGCCTTAATAAGTGGCTAATTAGCAGGACTTCATACAGGATGATCACATCTTTTGACTTCTCGGATAAATTCTTAAAAGATAAAAAGGGCCGCTTGAAAGGCACAGACTATGCATAACATTCCTTTTCTATTATGTGTACCAATTGGAAATAATTTCTCTTTTCGTTTCAACAAAATTTTATCATCTATTCCATAAGAACAAGAAGAACTCCTATGAGACCAGACTTATATCAGAATATGCATATCTAAGGGTGGCTACGACTATTTGGCTACTAGGTTGCTGTTCCCCCAAATAAAGAGGGTCATTCAATAAGTAAAGAGACAAATGCTCTCAGGTTAAAACTATTCATTGAATCTTTATAATTTTTTCAGGGGTGTTAGTTGGCAATCTTGGGATGCACCATCATTTGCCAGGGTGGCAAATTTTTTATGCAGGCAGATTTTGGAAGGTTCAGCAGATTGAAATGTCATCACTATTTTCAACACTAACTTAAATGAAGAAATGGTTCTTTGCCGATAACTTCCATAGTTTTTTTTTTTAGCATATATGTAAGTGAAATTTCCGAATTTGGAGAAACCCATTCTTAAAAATTGCAAAAAGGAATTGAAAACGACATTAAATGTTCATAACATGAATAAAATTTTGCTCTCAAGGTTGGAATTCAAATAATTTTCAAAATATACCACCATCACACTGATGAACCAGAAGGTTAGTACGATAAGCAACAGTAAAGCTCACTTGGCCCAAACTATGATTGGCACAGGTTGTATAAACCGCCAGTTAATTTAAAAAGGTGGGGGGAGATTGCTTCCTTCCCCGTGCCACAGTTTTGTTTCCTATGAAGCTCTAAGAAACAGAAATGAGTACCCCTTGGATTTTACATGAGTAGTCTTTCCGAAGGTGCCACCTGGGATTTGAAGGAACTGAATACTCCTTTTAAATTTAGCCAAGTTTCTTAATATTATAAGAAACACTTGTGTAAACTTGAGGGAAGTGCTTCGAGTGATTAAGATGCATGGAATGGGGGGTGGAAGGTGCAGGAGAGGGGGAAGGGCACTCGGTGACAGCACTACAATCACAGCTAATCTGCTAGTAATTAAAAAAAAGCAAGTTGTTCCCATAATTGTATAAAATTCTGGGACATTTTATAATTTTGCAGAGAGTAAAGGACATTTAGAAAAATGGTGAATGTGTACCAGATAGAAATTTGGAGGGATATTTAGAATGTGAAAGAACTAAGACAAAAACTGTACACTGAAAAAAATGGCCTATATTTTAAATTAGAGGCAGAATTATGAGAACTTTAGCATGAAGAAAAAAATGCCTGGACAAGTAGAAAAACATTGATTCTAGAGTCCTTCATTGTTCTTAAGTTGTCTGTGCAAAAATTAATCCGGTTTAGAGCAATGATGGTAAAAGAAAAGACTTCACATACAGTTTGCAAAAAATATTGGCGATGAAAATTTCAGTGCTAGAAGTAGCTGGGTGGCTGGAGCAAATATTGAATGCAGAATGTCACTGACTTCTGAGGACTTAGCAGCAAAGCTGACAACGTTAACCATGGCTTGTGCTCTCATTGGATATCAAGAAGTCCATCAAAAAATCCAGCAAATATTCAACATGGTTGATAGTGAACTATTTTTTCATACACTGTCACTGCAGTCATTGACTTCAAAGGACAATGATGTAACGGTGGAAAGGTCACATAAGAATATTTCACAGAATTCTTTTGAGTCGAATGGAGACAGAGAGATGATTGATCAACCAATGATTGGCAAAATATTTACAGCCACAATGTTGGAAACAACCAAGAAGAAAAAATTAGGATTTTGAAGGAGGGCATTCCATCGTGTGATATCTACAATATGGCTTGAAGTGGATGCATTGACTTCAGCAATTATACAGTTGACTATTTGACAACTTGCTTTGATAACTACAGTGGATATTTTGAGGATGCCATAACTCAGCACACAGAAGGTAAAGAACCAGTTTTTCACTCAGCACAATATTTATGACAGCGTCTAGGATGAGAAATTATTGTTTTGTTCTGTCTTAAAATTCATTTATTGATTTCTTTGTCAGGATCGTGTGCAAATGAGAAGGTGGAGATTCAGATGAAGAAAAGAAAATGAGAAAAGATAACATCCACCAGAAAAGCTGTCGTTACTGGATTAATTCTTCCATTAAGGAAAGACAATCTAGTTCATGAGTAAGCATTAACGGGCTTTGCTCATCTGAATGATGTAACGTAGAAAGAAATTAGTCTTCAAAAGTGAAGAGGCCTAAAGCAGGCTACAATCCAAATATTTCTGAAGAAAACTGAGTGAAAGGTGCATTGTACCGACTAAAAACTGCATCCATTTTTGATTTGCATACTTTGTTATGCATGAGCTTCAAAAATTTATTAAATGTGATTTACTTAAGATAAAATGTGAAAATATAATTCAAGATTTTCATGTTTCTGAAGTGACAACATGAGGGCTTATTACTTTTTCAAAGTATCCATCCACTCGCCCATATGTATGGTAATATTTGGCCCCTATTCAATGGCCACCCACCCATGACAGCAATTTTTTTGATGATCTGTTGTCATTCTGGGATGCGGCTGACAGCAAAGGTCACTTGTGCCATTAGGGATAGGTGAGTGATTTGGCAGAGAAGGGTCACTCAGAGAATGGTGGATGATGGGTGTAGAGACAGACATCCAGTGCAGACATAAGCCTACTCCATTAACAATAGGCACCAAGGGGTTCACACTTTAATGTCGCATCTGACTGATGGCATGCTTTTGGAGTACTTTCCACCTGGCATCTAAAAGGGAAGGATCGGGACACCACTGAAAAATATCCTGTCCCCTAAAGGGATTCAAACCCTAGCCCTCAGGGTGGGAAGCGAGTAAATTAGCCCCAGCACCATTATAACCCCTAATGAGTAACCGTTGTATGGATAGGGAATCAAGGGTAGAAGCTCACACAAAGGATGAACTCAACGTTTTTTTGATAGCTTAATTGGTAAACTATCAGCCAGGCAAGTCGAAGGTGTGTGGTTCAAGTCCCAGACAAGAAGACTTTTCGGCATAGGATCTGCATCTTTTCACCTTCCCCACTAAACATACGTCCGTCCATCATGTGTGTTTCTATCCATCTTCCTTATAGTAACCGTCTGGTGTCTGCCTAGTATATCTGTCAGGGTACTTTTGCCGTTTGGCAGATTGATTAAAATATATCTCTCAAATGAGCCACCCTTGCACAAGTCACATGAAATACACAAAGGACTGCACTAAATGCATAAAGCGACCAATGTATAAAAAACAATGTCACCAAAAGAAAACATAAAACCACTAATTTTGCTTACAATCACAGGGATGATTGTGAACAGAAGACAGGAGACAAACTCCACCATATTTACTAATGAAATAAAATCAACTAATACAAAGTTTGTTGAGTTTACTACTGCTGTTAAAGGTAATATCCATAAAAATAAATGGGAATTATCATAAATAAATTCTTGACACTTATGAAGTCCTGCTAATTTAAAAACTACAAGCACAGAATGACCATTGAAATTGAACCATAGACCTTACCTTGTGATTTGCTGACCATTTCTGTGACTATCAAAATTATCCATCCAAATAATTCTTGCAGGATCCATATTGCTCCAGAGTCCATTGCTTTTAACTTAGTTAAATTAAAACAATACCAGTCCTCAAAGCATTAGTTATCATTGACCCATTAGCTAATACATTGCAAAGGCCATACAAGATATAAAATAGTACAATTAAGAGAAAATATAAGTTTGAAAAAGGCTTCTATTACTTCAATTGAAATAAAAAACTGCTGTAATTTTTGTTTATTAAAATATTTATCTGAAATGACAAATGTGATGCAAAAGATTGAAAATATGAATTAGAAAACAAGGAAAAATTCCATGAATGGCAATGTAATGTGAGCTTAATAATATAAGATAAATATAATTTTTTCATACTTTAAGCCTCATCGAAAAGTACAAGTTTCAAATCACTCAACAAATTAACAAGAAAACTAATAATTGAGGACCAGAATAAGTCAATTAAAATATAGATCTTGCCATGCTTTTCATAAGACAAACTGAAGGGAGGAAGCTCAGTATACCACACCTAGTCCTGTAGAATGAACATGTGGCATGTAATTACCATGGGCTAACAGTGCGATAATATGTGACGTGTGAAATATTAGCAAATACCCTGAGTGAATGCCAAGTTAGAATCAAGCATCTGAACATTTCTGAATTGAAGCTATAGATGTACCTATGGGGTAGAGAAATATAAGTTGAAAGTGATCGAATGTAGGATGACCAGCCTCAATTTTAGAAGAATATTCTTTTTCAGAGGTATCAATTTACCAGAAGATAGCATTTGAAGTATATCTTATGAAGTTTATTTTCTTCCCAGTGGATTTCAAAAAGAGAACATTGCAGAAGAGATAATTTACTTAAAATCATAAAAATAATGATACCCTAACAGAAAAAAATTTTATGTTAACAAAAGTTTCTGATTGCTCAGTTTCCATTTTCCAAAAAACACATTTTCAATAGCAAAACACAATGCCGCAAAATTAAAAATGAAAAACTTTTTCACTGCTTGTGTTTTTGGCCTGAATTTAGAATTCTCCGCAGAAATTATTACTAGATAATTAGCCAGAATAAAGCCAGAAAAATATGCACAAAAATTCCATTATATTTGGTGAGTGGAGAAAAAATGCTAGAGACTTTGCACTCTCAAAAACTTTGCAAAATGGTTTACAATCAATCAATTTAACTTTGGCCACAAATAAAACAAATCACGCACAGTAATCAAATCATTTTCCAAGACTTAAATGAATGATTTCCACAGTCAGCGGACTGCCAAAACTGAAATGCTATAAAAAAATAAGTTCAAGTTTACACATGAAATTTTGGGTGGACATAGAAACCACTTAGCTGGAGGAGGACTCTGAGACATTGCCCTCCATTGAGATACACCCACACCAATGGTGCACTGATGTCTGGAGGAGGAAGTAAGTTATTGACAGTCATGATATCTGGATTTCAATATAGGAGTAGGTACATGGTTTCACATCCCACACGTGTGAATGGAATGTTGAAGTATATGATCCATTTCAAATCAAAATTTCCACCTCAATCCAAAAAAAAATGTCAACAGTTCAGTAAAGAAGAGAGTATTTAAAAAAATGTAAACGAATGCAATTTGAAGAAAAATAACAGAAGTGAATCATCAAGTAATCCTTTTTGCTTTGCACATTATGAATGGTGTCAAACACAAAGGAGAAAATATGATAACTTTACATGAAGAGCCACTTCTCTCCACAGTTGAAGTTCTGAGTATGGAATGAATGTCAAAGAATGGGTATGACTTGTTTTGTGATGAGAGAAAAATAAAATTTGTGGAACAAGAAAAACATGCAATTTAAACTTGGAAACGTACTAAACCACAAAGAAAAATGAAGTGGTATTCTTCACCAACTGAATGAACCACATGATACCACGGTAATATCAAACATTGAATAACAAACCTCTAGAAACTTCAAAAAAATATATATATTGATACATCCGAAACATGTACTTTTAAAGATTAAATAAAAAACCATCATCCCGCAGCACTTCATATTACTCAAGCATTCCATGCAATCTAACAATGACACCATAAAAAGAGTATTTGAAGAAAATCACCTTTCATGAGAAGACAACCAAAGTCAAGAAAATCAATTATTTCTCTTAGCTTTAGTATGGGTTCATCCACTGCCATGGCAGTAAATCCTGACCAGTGCTCACAAGGATTACCAAAAAGTGAAAAATCAGTTTGAAATGATAAGGTGGAATAATCACAAAACAGACTGTCATCCTATTGTTCTGCTTCCACTGAACATTTGGGCGGCACTAATGTTTTTGCTGCATGATGTTGACGAGTCAATTTGAAGACTAACAGAGGGCTACATTTTTAAAAGATCTCCTCCAGCAATATCCTTCAATAAGAACATAACCATTGAAAATATTGATTTTCCAATATCTAGTAAAAAGTGCCCATAATTAAATAACACTGTAATGCATTGCTCTCATTCCAAGAGGTGCCACTAACATTAGGGTTGGGCATTACTAAGGTCCTCAAAAAAACATTTGATGCAGTTTAGTTACCAACAAGGCAGAACAAGTCTGAGGAATTAGGAGAGGCCATAGAAGTCAAGTTATCCCAATCCTACTTCAATGTCACTAATTCTCAAAATTTAGTCCATTTAAGAGCCTTATGACATCCATAGTTGCCTGACTCAATTATCCAGTTCCCATCATCCCACAAGACACAGTGGTCTAGTGGAAATGCGAGCTGTTAAACTATCTTCACAGGGGAAAAATTCTGTGCATGGAATTACGGACGAACTTTTAATGTGACAGGTGCAGGTTTGAATATTCACAGCCACGAATAAAATTTAACATGCGTATTCTCAAGGTCATTGCCATCAGTGATGCATGACAAAATCTTGGCATTGTATAGTTTTTATAATTTAATGGGTTTTCATAAAGTCTTATGAAACACAGTACATTTTGCGGTATTTCAATTCAACTTACTAATTTTAATCAATAAGTGATATGAGGTACTTTATGCAAAATAATAGGAACTTGCATTTCAGCTTTGAGTTAAGAGTAATAAATAAATATATATATATACATAAATATATATATATATATATATATATATAGGTATATATATACATATATATATACATATATATATATACATATATATATATATATATATATATATATATATATATATATATATATATATATATATATGTATATATATATGTATATATATATGTATATATATGCATGTATGTATATATATTATATATATATATATATATGTGTGTGTATATATATATATATATATATATATATATATATATGTATATATATGTATGTATATATATATATATATGTATATATATACATACATACATACATTTATAATTATTTTCATATATATTTAATTTAATGCAAAAATGAACTTCAAGTTAGTCTGCACTGGTTTTACCATCATGCCATTAGAAGACAGCGCAGCTATCTAAAACCACATTATGATTATATGATAATAATTTGAACCGGATAGCAACTGTTAAATGGCTTCCTCAGCAAGCTAAACACAGTGGAACTTGGTTATCAAGTTTTCGTCGGGGACAAATAATGACCAAGGTAACCAAGAAAATGTAAAATACAAGGAAGAGTACAAGAAATTATAATTGACAATAATTATAATTAATGTCAGTAATTGCAATTAGGCATGGGTGAATAGTCATCCATTATGATGATAAGAGTAATTTATGGTATTTTCCCCTTTAATACACGGCATTTCCAAAGAATAAACATATTGAAATTATTACCATTTCATAAATATATAACAAGTGAATGGAAACAGTTTTTACCTTTCCCTGAGTATGAACCGCAAAACATCAATAGAACTGAGAATTAAAGAATAACCCTATGAATTGCAGCAACTGGACCCTAGAAAATAGATGTTTGTATACATGCGTGAGTGTATACTCGCTATACAAATGTATGCATTCTGCTACGACCCTATTCATCAAGCTTACGTGTATACAATTCATAACCTGATTGGTTCTTCACAGAGTAAGAACAGATGCAGGCTAATCATTGATCTAGTTAATCCTTGCCATTTCCATCTATTTCCACACTTTCCTGCTTTTCTATAATGTCCTCAACTAGTAAACAAACAACAAAATTGTCAACATCCTCGTTATATACACCCCAAGTCACTTCTCCAACAATACTAGTTGATATTCGCTTCACCCCTTGGTTATAGTCCGTGTTAAACACAACTTAAACATAATTTCAAGTAGTAGAAGTAATTAGGGCAGTTGAATGACAGCTGAGGCCATTTATGCCATTATTACAATCACAACATACGGGGGTATAATGCACTGCCTAATCACAAAGCAACACTGCTAATCAGCCAGACATTGTTCTTAATGATTCAATGGAAATAAATGACTGCTTCTGAAAGAACATCAAATGGTACTACGACCTAGAAAGCTATTATTAAATTTTCTTTGAAAGTTCAGTGATTTACATTTCTTTATTTATCCTAGATTAGGATTTATGGATATTTTTTTGACAAATTGATAAATGCATTGAACGAAAGCATCACAGTTAAAAATGTACCAACCAAATAATTTTATCTGTATTTCAATGGACTGAAATGGAAACCAAAGAGGAAAACAAGCTACGGAGGAATGTATTAACCAGGTTCCACTGTATTGTTTAACAAATATCAAATTGTAGAATATCTTACTGGTTACCTACAAACTATTGCAGGTATGCTATTTTCCATCACTAATTGCAATGACGCTAGGTTAAGTGTGTTTACTGACACCACCTGAACTGAAATAAAAAACATTGCATGCCAGTAATGCCCTCTTTGATCTCTCTCTCTTGCACGGCATATCACGGCACGCCTGACACTTGGTTGCGTCTCCATGCCTTTGTCTACCCACCTCGTCCTCCGACTCCTCAAGGTCAAAGTCATCCTCTATCATAATCAGTTCCTGCTTCTTGCGCTTCTTCTGCTCTTCCTTGAGGCGCATCAGAGCTGCCTCCTCCAGCTTTCTCCTCTCTGCCTCCTCCTTCAGCTTGATTTGCGCTATGCGCCTCGATTGGCGAACTCCTCCCGATGACGTCGATGGGGAAGAGTCCGCCAGGGAGGCCTTGAGGGCTTCGTCCAGCATCGAGGGTGTGTGTAATTTTGAATCAGGTGTATCATCATCACCCACCAACTTTGGGGTCAGGGCATCCTCCTTTGCGGATGACAGCAGTGCGAGGGCTTCGGCAGACTTCCGACCTGTGGTGCAACATGAGAAGATGACAAAACGTTGGGTTTCCACAGGATTATAAAGGCAGGGGATTCAATGGGCAAATATCATGTCATTTAAGGCTTATGGACTTATGTAAACATGACCTTCACCAAACTTCTCCAAACACAGGAAACAAATAAAAATTTGGTTGTGAGTTAACATACCAAATCATCATCATATGACATGTAAGGAAGGAAGTCTAGACTACATTGATAAACAAAATAAACAGCTGCTCGAGCGGAATATGGTTTCTCATGTGGAGCTTCCAATTAGTCCCCCGGGGTTCATGATTAAAGAAACAAAGCACAATTTGTCATTCCACTCCACTGTGCTTCATGTGATATGTCTCATGTTTCATTGACCCGTAAAAAGAATTATTACACTGCTATTATAACTAGGGGTGTATGAAGCTTTGTTAATATCGCTATCAAAAGGAATTGAGTCAAAATCTTTCAAAATCAAGTTGCATTGAAAAAGATTAGTAAAATTAAATTGCATCACGTGTTACATACACACCAACTTTCTACAATGGCAAAATCCTACACTTGAAAAATATTAGTAACCGATTTATTTTATGCTTTCAAAATCTACCACAGAAGGGTAAATGTGAATATGCTGCCCCTTAATCCTCGATTTAATTACATTCCATGAGTTTATAAATTTTCAAGACTTAGGAAAGAGCACAAATTCTACACTTTCCATTTACAGGGGAATCTTGTTTGCATGTTTTTGAAGAGATCTGGAATTCTAAACTTATTCCCTCACACAACAAAAAAACCAGGGTTACCACAAGTTGCTGTGCTTAACTAAATGGTAGATACTATATATGATGTAAGGATTGATTACTCTTCATTCCATTGCTTATTTTGATTGAAAATGGCAAAAACCTTAATTAATATCCTGAAAAATTTTTACACACAACGACTCCTCTAAAGTAAGCCTTTCATAAATCAATACAGTGAACCCTTGCTACTCTGGGCATGTTTAATCTGGAAAACCCCTTAATCCTGAATGTGCACGGCCATGAATAAGGGTGGTTTCTTATGTGGTCACAAGTTCACTGCACTGTAGTTATTTGTATAAAAATACGGTTTGCTTGCAGGTTTCTCGGGACTTGTATGAAAACCTTGCGCAAATAATTTATCATTTTTCCAGTAGGATTGTAAATAATGAACTACCAATGCTCCGTGAAGCAAATAATTCACCAATACATTAATAAAACCTACGCAATGCGTAATCACATATATTTGTTTACAACAGATGGCCCAGTTCTCTCCATGTCCTTTTGTAACTTCTGAAGCATATACCTAATTATTTTGGGTACTTCTTCTGACACTAAGCCGGTGTAAATAAATCACACAAATGAAATGTGAGGCTAAACAACCTCGAATATTGTAGACAAGGCAAAGGTACTTAAGGAGTTGGAAGCTTAGAAAGAGCAGGGTCCCTATTGCTGAAAAATAAGAGGGATATAATGAAGGAAGTCGCTCTCAAGTTTGATGTTAATGCCCACAATATTGACCGGAAAGCCTCAGAAAACACTTAAGATAACCAGAAGATGTAAAGCACGAAGAAGCAGTCCTTTGATGGCATGCACAGCATCAATCAAGTTGTGTAGGAATTCATGGCACCAATATTCAAGATACCACAAAAAAACTTTCTAAACACTCACATGGAGAGAACTTCATTGCAAGAAACGGTTAGTTATGGCAGTTTAGGAGGAGAGACAATTCTTGTGACGAAGTGTCTGCTGCAGTCATGAATGTTGGTAGTGATGCAGTTGAACCATTTAGTATAAAGTCGTATGTATGACTTAATATGATTAACAATTATGTTACAAATATTATGCTGAACAAGCCTGCACTTGAGAGCTTTGTCAGAAAACACCCTAGTAATTGAATCAAGGGTTGCTGGATGAAAAATCAGTGAAGAAAGTGTTTCTATTATTCTGGGCAGATTTCTATATTTCTATGAAGATGGCAGCCAAAAGTTGAAGATAGTTCTTGCGCCTTCCCTTTCAACAAAGTACAAGGTAAAAGCACTTTTGATTTCAGACAACTCCCCCGGCTATCCCAACATTGACAACTTATGCAGCGGGGAAGGTGAGATTAGGTTTCTCACTTTGCCACCAAGCACAACTCTGTTATTTCAGCCGATGGTTCAAGGAGTGCATGTTGCTTGGAAGAAGTTATAAAGGTTAAAATTTTTGAATGACATTTTAGAAGTACTAGAATATCAAGTGGTGATGAGATTGAAGACAGCAGGGTACAGAGAATAATAATTAACCTCTGTGCGGTAATGGGGGTGAAAAAAACACCCCAGAGCAGGTTGAATACTTGTACCAAACGAAAACGGTTAACGTTTGCAACTCGGGACCTCTACCATAATTCAAGTCAATCAATGTGTCAAGGGGTTAAAAAATGAAAAACAAGCCCCGTAGGACTCTCATTGTCATAATGGGTGTGAGATAGGAATTTTTGTCAATTTTGAACAATTGTCACCCCACGTTACCGGAATAGGGTGAAAAAAATAGCATTGCCGTTCTAGGGTTAATACAAAAATACTTTAATTTAAAGTCCATGTCCTTCAACAGGGCTTATTCTTGGAGGGAGGTGAAACAATCCACTATTGCATACTATATTTTCAGAAAAGGGTGTTTAATGAAGAAGGTTGAATTCCACTTCACAGGATTTGAACCCAAAGATTATAAGGAAATTTAGCAGACTGCAGGGGAAATATTTCTGACAATGAAAAATGATGAGGATTGGCTTTATGTTGATGAAGGTCATTCGCGTCTAGAAACATTCAGGGAAGAATAAATAGCCGACAGTGTTCCTGCAGTAGAACATATATCTTCAGAATCTAGAGAGGAGTCCGCTCGAAAATCACTTCAAATTCCAAGGGAAGCTTAGATCCAATCATAAATTTGAAAGATGAACCCGACTCCCTTGACTGAAGGAATTGGGTTCGAATGGATTTTACACTTTGAAAATTATTGCCCTGTAAAGTGTTTCACTAGGCCATCATGATTATTATTTTAAACTAAAAAACTTGAGACTGTCAAGAGAGAAGATTAATTAATTGATTAGTAAGATTGAGAAGACCATTAGGACTCCATAGATTTCTAAGGTGACCTACCTCTCCCTCTGCCTCTTCCACTGCCTCGGACGACGGGGGTCCTTGGGGGTGCATCTGGGTCGAGCCTAGGCCGACCCCTGCCTCCACCTCTGCCCCCCCTCCCCCTCCGCATGCCACGCCCTCCCCTCCTCCGGCCCCTCCTGCCCCCTCTGCCCCTCCCTCTCATCGATGCTGGCACCGACAACTTGATGGATGTCAACTCATCCTCTCCCTCCTCATCCTCGAACCCTGCCCCTCCCATGTCGTCATCATCGTCATCACTCTCCTCCTCCTCCACCATCTGCTTGCCCTCCTGCTCCAGCTCTGCCTTCCGCCGCGCCTTCATCTGCTCCAGGAGATTGGAGACGGTGGCCGGTGCTGCCACTTTGATTGTTGTCAGCTCTTCCAAGCTCTCTTCCATCTTAAACTCGAGGATCGAGATCTCCTTCTTGCTCGAGTCCTTGGCCCCCTTCTCCTCCGACTCCTCATCGACCAATGCCTCAATTTCGTCCTCTGACTCCTCCTCGCCTTTCCTTTTCTTGTCGACAAGCGATTCCTCTTCATCCTCAGACATCTTACGTTTGTGATCTTCATCTTTCACATCTGTTTCCTCCTTCACAGTCTCCTCTATTTTCGGTTTCCTATCGGCGTCCACCTCTAATGATGTATCTTTACAGTCCTTCACTGAAGGTTCCTTTTTCTCTTTCATGCTTGCTGACTCTCCCTCCGATTTTTCACTAGGCTTTGTGCCACGAGGGATGCTCGGTACTACTTCTTCCTTCACCTGGCTTTCATTAGGTTCGACTTCACTGGACTCAATCCTGGATTTTGTACTTTTATCATCCTTAGGCACGTCTTTTTTCACTTCAACTACATCCTTAACTATCCTTTTCGGAACGTCAGCAACACTTGTTTTGTTCGGCTCACTGCCTTCCTCTTCCTTTGCAGGCTCCTGGCTCTCCTCCAATTGGGTCTTCTTCTCCTGAGGAACAGCCCTCTTTTCTTCACCGCTAACTTTGGGTTGAGCTGCCTCCACCTTGGAATCGATTGGTGATGAGACTACCTCCTTCTTGGCCTCAGACAAACTCTTCTCAAGTACTGGTTTGTGTGTCGCCTTTAGATCACTCTCTGGGGCTTGTTTTAAAACTTTCATCCTCTTAGCATCGCTCTTAATTTCCTTTTTGCTCGATTCGGCTTTTGACTCCAAGACTTCTTTTGTCTCAACCTTGGTCTCAGGTTTATCAAGCTTGACTTCGGGCAAAGTCTTTTCACTTTCCTGCCTTGGAGATGGAGTGATTCCCACCGCGACTGGATGATCAATCACAGGAATCTCTTTTCCCAGAACTGGCCTGCCTGATCCCTCCACGCTCTTTTCAGAAGGCTTGTGAGTCTTCGAGAATATCTTTGTTAGAGCTTCATTGCCAGACGTGGGTGGATGAATCAAGGCATCAGGTGGTCTCTTGGTTAATACTGATTCAGCTGGTTTAGCTTTCTCTATTTGTGGTTCCTTGTTTTCACCAACAGGCACTTTACTTGTTGACATGGAGGCCACTTCCTTCTCCGAAACAGGTTTTTCCTTGTGGGAGCCTGCCATTCTATCTTGTCCCTGCTCAGTAGTTTTCACCACTTCAACCTTAGTAACAATTGGTTTTGTATCAGGAAATGATTTCGATTCAGCTAATTTCATTTCACTGGGTTTACACACTGCTGACTTAATAACTGATTGTTTTGGAGTTGAAGATTTCACCTCTTCAACAGGTTTGAATTCCCTGGGTTTACTTTCAGTAGGCTTAATATCTGATAATTTGGCTTCAGCAGCCTTTTTCTCTTCAGCTGATGTTACTCCAGAAGGTTTTACTTCAACAGGTTTAGTCTCCAATGGCTTAGTGGTGACAGGTATTGCAACAGGAGTTTTATTGTCCGCAAGTTTAATTTCAACAGGTTTCACCTCTCTAGGCACACAATCTGAAGGCTTGGATTCAGAAAACTTAGACTCCGAAGGCTTTGGAATTACAGGTTTCACAGAAACATCTTTAATTTCCATAGGTTTAACATCAACAGATTTAGGTACAAGTTTTGGTCCAGCTGTTTTGAATTCAGCAGTTTTATCTGTACATGATTTCACCTCCCCTGATTTCTCCTGGTCTATTTTCATTTCAACAGATTTTGCTTCTACTGGTTTTAATTCTTGGGTTTTGATATCAAGCAGCTTCATTGCTGGAGGCACTTTTTCTAAAGTTTTAGTTTCTAACTGCTTCACATCACCTTGTTTAGTTCCACAAGGCTTCACCAAAAGAGATTTACCATCACCTTCTTTCACAATAGGCGGCTTAACTTCAGGTGGGTTCACTCTGGGTGGATTAATGTCAACAGGTTTATCACCTGTAGATTTAGCAGCAGGAATATTTGACTGAAGTGATTTATTTACAGGGAGCTCAATTGTAGAGAGCTTAACTTCTGTTTTCTTTAGTGCTGATTTTAATTCTGCCGGTTTTTCAGGTGGTTTTACTCCAGGTTTAACTTCAGGTGGTTTAACTTCGGGTGGTGTAGCTTCAGGTGGTTTAACTTCAGGTGGTTTAACTTCAGATGGTTTAGCTTCAGATGGTTTAACTTCAGGTGGTTTAACTTCAGATGGTTTAACTTCAGGTGGTTTAACTTCAGGTGGTTTAACTTCGGATGGTTTAACTGCGGATGGTTTAACTTCAGATGGTTTAACTTCAGGAGCTTTAACTTCACGTGGTTTAACTTCTAGTGGCTTAACTTCAAGTGGCTTAACTTCATGTGGTCTAACTTCACGTGGTTTTACTTCAGGTGGTTTAACTTCAGGTGGCTTTACTTCATGTGGTTTAACTTCAGGAGCTTTAACTTCAGGTGGTTTAATTTCAGGTGATTTAACTTCAGCTTTCTTTACTTCAGGAGGAATTACTTTAGAAGTCTTTAATACTGATGTTTTATTTTCAACAAGCTCAGATGTTGCAGGCTTTGAAATGGGCATTTTAGACTGAATAGGTTTTACTTCACCAATCTCACTTGTCTTTGCTTCTGCCAATTTTGCATCCTTGACCTCTCCTGGATGTCTCTGCAATGCTTCTTTAGACTTTAGGTCGCTAGCTTTCGCAGGTTCTAAGTTTGAAGCAATTGGCTTTTTCTCCACTGAAGCACGAGCATTTTGGCCTTCTTTATCAAATGGCAGTTTCAATCCTTTGATGCCACTTGGTTCAGCCTCTTTTACTTCTGATTTCAAGTCTTTAGTGATTGGTAACTTATTGTCCTCTGGAGGCTTTGATTCCATCACATCCTCAGACCTGGTCTTCTTCACTTCTCCTTGTTTTCCTAGAGCTGACATTCCTGATTCTTTACTTTCTGATACTGTTTTCACTAATTTCTCTTCTGTACCAGATGAAACAATAAGCTTCTCTCCACCAGGCTTCCCCGATTCTAACGACTTCAAAATGTCTATGCCTGATTTTTTTATTTCACTCTCTTTATAACTGTCTGGTTTATCTTTTGGTTTGTCCACCTTTTGACCTTTCTCATCCGCAGCTTTAATTTTACCTGCATCTCCAATCTTGATTTCCTTAGAGATCGTCTCCATACCCTCTTCCTTTTTGGTCACTCCCAGGGAACTTCCCTTAGGAAATCTCATTTCCTTCACTTCCCCAAGCACAACTGGCTTCACTTCCTGCGGCTTGGAGGCATTCAAAGCCATTGATTGCACATCCTTTGCTGACGAAGGTTTAATTCCCTTCACCTCTTTAAATTTCTCTTCCATTACTTTGGCAGCATCTTTTCTCTCGTCCACTTTTTTGTCTTTTACATCAGATATTGTCCTACTTACTTCGGGCACAGTTTTTGATTCTGAAATCTTACCAAATGGTTTGGAAACTGATGGAAAGTCTAGTGATGAAACCATACTCTCGATTTTCTTGACAACACTGACTGCTGAAATTTCTCTGGTTGTTTCCATCTTCTCATCTAGTTTGAGAGGAGCCATACTTATGCCAGTAACAGAATGACTATCTTCTGAAATTTTTGAGGGAGTTTTGGCAGAAAATGCCACTTTTTCAGGTACTTTAATTTCAGGGGATATTACTGGTGGGACCTCTCTGGAAACCGAGGTCACACCTTGTTTTGTAGGCTCAACAGTTTTGGTAGCAGTTGAATTTCCTTCGAACCTGGAATCCATAGATTTGGATGCCTTGGTTTTGACATCCGGAACCTTCGACAAGTCATGCTTAACTTCCTGCTCACTTTCCAAAATTTGCTTTGGAAGATTTTCAGATACTTTCTCGAGACTATGAGTCGGCTTCTCTTTACCTTCAAGAGCTGTGGAGGCTGCAGTGGCTGCTGGAGTCTTACCTGATTTTTCACCACTGACTCCTTTAAGCACCGTGTCTTCAGGTATTTGCTCCAACAACACTTTCTCAGGAAAACCACGTTCCTTAGTTTCAGAACTGAGACAGTTCCCAACAGGAGGGACAACAGGTGGAGAACTACTGTCTTTTTCACTCTTTTGTTGAAGCAAGTTTTTCCTACCTTCCACTTTACCTAGCTTCCCCATCATTATTCCCATTGTAATACTCTCAACAGATTTTCTTCTGCCTTTACATGCACCAGACGCCAACCCACTGTCAAGGGGTGACTTCCTGTCCAATTTTATCTCTGGGGAAGAATCCTTTTCAGTACTTTTGCTGCTCAATATGGGAGTTTTGACCACAGATACCCCAGGATATTCCATCGATGGAGGTTTGGATATCTTGGCCTTGTCTAACTGGAGTGCTTGCTCCCTTGCAACAACCTCTGGAGTCGACAGGTCAATTTCTGTACTTTTACTGAGATCTGTGGCACTTAAACTTGGGTCAGATTTTTTCAAGTTCTCGGCCGACGATGAGGTTGATTTGTGCACAAGGTTTTTTGGGACATTTGATGCACTCTCCAGGGGTTTCTCATATGAATCATTTAACATGTCTGCCACTCCAAACTTCACTTTGGTAGCTGAATGAATTTCACCAGCTGGACGGAACTGGGGTGAAGCAGGCAAGTGCATAGTGGGCTCAACTGTTTTTGAAACTGTTTCGCTGGAAGGGAACTGGATTGGGCTCTTCCTGTCTTTCATTGGCACACCACTGTGAGCCATTGCCAGGTTCTTGGGCGTGCTGTCATCGCATGGTATAAAGGGTCCATGAACAACAGAGGAAGCATGCGCGGGAGTGGGTTGCCTGGATGATGGTGGGGACAGGGTTCCCCCAACCATCATGGAAGGTGGAGGCAAAGGGGATGTGCTGCACGTGAGATTTGTTGGCATATCTCCGGAAGAAGCCACTGATGAAGAAGACATCATTGAAGGGGGATTCAACCGGTTAGTACCAAAAGTATGGGCTGCGGATGGCACTGCAGAGGAATGTGCAGAAGGTGGGGGACCAGAACTGAAAGACTGGGGCCCAAACATCATGTGTGCAACTGGAGCAGATGAAGTTGGCCTATCAGCAGGTGTGGGAGCACATATGGTCTCTATACTCCACAGCTTTGGTGGGGTCGGTTGACCTGACTTCTTCACTGGTGCAGACCCTGGAGAAGTCAAATTCATTGGTCCTGTTTCTGCAGAGGATGATTGTGCAAGGTCCACAGCTATTCTCAGAGGAGCCTCTGTGATTGTGGGAGGAGACTTAACAATCGGTGATTTGATGGATAAATCTTGAGAAATCGGCAAGTGTGGGGAATGCTGGCCATGCATTGGCTTATCTTTCATGAATCCATGCTCAGGGACACTCTTGCCCTCAATGGGATAAGAACTCCCTCCCACTGGAGCATGTGGATCATTGTATATCTTCAAGGAGAGGTCGGACACTCCACTGCTTCCTTCAATGAGTCGAGTGGTGAGATTTTCAGGGCTGGATTCAGTGGATTGCAGACCTCCCAATCCTGTCTCCATGGTTGATTGCATTGACCGTGGGCATGGGTGTCCACTCACCACTCCAACTCGACCCCCAGAAAGCTTCTCAACAATTTTCTCCAGTGGGTTGATTCCATGGAATCCTGAGGGACTGGTGGGCATCTTGGCCACTCTCGAAGGTCCTATGTTTGCTGGGGTGTGCTCATCTGTATCAGAGAGCTTTTTGTCTGACATTGACTCCATTCCTTTGGAGTGAGTCGCGGCTTCATTTTGGCTGGACATCTTTAGGAGAGCACTTTCTAAAGATTTTCGGCTGACCTCGGGAACTTTTAAGACTTTGTGGCCAATAGGTTGTATTACAGTATCGGTGGTGTCTTTACTGACATGAGGAATTTTCAACTCTGTCATCTTGTCTGACATGCCTGCTGACAATTTTTGTATTGCTTTGGGAGAAAGCTGAAGAGGAACATGCTGTGAAGTTGGTATGTCACCCAATTTTGGAGGTGGGGATAATGAGCTATACATTCCTGAGATTAATCCTTCTGCTTTCCTGTCACAACTCAAAGGATATCTCATATCCTCATTATCAGCAACTGAACCTCTGGATTTATCCAGGCTTACTTTATCTCCTTCAAAACCCTTAACTTTTTCTGGTCCATCGACTGTTATCCTTGGGATGTCTTTGAACGCTCTTTCTTGAGTGTCTGAACTTTTCCCGGGAATCACCCCCAAAGACTTTGGAGTCACTGAATGACACGCTACTTCAGGTGAGGAGTTTTTTGCATCAGGATATACAGACTTGATGGGTTTCCTTGGCAAAGGATTATAAATTTTATCCTTATCATGATCAGTTGCTACCACAGCTTGAGGACCAGCACTGGGAAATGTAGATACTTTCATTTCTTGTGATTTGGTGAGCTCTTTAAAATCTTTTGTATCTCTACTCAAACATTCAGGTGACTTAAGTTCAGGAGGTGACTTTTTACCGTCACCAGCCTGCAAAGGTGATGCTTGGTTTGGAGATAAATTCCTCTGACGGATGGATAATGGTTCCAGTTCCTTCGGATCTGTCTTATGAAAGCTATCCTTGTCTTTTTCTGCACTTGTTGGCACCTGAGGTCTACTAGATGGCGGTAAATCCTTTGTGGGGGATTTGACAGTTATGCGAGCACCTGAAGGAGTAGGCAACAGAGGTTCAGTAATTTTAGGTACGGATAATATTGCTTTAGGTTCAATCTTCTCAGAGGAGGATTTATTGGGAGAACTTGAAAATGCAGTATGCTCGACTGAAGTAACCTTTGAAGGATTGGTCGTACTTTCCTTCTTATTGTCTGCAGGAATTACTTCAGACTTCATGCTTACATCACTTTCCAAGGCACTAGATTTCACTTCCTTGACAATATTTTTGTTTACTACAGCTGTTTGCCCTTCGGGGTGAGTCAGTTTGGATGGTGATGGCAGTTTTTGCCCAATTGATTCGATGCCTGCTTTCTTGGTGTCTTGAGGTGGTGACTTGTTCAGAGCACCCTTGTCTTTTCCATCAGGTGACACAACGAGTGATACTGATGGCCCAGAAGAAGGAGAGTAACTCCCACCCTTGGGAGGGCCTGAGAGTTCTGAATCCTTGGCTTGTTTGGGCACCTCTAATTCGACAGACTTATCAAGTTTTCCAGCTGCTTTTGGTGGGCTTACAATTTTTGCTGCACATGGCATCTCCTTAATCTGGGGCTGCCCGACAACTGCTTTCTCATTTTCATTATCTTTCTTCACAGGATGGCTAATTACAGCTGAAGATTTAGAAGAAGTAGTTGGCGTCGGCGCTGATCCTTTAGAAGCATCTTTTTCTGATTTCTCTCCTACTACTGGAGCCATATTAATGGATGGAGATTCCTTTTCTTTCGTGATGGCAGTTGGGGCTTTCACTTCTATATTTTTTGATTCAGGTTTAACATCCCCAGACTTAGCTTTATCTGGAGACAATTTAGAAGAATTTGATGATGTAAGCACTGTTTTCACTTCAGTCTTTGTATTGATAGGTAATGATGCGGCCCCTGTTGACTTTGGTACTGATTCTTTTCCCACAGGAAGTTTACATGTTCCCAGAGATGCTTCCATGGCAGATTTCTTATTAATTTCACTAGGTGAATCTGTGGCTGAAGGCTTGGTGATTGCAGACCCGTCTTTTGACTGACCAATGATGGGAGTAGACACTTTTCCCTCTACTACATCGTGACTTTTCTGTTTTTCTGAAGACATGGGCTGTGACTTAGTTGATGATGACAAAGTCACATCTTTTCCAGGAACAGATTTCACGGTAGGTGTAGGAGCAGCTAATTTCTGTGATTTACTATGACTTTCTTCCAAAGCCTTAACCTTATCTGCAACTGATCCAGTGCTTTCAGTGACCACACTGGATGATGGTTTTTCTCCACCAGTCACTGCCGCTGCTTTATCCTTAGGGGTTTTTTCAGCCACATCAACACTAACGGTGGGTACCTTAGACACAATTTTGCTCATATCAGCTGATTTAAGAACAGGCGCAACAGGAACAGGTTTTGATGATGGCACATTGCTTACTTTGTCTGATTTAACCAAAGGAATAATTTTTGCATCTCCAGATGGTTTTTCTGATGACATAGGCATACTTTTTGGAGTACCTGATGAAAGACTTGGAGCTGTTTGCGAGGATTCCTTCAAAACACCCTTGCTAATTTCCTTCCCTGATGCTACTACCACAGGAGTTTCCAATACTTTTGAGTCTACTGACGATATATCTTTTCGTTGTGGTTTAACAGCAGACGTTCCAATTGGTAATTTGTCTTTTTCGGGAGATGGCTTTCCAAGTTCTTTCGCAGACTTGACAGAAGAGGGAATTTCTGTGTGCTTTGATGCTGTACCTATGAGTTTAGAGGGATCCTTGGAATCAGATGCTCCCTTTGAATCACTTTGTGTTGGACTGACATTCTTCTCAGTTGGAGGATTAAAACTCTTGGACTCACTCGACGATTTCACTGGCTGGAATGCTGTTGATCCTTTTGATGGTGCTATAGAAGACTTCGTATCCAATTTTTTACATGCTTCCACAGATACTCCATCTGTTTTCTCAGGTGTCTTACTATTTCCTTGACTTTTATTGAGTTCCACAGCTTTCTCACATGATCCCACAACAGGCTTTTCAACACTTGAGGTACTCTCTGTATTTTTCTTTATTACAGCACCCTCGGATTTTGCAGCAGGTGGAGATGACACCTTTACGGGAGGAGTGCCAGTTGGTTTAGGAGTGATCTGTACAGGATTCCCAATTTTTGAATTCTTGTCATCTTTGATATCTGCTGATTTTAAAGGAGGTTTTTCTGGCGAGCTTGAAGAAAGTTTGAAATTGGGTTTATTTTCTGTGGGTACATTTCCTTGAGATGTTGATTTCGAAAGAAAGCTTCTGTCAAGGAGAGGCCTGGGGGTTGGCTTCTGGTTTGGCCCAGACTTTGAGGTAGGTGGCTCGGGCTTCTTCATAGGAACTACTGGTTTTGCTTGAGTAGGTTTCTCAACACTTACTTTGGATGTGCCTCCACTGGGAGATGGAAGCGGTATCTTGCCTTTACATGCCTCTGCCACAGATGATGATGACTCTGGACTCTGTGGCATTGGCTTTGAAACATTTTTTTCCTGTACAGATGAATGAATTTCCAATTTTTGAATGTCAGACTTCGAACTTGCAGCAGGATACTTGACTTCGGCCACCTTATGGGGTTCCGACTTGGCCTGAGGAGAGTTTTTAGGTGCTGACGGATTGTCTATCTTCGGTTTATTCTCCATTGGTTTCGATTCGGGTGCATTCTGCTTCTTTAGGGGTGCTGGAATCTTGGAGTCAACTTTTGGTGTTTCTGGGCCCACTTTCCCTGGTGCTACCGAGGTAGTTTTTGCTGCCAGGTTTGAAGATGGCACAAGACTTTTTGAATCAGTCTCACCACCCACTCCTACTTTTGGAGTGACACCTTTTGGTGGTCCCTCGGATGCAGATTGCTTCACCACCGATGACCCTTCTTTAGTAGAAATGACCTTTGGCAAATCCTTGGCGCTGGGCAAATTCATTTCTGATTTTAAACTGCTTGGCTTATCCCTTGAAGCATCCTTAGCAACTGTGGCTGGTGATTGGCATGTTACTGGCTTGGAAACAGTCTCTTTTTTTTCGGATATTCTATCGGGAGGTGAAGATGTAACTTTAGGTCCTACCTCTTCATTGTCTTTGCCCAAACTACTTGCTTCAGACGCTGCTGCCTTTTTACTATCTTTCTCCTTCTCTAAAGCATCTCCCACTCCAATGGGTTTGAGAGGAGTCGCGGGGAGAATTAAACTTTTCTGCAATGGATTCGATCCACCTTTTGATGTTAAGTCTGTAGCTTTGGTATCTCCACATGGGTTAGAAGATGGGGATGTAGAGGAGGACTTAACTTTGGAGGAATCTTCAACTAAAGACTTAGCAGTTGAGGATGAAATTGATCTCACTGCACTTGATGATTCAGGCTTATTGCTTACAGGTTCAGCTGCAAGGCTCTTTCTCTCCTTGCTATCCCAACGGCTGGGTGATGATGTAGGTTTTTTAGAAGGTTCTAATGGAATTCCTATTGTGTCACTGATAACTTTTCCAGAAGTGCTGCAGTGGGGTGATTTACTCTTGTCCGGGTTGACCTTTGCATCTCCACCAGCAGGTGGACTGGAAGACTCTTTGCATATACTTGCACCAGATGTGGTAGTCTTTGGGGCAGAATTTTTGGATGAATCAGATGGTGGCTTACCCGGGGTTAATGATGAACTCCTAGGGATTATTTCATCAGAAGGCTTTATCACACTCCTATGCTCTTCGGATGTGGTTGACATTGAAGGACTCGAATCCTTCCTCTTTTCCTCGACTTCCCTCCTCTCCTGCTCCTCCTCTCTTATCTTGCCTTCCTTTTCCTCCTCTTCCTCCTTCCTCGTATTCCCAGCATCACATTCCTTCCCTGAACCAACACCTGTTACATACATGACAGGCTCCTCGACGGCATCACTTACTTCTACAGTTTCATCACTGCACTTCACTTCCCCCTCCAACGTCTTCACCTTCTTCGAAATCTCTCCTTCCTCCTGACACTCGTCGTTTGTCCTTTTCACACCCTTCACTTCATCCCCAGTGTATGCTGCCACCTCTTTTATCACGCCCGAAGAGTGCACCCCCTTTGATTTGGCCATCTCTTGCCTGTCGCAGCTTCTCCCAGAGGACTCCTCCAGCGTCTCCTTTGGCTCTGCTTTGACTTTCTCTTTCTTCACTTCCTCTTTGGTGCCTTCGTGACATACGCTGTCACCTTCGAATGGTTTCCTCCCGCACATTGAATCTCTCTCTCTTACGACATCAGGAGATTCACACCGGCTGGACTTGTTCATAGGTTCAGCACTGCCCAGCTGCTCAACTCTGAGTGGCCCCTCTCTCGCTTGCAACCTCTCTTCTATTTTTACAACTTTACCAGTTCTTTCCTCCCCTTCCACTTTAACTTTTCTGTCCAAAGTTGTCATACACTTCACATCCCCCTTCTCTTCTTTCAACTTGGTATTGTCTTTGTTCTCAACTTTCACTCCTTCGACCTTACAACTGCCGGAGGTGTTTTCTTTTTTCACATTATCAGAGCTGGCTAGTCTAATTACCTGCGCCCTCTGGACTATTATTCTATTATGCTCAGGACGTGAATCTTCCACGTGGCCATTAGTGTTCTCCAAAGCATCGTTCACTCTTTCCTTTTGACCAGTATCCGTGACAGGTTTCTCTTCCTTAACTTCATCCGGTTCTGGCTCTAATGGTTCATCTTCTAGTTCATCTTCTTCCTCATCCTTGTCATCATTTATTTTGGTGGGATCACTCGAAGACAGCTGAGCCAGGAGCTGCCTTAAACTTTCACGGTCTCTGTGGGCAGGGAAAGAAAAAGTTTAAATTAAACTTAAAAATTAATAAGTTTAAAATAAAATAGATTTGAAAAAATTCATTATCCAATGGCAAAATGGAAAATGCAATTACTCCACATACACACATCAATTAAAATTTACACCAACAAAGATGTGCTAAAAAAATGTTATGTTTATCTTTAAGTGACAAAATGGGGATTTGTGTTAACATTAAGACAACATTGCCATCTCACCCAATATGCTTATAAATACAAATCATTATTAAAAATGTTCTTGAAATAAAATTTAGAAGGATGCACCAAAGGAATGTTTTTCTGCCCCAATTATTAGTATGCATCCAAATTGTAATGTGATGACACACATTTGAAATTTGAGTAAAATGATTTTCAAATCACCTCTTTTTGATTAATAATAGAAATTTTGATTAGTAGCACTAACACAAACTTCCTGAGGATTTGCGCTCAAAGAAAACATTTAAAATTCTTAGACATAAGATTATTCAAAACAAGACAAAACATTTTACAACAACACTATTTATCTCCTACATATGCTCTATAAAATCCACTTTCTGCACTTGCAATTGCAAATTCTAGAAAATTCATTAAATATAATTAAGGCACACGTAGAACACGATTTACACTGTAAAAAATTTAGCATTAGTCTAATATTTTGAGACAAGTTGGATGCCCTTAAAATATGTTGTTCCACAATGAACATGAAGGGGACAAGCATACCAGCAGGCTGGAAACTGGGGGTTGAAAAACTGTAATTCATATGGTTTAAATTTTATGAATGATTTGAAAATATTCCTGAACACAAAATCTTAAATCTTGACAAAATATACAAAGATATGATTTTGTGGAGTGTATAATAATTTCTTTTAATTGCATGAAAATATAAAAAAACAATCATTTTACAGGATTCGAGAGAAGTGATGGGATATGGTGTAATTATTCACAGAGAATCTATCTTAAAAATCCCACAAATTATTTTCTTGATGGATTCTAATTGAGCCTCTAATAAATGTTCACAGTATAATAAACCCCCACTAATCCAGAGGGGGTGTGTGTACTGTACGTGGCTTGCATAGGGGTCACGAGATGCAGCTCTACTGAAATCTGCTGAAACATGCGTTTAGTTCGCAAGATCCTATGAATATGGTTGAAAACGATTACAATATGCCAACCATAGTCCAGTGGTACATCTGAAATTGTAGAAAAATTATTGCTAGGATTCTACACTTCAAGATTAAATAAGCAAAATTAATTTAATTACCAGTAGTGCATTATTATTTTAAGATTTAACAACAAGATAAATCATTCATATTTTTTCGTACTTATTTTTCCACTCATTTTTTTTAAAAGGAAACCATCAACAGTTGTATGTAACAGCTTAGTTTTGATTTTTTTCTTGTTGATTGGGAAACTGATATTAATGAGATGGGGGATTTCCTTTTTTTGTGTCAGAGAATGGTGTTTGGTAATTTCCTTTAAGTGCATTGCTTTTTCCTGACTGATTTTATTTGTTATCTTTTGTGATATTGATTGGATTTGAGATGCCATGTTATTTTTCCAAGGCAAGTTTGATTGTAATACTTGGGACTTGTGTACCAACTGACATTGTCTATCTGCACCTGTGAGTTCTAATAATAATAGTTCGATTGATCAACAAATATGATGATGATTCAGGCCCCATAGAATAACAGCAGGAACCAAGTTTGATAGCTCAAGAGGCACCTTCAATGACAGGGAGAGACATTCAGTGAAAAATGCCAATAGATGAGAGCAAATTTCAGGAGAACTTGTAAACTGCAATGCATGTCTTGAGAAATGGAGCCCAGATATCATCACCAAAAGTAACACTGTCACCATGGGACAGTGCTACTTTTATACCCTGATTTCTTGATCCATTCCTTGACATCAAACTCAAATTTTTTCCAAAAAAAAAATGAAATCCTTTCTCAAAAATTTTTAAGCATGATTAATTCCAGACTTTGCAGTCAATGGAATCACCCAGCCCCGATGTTTTAATTTCACAGAGAACAAGACTCACTTGGCCACCAGTTCCCATGTCTCGTCATCCAGGTCCTCTCGATAGACACGCAGGTGAACGGGGGCCAATGATCCCCGCAGGATCTCTGCAATTGTGGGTTTCCGCGGCGGCATGTGGGAGTTGAGGGAAGATGCATTGGAGGGTGGAGGCATGGGAGAGGAGGTCGCCACTGTCTCGGCATCTTCCTTCGCCAGCGCGGGAACTGCCTGGGGGTCAACGTCGTCATCCTTGTCACCATTGGCCATGTCTGAGGTACCACCACTGCCCTCCTGTGCCTCACTTTCTTCTGGGCAAGGGGATGGGGCAATCAGGGCCGATGCCACTGACGACGGGAAGAACTGATACCAGTATGTGTGACCCTGTTTGTCCCTGCCCAGGGACTGCGTGCGTAACTCACCACCCGACAGTTTGTTCACCTCTGCCTTGAAGCGTGTGTTGAGGTCAAACTGCATTTCAAGCAACATCTGAAATGGAGAGCCAAGGATTTTTAAAAAATGGAAACAGATTCATTTGCAAAAAAAAAGGAATTCAAAAAGCTCTCATGCACTCTATCCCCCTGTATGTCAGGTCACATTAGATTAATCCAAAAAAACATCTATACACCGGGTCATCAATTTAAAAGTAAAGCACTTCCTTTTGGACATTTCTGCAAGGGTTCCTACACTTTGAATAACTAGTACTGAATTTTCCCATCGATAACGCGCACCTTATGTATAATGCCCATCAAGAACTTTGTAGTTCTCATATATATATATATATATATATATATATATATATATATATATATATATATATATATATATATATATATACATATATATATATATATATATATATATATACATATATATATATACATATATATATATATATATATATACATATATATATATATATATATATATATATACATATATATATATATATATATATATATATATACATATATATATATATACATATATATATATATACATATATATATATATACATATATATATATATATATATATATATATATATATATATATATATATATATATATATATATATATATATATATATATATATATATATATTCACAGCCTTCACGGCCATGTTTAAACTCGGCCGCCCATTTCTTTAAGGTGGAAATTGAAGAAGAAGAGTTCCCATACCCATTAACAATCCGTGAATGAATTATGGTTGGCAAACCTTCTTCTACTAAGAATTTTATCAGTGCATGATAATCAATTTTTTCCATTTCTAACCACAACTGATTTAAATGGCTGACTACAGCAAACTGCTGGATGGAATGGTTTGCAATTACACACGGCATCTACTCACATTTGTGCCAACATGAAAAAAATCATGCGAGTATTTATGCCACTTGAGGGTGAGGTCGAGAACTTATCAGACCAACCTGATACTAGATGAATTTATAATGGGAGACAACAGAAAGCCGAGGCTATTTGTACATGAGAGAAACCCAGCATCAGTATTAGCCTACCCTTAACGAAAAGCTCCAAGTGGTCCGCAGCTTAACGTGCCATCCAACGGATGGCATACTCACTCAAAGTACCCTCCACAAAGCATCTCAAGAATGGATCTAGACACCTCTGATTAAAATATGCCGTCTCCATGATTCCAACCCAGGTGCGAAGCCAGTACATTAGCCACTGCACCATTGCAAGCCCCACCACCATCCTAGTATAATACTTATTACTTTCACTCATACACTTGTCATTTTCCTTCACCCAAAATGAGGTGATTCTCATTAATACCAAAAGGGAGTCTTGCCACCCCGAAGCTCATATGGATTAGCTAAAATGAAATATCATTTGAGGTGACTTTGATCTTTTAACAGAGGAATGTATCTTTTCACATAACCTATTCATTAATTTTGCCTACACAGAAATTTCAATACCGGTCTTTCATCAAATGTACAACAGAATTAACCAAATCGCACTAGCCATAATTACTTACATCGGTTTCAACCAAGACCCAAAAGAATCAATGTGCTTATGATGTAAATGTGCTACCAAGGAATGTCCAAACAAGAGTTAACTGTACATTAATAATATATGTAAACATAATTTCAATTACTGTCTAATGTTAAATAAAAAATTAAATATTTAATATTCAGTTTATAGCCCCACAAAAACATAATGATGTTAGTCATATATTGTCAAAATTTTTGTTTGCATTCTTCCCAACTTAAACTGAGCCAAGGACTTGGGTCACTATTTTAAGCTGAAAGATACAGTCTGCATTACACCTTCAACAACTTCCTAATCAAACACACAAGGTTTTCTGGAAAAATTTATGGCCATGAGACAGAACACAAAATTAGTTAGCCTCGAATTAGTTTAATTGAATCCAGTTTATTTCTTGTGTGGACCCCATGAGCTTCGACCAACATGTTCTCCATAAACAATAACAAATAAAAGAGAAAACACGATGGATAAATTACTTTCATAAATTTGATTTTTTGTAGAAATGATTCATGGAAGAATAGTCGAAGCCTTACTTTGAGAATCCTGAGTTTGACAGCAAGGCGTGCTTTCTTGTACCCAAACCTCTCAATTTCCCATCCATCTTGACTGGAGTATGTGTGGCAGAATTTGACCAATGCCCTTTCCCACCGCTCATTTGACACACTCTTCCGTGCTTTGCGAAGTAATTTGACATGGAGATCCACCAGCGGCTGAGGCACTTTAAAAGAAAATGCATAAACATATATATAAACAGGGATTACTTTTGAATTGAAATTTAAAGCATGCTCAGCTTGCAATACCAGTTTTAGAGGAAACAATGGATGGGAAAATATTTTTCCAACACACTTGAGGCTGTTTTTTGGGGCCCTCATCAACATTTGATTTTCACTTGGACCAATTTAACTTTTTGAAGGCTACATTTACCACAATCTAGATACATTGCACTAAAAATGTAGATATTTAAAACATTAAAAAAAAGCCAGATAATAATTTTAAATACCAAATGTGCATGAGAAGATAAATTATAACTAAAGCAAATGAATGACAAATAGTGTGGACATAATATCCCAGGAAAACATTTCCCGTCATAGCATACAAAATCACATTGAATCAATTACTATGTCACGTTTAAAGACATGCTAATGCAAACCTGAATGATGTCAGGATATATACTGACTAATTAAAAATTACACATTAAAGTTCCCAAAATGAGGCATATTCATGACTCATTAGCTGATTAGTGCCTTATAGTAATAATAATAAGCCATATGAGCTATTATTAATGTCATACACATATTGTAAAAAGTATAATGAGAGCATGAAAATGATTTAATTTTTTACAAAAATCTGTATCAAAAGATTGTACCTCTTCCCTGTCATTTGAAATAAACCTCATCTTCAATAAAACACCACAATTTTCCAAGGACAACTCAAACTGTTTCAACATAGAATCTGAAATTTCCTCAAACTTCTACCACAAAATTTTAACATCACGGAAGAACAAAATAACTCTTCTCAAAAACTGCACAAAATTTTATTCCCTATCCAAGGTTGCTAATATTAGTTTCATAGTGTTAATACCAGTTCAAGGATTATATCCAATAACGATAAGTAGAATCATATTCAGCATCAACTTGCACATGATTCTGTTGAATTTCGATTTCCCTCCTTCCAGTGCACTTGGCCAGGTTTTGGATTAGCACGCTTTGGTTTTTGAAGACCACCATTAGACAAGACACTATGGTTTGTTTGATTTTTCAAAGTGATTTCCTCTTATTTCTTGATGCCAACCCACCTACTCACTCTCTGACAATTTTTATCATAGTTCCAATACTACCAAACCAGCAAATACAGGGTCAATCAGTGGTATGGGCATTGACATTTCATTGTTAGTACATAACCTATGTATAAGACAAAAAATGTTATAGTCGAATTTTTCAGTTACTAAAACTTAATGCAGCAAAGCAATATGAAGATTACAAGGTAAGCAAAAATGAACTTCACAAAAGAGTAGTTTACGTCATTTGTCGAAGTTGGAAACAATTCTTAAAATTGCTAATCATACTAAGAAAAATAATATTTACCATTTTTCACAAAAATAAAAAGCATTAATAAATGGAGTGCATTTTGACTTGCAGAATAGTTTTCTTCAAGTACAAGGCAAACAAATCAAGAGGATATCACATCATAAAGTGCATATGTAAACAGAAAAGGTGGCGAGGTGGGAAGGGGGAGTGGAGGAAGGGGTAACGAAAGAGGAAGAAGAGAAGGGGTAAGTAATTGTCTTACACCAGACTGGCACAATAGAATAAGGAAAGGAATAGGAGTACTGCGAAGAAAGGGTGAAGCAAAGGGAGTAATGGGTTTTACGTCTTTGGGAAAGGAATGGGAGGAGAAGAAGAATGGTACATGAAAATTTGATCATTAAGTACATAGCAAGTGATGTGTTGCACAATTTTCAATTGTGTACAAAGATTCAATCAAGGGCATTTCTCTCAAGGTAAAGAATCTTGGCATTAAAGTTACTATGACTTAATGCTGTGAATGAATAGTGTTTGGCCAGGAAGCTTCCCATATGTTATTATAATTATATCCTACACATTCCTAAATTCTTGTGTAAAAGATTATCCCGTCCCAACCATATGGTAGGCATGAATGTTATTAAATGAGATCATACCTTGCACAGTCTCACAGGGATTGGGTAGTGATCGTGAAAACCAGGTCAGTATTACTAATAATAGTGACTATGATCACTCTGTTGGTATTACTAACCTTTCAGTCCAGATATTTCATAATAACGATTTAACTTAAAATTCTTTTCCGGAATATTAACCTAGAAAAATTAACATCTTCAAAATAATAATATTTCACAAATACTGTCTTTAACAAGGCTGTCTTCGCTTGGATGAAGAAAAATTCTATTTGTGTTCAAAATAGGAACAACCTAGCATTTCAGCTATTTCAATCATAGGGTGCCAAGACATGGTGGTTCTGCCATCTATTTCCATGAAAACAGCCTTTTAAGTGTGCAAGGGTATGTAAGATTTTGGTTATGAAAAATATTAAGAAAAATCAGCAGTGACCATTGTTAAATCTCATTTAATTATCTGTTGCATTAACCACTCATCAACGGGTGATTTGGATATTTTAATTGATAATCTAGAACTACTCTTAAACATCCTAGTTAGACCATAGGATTATTGAGGCTGGTGGGGGATTTTAACATAGCCTTGCTCGGAAACACTACAGAATCCACCAGCTTTAATAATTATGTATTTTCACTTGGCTTTAAATTTCCGGTTAATAAGCTAACAAGAACACACAGACAGTCAGCCACAAGTCTAGATAATGTACTGATACCAAAACTGAGTAAACTGTGATTTACGTCGTACTCATGATCTCTCTGATCATCTAGGCATGATTGTTAATTAAGAATCTGGTACCCTAATCAATATATGTCAATTACAAAAGGCTTTTCTAAAATAATGAAAAGGAAACTAAATTCATTGAAAACTCCGGGACACAACATTGGAATGAGATAAAGGAATGCGAAAATTTGAAGAAGTAGTTTGAAATCTGTATGCAAAAGTTTTCAGACATTGACAACTATATCTGAACAAATGTCACTTATGAAACCTCAAATTACTAAAAAAAAGGCTCGATTGGCTATGGAATACTACTTATATAGCGATTATGGCCAGGAATGCTTATTAAATTTTAGAATAAATCTGGAAATTCCAAAACTGAAACTGATCACAAACAGGCCAAGTTACCCATTACTGCTTATCAAAGAGGAATCTTTGAACACTCACAAACAAAATAGCCAATTTTGTCAGTGTCCAAATGTTGTTTTGAGAGTGCCAATTCTCCAATTATATCACTAAAATTCCCCCTGATACAAATGAACACACAAATGTGTGTATACTGAAAACTTAATTGATGACAGTGACCAGATTGGATTGATAAAAGATTCACTGAAAATTTTAGCTCTTACTTTGCCCACGGCATAAGGTCCTTAAAAAGTATCTCACATACGACTGTTAAAGATTTAAAGAACCACATAAAGTGTCATCCATAAATCCCACATACTTTGATGAAATTATGGAAAAGGAAGTATTCCATATCCTAATATATCAAAAAAATTCTCAAAGCTCTGGCATAAAAGGAATTGACTCCAACATAAGCATTAGCTAAATTTATGGCTAAACCTTATCATACAGATCTTTACCAAATTTTATGCAGAGTGTATCTATCGCTAACATGTTAAAAATCTGTAAAATGATGCCAATCGACAAAAGAGGCAACTCATACGATATCTATCATTACAGACCAATTGCAACTCTTACAATTTTTTACAAAATCTTCGTGAAAAATCTCAGTACAGTAAACTCTTGAGTATCCATGAGCTAATTGAAGCATGATGAAGCAGGGATAATTGGAAAAAAAGATAATCAAAATACGTGAATAATATAGTTGTGATAAGATAAATATTTATGGATACCTCTTCTTATTCATTCATTGCCTTGATGTGGAATTTTTAACAAAAGGGAATTTGGAATTTTTTCCATTTCACAGCCATTTTTACAAAGGTACAATTATAGATTTACAAGAACATGGAACTATCATAAAGTGAAGAGCAGAATGTATCATCCTCGGAAAAGTAAAACCAATCAGGTAGACGGGAAAAAACTAATGACTGGTGAAGGACAAATATTGACCAAGGCCAATTAAAATAAAAAAAGCATCGTTGATAGTTAATGACTAATTAGTTCCATTGTAAAACTTATGTATTTGCTCGCAAGGAGAACCTTTGAATTCTCAGGGCTAAAAATGAATGCGAGGGAAACAATAACGGAAAAGTATGCATGAAATGAAAATTTTTAAATTAAAACATTAAATACTAAAGATAACTTTTGATTTTGCTAAATTCATAAATTTTGATGAAGCCTGCATATTTCAACTAATTATATTAATAAAAATGTACGTCTAAGTTTCAAAGCATTTAATTACCATTTAAATTGTAATTTTATTAAAATTTTGAAGTGCTAGGAAGAGAATAGTACAGATAACTCATAAAATGGATACTCCGCAAAATGATAAATCGAGAGTTTATTGTCTTGTTAATTAAAATATTATTGAGAAACATTTCTTAATAAATCAAATATACTGCAGTTTTAGGCAAAAGCAGCCATTCAAGAGTTTCTACGGGAGAGGCATGATTAAATTAATAATGGTCACAATTATATCCTTTATCCTTTGCTATGAATGAAGTTTTCCTGCAAAGGATAATGGCTACAGATAATTCTTATTTCCAAAACTTTATTCTTCTAACAATTGAAAGTTTTTTTTTAAAGAGTAAATGTAAGAATTATTTTAGAGGTTTTTGCTATTTACAACTACTTTTAATTAAGGTTCATCTTGAATTTGGATGCCATAGAACATGTCTTTGTAATTAAACATCAACATTATAGGAAATTTTTTAATTTAACCAAGAAGCAGAAAGATACTGGTGATTGGAGACGTCTTTGTTGTCTCGTACATATTGGAGCAGATGATGGATTGAATTAATGGACATGGGATTACCTCCTAAATTACCTCCTTTATCGTGTTATTGTTTAGCTGGTGTCGTAAACTGGCTCGGTGCATGATTTTATAGCTTAATTATTTGTAATGCTGGAGAGTTAAGCCTATTAATTGACTGAAATACATGTATACTGTGTTGTGGGTGTAAATTTGTGACGAATATAACTTGTGGAAAGCAATCAAAATTTTGGTTAGGTTAATTTTTAGCAGCTTAAAATACTGATAAGTATAAATGTATCACATTTTTTCTTTGGTCTTATACACAGAGCTTAACTGTTATTAATTTATAATAACTAAGCAGTAAGCTTAGTTATTATAAATTAATATTCCAGTAAGACTTCATTATGAGCAAGGGACTCTCCTAACCAAAGGTGCAGGGGGGTCTGTGGGGAGAGTTGCGAATGAGATATGCCCATGGACTCTTTAACTTTTCCTAAGTTGAAACATTTTGTTAGCCTCCACTACACAAACACACACACACGTGACAGTCTGATCTCATTATTTATGCACCTCGACAATATTCATCTTTCACAGAAGAAGCACATTAAGGAATACATCACAAAAGCAAGCTTCAAAGTTCACTCTAATGCTAGAACAAAAAGATTTCCACACCTATTCAAGGTAAATTATCCTTTGTTCAGTCCACAGCTTAAGTTTAAATTGGAGTTTAACTTAAAAACGCTGAAGGAAATAGTTTTTTTTCATTATGGATCCAAGACCTTAGAAATGACAAGAAAAAACTATTTGCGAGTGCCATATTTCCGTCTTACCCTCCCAATTAGTCGAAGCATGACATGTTAAATGGGGTTTTGGGACATGAGTTTCTAATCACTTTGAGGAACATAAGAGTTTCAGGTTTAACTTAGTGGAATTCCTTCATGATGAGGGTAAAAAAGAAACTTCACACTTCCATAATAAAGATTTAATATTTCACGACCATGGTTTCAATGCTGCGCATCAACATCAGGTAACATACATCAACATTTTTTCAACAAATAGAGTCTGGCTCCAAGAGGGGAGTTAGGTTGGGGGAGTAAGGGAGAGGGGGTTGAAAAATTATGAAATTTTTTTATGTATGTTACCCGATGATGATGCACACCTTTAAACCCATGGTCGTCAAATATTAAATCTTTGTTGTGGATGCGTAAAGTTTCTTTTTTACCCTCATCATTTTGAGGAATCGTTAAATTGTGGTGGAAGTATTAACAATTATCAGCTATCTATTTTATTGCTTTTGGGTTGCATAGTTTGCTCATGAAGTGATCTGTGGACCTGATGCATCCCAACTAAGTGAACCTGACCTGATGCACCTCCGCAAACATCTCAGTCTTGCCTGTTTACTCCGTGACCAGAGGAGCTCCCCCGAATAACCTCATCACACTTACTTCTTTCATATATTTTTGATTAAGTTAATGGATTATTTTCCAACTTCAGACAAATTCTGAGTTAAAATACTTTCCATAAAGGTCTCCCAAATATTTGGGTATTATGTCAGATTACTAAGGGTATTATATATGATTCGCCTAGTTAATATAGATAAATTGTGGATGAAGAAAAGCAGGAAGGGGGGTAGAACCGTCATTCCTCATCTATTCCAATGATATTTCTCCCAAAAAGAGGATTACTTCTACCAACGAGAGGCCCTGCACAGTAAAGGGTAAATGCAAGATTGGAAGAAGGCAAGTATGAAGTTAGTGACTTATCAATGATATAGTATTCATAAAGCTGCAAACATCTGGACTTCATTTTTCAAAGCTGCAGGTTAATTTACAATTTCTTTTGAAAGAAAGTATCAGGTACACCATAAGGAATTATAAAATACAAGTATTGTGAAAAGTAGACATGACAAACATTAGAATTAATTTATTGTTGTTCTGTTGTTTATAAATGGGCTAGGTATATTGATTATTTTTACATCGATGTGAAGCTTTAAGAAATTAACTGGTGGTACGGAATGAAGATACTGACTCGAAAACAATTGACATTGCAGTCAACCTTTCCACTCAGTTGCTTCTATTTGAAAGCAGGGAATCTCACAAATCTTCATCCAAAATATGAAGCATTAATTTACAAAAATAGTTTAGGGGATTACTATTAGATCTGTGACACTGAAATTTTTTGAGGAAGTAGTAAACTTCATTCAGCGTACAAAAACGTCTCGTTACCATTACAATTAAAAAATAAAAGTTTAAAGGGATGTTAAGAGGGAAGTACTCAAACTGGTTTGTCAACTCTATAAGGCGAAGTTGTGAAGATGACATGTGGGCAACGTTAGTGTTTATTTAGTAATAGTAAAGATCACTTTATTGACGATCCTACCTCACCGAGGATCAGGTACTGATCCTGGTTTGTTTTCCTCCAGACCTCAAAATGTGGCAATATTATTCTTTTCTATACGAAAACTTACTTAGGTAATTATTAATAATTAAAAAATTACTAACAGTTTAACATTGAACGTACGACCAAAGAAAAAATATGACATTTTTCCTTCAGAATATTTTGGGCTTAACAAACGACCTAAAAGAAATTTTTATTTCTCGACAAATTTCACTTTTAATATAAACACACACTCACGAAACAAATGTATTACGGCAAAATAATGGGCTTAGCTCCCCAATATTAAATAATTAACCTATAAAATCATACACCGAGCCAGTTTACCGCATCAGTCAAATATCTAAGTCTAATCGATATTTGTTTATAATATCCTCTCATTCAAAAGTAAAAATAATGTACCATTATTCTTCGTTTTGACTGAAGCTTTATCATGCATTCAAACATTGGGAAACGAATATTGCCTAATACTGATATTTAACTAATGCTATTCTTGATGAATATAATAAATCTACGACTAAAACAATAATCAAATCGGGATACAATAATGGCAAAACAAGCTTAAATAGACAGGACATGAGAAAATGGTTGGATTGCACAAATCTGTTGCACGATTCGTATTGATTGAAAAAAAGCGTAGAAGTACTCTTCAAGTAATTCGGCCTTTTCAACGCTGGATGGCGTTTGTGAGTTTCCTTAGAAAAGGACAATATTTACTAAATACAACATAGGTCACGCAGCCAACTTTGAAGTTATTAGTTGCGAACATCGGACACAAATTATACGTAATTAATACACTCCAAATTCGAAATAAATGCTTAACATTATCTTAATGCTCCAGATACTTTTTTTAATTTGACAAGGATAACAAAACGCACTTATTATCAGATTATGAAACATAAGCACAATTAAAGTTTATTCAACAATACGCATTTAATTAAAACAGTGGTAAACACAGCGCAAACGTTAGCACAAGATAATTGTTTACATGTTCCTCTGAAGTATAAATGAAAGCGTCATACGGGCGGCAGCACGATCGGTTCTACTCTTGCGGCGTAATCCGTAAATTACTCTGTCAAAAACATTTTAAAAGTCCTTTTGTGTTTTAATAAAAAAAATTAACTCCTGCTCAAGTTCAAAAAATTATTTCCCCAACAGATGACAACAACAAACACACCGAAGCAAGCCGTCAGCATAATGTAACGGACAAGTCGAACCAAACAAAATAACCATTGAATCTTTTGTCAACACGAAGAGGAAAACAGGATAGATAACTAACATACCTTCTTGCGAATTTTCCAGCATGTCTTGGAGATCTGCGAAATCCGGGTGAATAATCCCACATGGTTCCGCGAAACGGTCAAGGAAGGAGCAAATCACTGCAAAATTTGGGTCACAAACACAAGAAGCTTCACCATCAGCCGCCATTTTCACTCGCTGTAGATACTAACTCAGTCAAAACCAGCACTTACATCAGCGGGACTATTGAAGTCTGCTGTTCAGTTAATACATGTTTCAGCAAGTCTGGTGGGTGACTGATGCCATCATATAGATAAAATTGATATTAATATTAGTTTATTTTCTTCGGATGGGGTTTCTATTATTATCAATTAAACTGTTTTCGATTTTGATTCCGGCGTCAGAGATGAACGCCATTCGGTGCATACATTTCTAGCTATTATCAGAGTAAGATATTTCAGTAGCAGGACGCAGTTCTCGAAAAATAACTCTGCTTTTCATTTGCAATATAAATTCATCATCATCATATTGCCTACCTCATTACATGAAGGTAAATGAATAATCCCTGTAGCAGAGGTTCATTCATCGTCTGCATAGAAATGATACGTCATCAGGAGTACTAACTTAATGTTTGTAAAAACAAAAATTCTTGGACGAACACCTTGTTGCTGTTCAAGCGAATGATTATTTGCACTGCTCTAATACCTTGCATTGTTTTGTTTTATAATGGCAACGCCGGATTATTTCGATCACATATTTATCCACTTTCGTTGTCGTAGTATGTCGGAGGTCCGTATGGTGGCTCTTGAGTGAAGATTCGCATATCAGATGTAATGTACGGTTAGTCATAAGCAGTCTGACGTTTCAAAGGTGTAATTTGCTTGGTGGAGTTTATTATGCAAGGATCATTTCAGCAGATGATGAAGTATCACCATTAATTAATTTCGTGACTCACTTCGCTGTACCTAGTCCACTCATTAGTGTGCTCGATTCCTTGATATTGGCAGTGATTGCTTGTTGGTCTGTGATTTTATTTGAATCACGTTGGAAAGATGACTTGAATAAAGATGAAGTTCTATTCAGCAATTGTGATATCTCAATGAAAATATTTAAATATTCATATTAATGGGTGTAACTGATGATTTGTGGTGATACCATTAGAAATTTCACGCAGTGCCTACCAATATTGGCACTTAAAAATACCAGGTTATGTAAGTATGAGTTGTTCACGGGTTTTCAAACTTGAAAGCGAATAATTAGCGTAGCGAACGAATCAGGATAATGAAATAATGAATGTATTTTCTTAGGATGAGTGCATTGAGGAAAATATTTAGCGTTATTATTACTAGTACTGCTGAAAAAATATTTACAATTGCACTTCTCAGTAGTACTGTCGTGCTCAACAGATGGCCAGGGGCAAACGATTTCAAGCTAGAGAATTAAATGTGTAGCTTCAAGGATTGTATTTCAATGAGAAATATCCTTTAAATTACTCAACTGGCGTGTCATTCGGAAAAATGCAATGATGGTTAGTGATATTATTGCATCCAAAATATTAAGCAAATAATTAGAGAAATATCGTAATGCATTAAAGGTTATTAAAAAATGATATTAGGTGGATGTGTGGAAAATACGTCGTCGATGATAAAAGGTTGTCGGTCATTGCGAATGATCTTTCTTTATTTGTTTCTTTTTAAATTGGGTATTGTCTAATTTTTTGAGTTTTTTGTTATCATAGTTTAGCAGCAAGGCATTCTGAGTAAATTTTTAACGTCAGGTTTCACCAGTTTCGAATTGGAAAAGGTTATGGTTTTAAACAATGCATCGAAAGCATGAAACGGCATTTAAACTTCATTCTCGCGAAAATTTTTCAGAAACTACAAATTGCCTCAGGTTTTAAACAAAATATTAACATTTTATTTTGATTTTCACTCGAATTGCGTATGTAATAATTTGTTAGTATTTTTTCAGTGGAAATAGTACGTAGACTGATTTTTTTCTGATAATATTTGCCTAACGCGATTTTTGGTATGCTGTTGGAAATTTTTTGGATGGCTTCGCCAGCTGAAACGCTCGTATGCCTTACTATAATAAAATTTGAATCTGGACCGTAATGACTGTTCATTGCCCGAATCTTTGTACACGTACCTGTTGAAACCGTAAGCGAGAAGGATGGTCATGGATATCCAGTTCGAATTCTTATTTGAGGTTATATAGGGGTCACCACATTTTAAAAATAATTTGACGTCCGACATGCTAAGCGAAAAATATTATTGGAATGGATTTGTTGAATGGCAATTGGCCGTAATTAATGTGGGTCGTGATCGATTAAATATAGCGAGCAGATGGAACGAGGGAATTAGCAAGAATTGGGGCGGAAATGAAAGTTGATACTTACTTACTGCGGCTGTCTGATATGGGCTAGATTTTTACAAGGTTCGCAGTCTCTGATTGCTAGAACGGATCACGGGATCAACGTGGGAGGAGTGGAAAGAAGTTAAACCACAACAAGAGCATTACGTTGAGGTTCTCAAGAATTCGATCGACTGATTTTAATAATTGAAAGTGGATGGCATAAAATAAAGCGCATAGAGTTCGTGAACTATGTGGCGAGTGTTTTTGATGGATGGGCAAAGGAGTAAGACAAATTACATCTTTAATGGTATATTTTCAAATAGAGATGACGACATTTTCAAAGAGAGTTGACGATGGAAAGGAAAGGAATGGTGAAGTCTTTAATATAACTCGCGTCAGTTTAATGATCCAAAATATACTCGCCTAGGAAGGGAAATTCAGAAGGGAATTGGATTGGTGCCATCATTACAGTTATTAGGGGGGGGGCGACCAGCAATGGTTACGTTCATTTGCGAAATATAGTGTTGTAGTTAAGCATTAAAGAAGGGGGGAATGAAACAGTGAATGCAGTAAGTGCAAACATGAAACAACTCCAGGGGTATTAGGGGAAGATCTTTGTTTGCGAAAGAATCATTTCTGTAGAGATGGAATGGGGTACCAGCTACCATAGGGCTTACCATACGAGGGTTGGGAGGAGAGACGTCCACCTATACATTGTATGTGCACTGCACCGCTAGGGTGTATGGCAAGGGGTGATTCATCATGCATGCAGCACAAAAAATTAGGTTTTTCTTGATTTTTAGTGACAACATTTTGCAAAATATTTCTAATAATGTAGATCATGATAACTACCGGAACATTCACTAAAGGTATCCCAATGAGATTTACTTCTATATGTATAAGAGAAGAGGTGTAAACCGCAAGAAAGACAGTAAACTAAGGATAGATGAAATAATTAAAACATACTGGACTGCTTAGAATGAAAAAAGAAAACAAAAACACTTTTCCCCAAGGCGTGGTCAGATACAGTTATTATGATCATTTATCGTTCGTGGAAAAAATGGCATCTTAAATCTATCTGTTCTATACTTAACCTATCTAATTTTACTGACATGACATTTTACTCCTACCGAAGTACGATTGGACGACGAATACATTTTCAACATCACTGCTAAAGAGACGTCCTTCCTATTTATGCAAGAAATTTAATTAGTGAATTTAACCTTGTCTCCGTGAGTGATTTCTGACCTAGATCCTCAAATGATTTCGATAAGCCACTCAGTTTGCCATAATGACGATTTAAAATTCTAGCTCCTTACACCGCACACGATCCAATTCGGCAATCAATTCATCTTCGTGAGGATCCAATATACTTGCAGCGTGGTCTAAATGAGGCCTAACCAACGACAGATAACATTTATCTTTGACTTCTTAATCACATTTACCAAGTACTCTTCTAATAAATCCTAATTTTTGTTAGCTTGTCCTCACATTCCCTGCATGTGTTTCACCCACGAGAGGTCGTGCGTGAGTGAGGGTAACGCCTAAGTATTTAATAGAGATGTATGTTCATTTAGGACTCTGACGAGTGATTAATTTTCTCGTTATATTAAAAGTCGAATGTTCTGTGATGATTTCTCAACCTTGTAAGTTGAGCCATTGGGCGGAATTATTCAATTTCAAGGTCCATTTTCAGTTGCAGTAGATATCGCCAAGGAATCGACGATGATCGATGTTCAAAGCAAGTGTTATAATGCATAATTTTTTAAATCACAGATTTGGTTAATGGAAGCGAGGGGTGCTTCGAGGTTATATGTCATATATTACGGTCTTTATGTATATTATGGGGAAGTGGGGTAATCACTGTTGGAGGACATTCGAAGGTAATATGCGAAGGACGTTTTACCTAATTTTTTGCAAGGGAAGGGGGGAATTAATTCTGCGTTCTTCTGTGAACGTTTACCTGTAGGAATATACGAGGCAAATTAGTAAATGTCCACTGTTCAGCAACGAAGATATTGGTAACAAAACATGGTTGTTCGATAGAACAGCATGTGAAGGGTAGTTTTCATTACGCCATGAAAAATTGCCACAAGCTGGCCAACTTGTCAATCATTGTTTTTTTTTCATTTCATGAACCAACTGTGGTGATAAACATAACTGGTGTCACGAGAATGTATCGTTGAAGCGATAGACTATCATAAACTGATCAACCGAAATGAAACATCTACATATCTCTGCAGTTTAGGCAATGCATTTTTTAAACCATTTCTCCGAATTTGTTGGTTTATCTGACAAAAATACCTCCCACATCGTCCTTCCACCCCTTCGCTTGAATTACGGTAAATAAATAGGAATAGTTTTTTACAAACTTTTTATTCAAAATGAACCAATGTCAGAAGTTACAAAATGGAGTGTAAAAACGTTTATACAATTGTCGTAATATGTTTTACATTTGTTATGAAATGACACTTGTTTTGATCTGTCAGTTGTTTGATTTCTTTATCGTTGTTAAAGTATCAAGAGAACGCAGAGTCAGATGATCTGTTTGATTACATTCACGATTAAGTCTCAGTTTTCCGAAAGAGGCCGGTGTAGATGGTCAATTCGACGATGTAGAATCTGTTGATGTTATAGCTTTATTTGTTATTTCAAACACATAAAATACTATGCACAACTCCTGTGGTGTCATCCCATCTAGCTTATTACCTTCCAGTTTCAAATGCCTCACTGAGTGCACGTTGAATCACTCCATCAATTTGGTGTCCTTATTCTAAAGGCCGAAGTTATATTTGTGCACCCAAAGATGTGGACGTATTTGCCCATGTGCTTCACGTCCACAATGTATCGCATGTCAAAGGTCAACTCTGGACTGAGGTCATTTCTTTTGTTCACCTCCGATAGGTACACGGGGAGAAGTAACTAGAACGCCCAGCAAACGTTCTCGGTGATTTTGTGGTCGACGTGAAATTGTTTGTCATACACGCATTAATTACGGAATTGGTTTAGCGATAAGTTGATTGTGTATTCTCTAGGAAATTCAAGGTGAATTGTTTAAAAACTATAGCTATAGGTTAAAATAATTTGGCAATTTATAAACAATAGCATTTTACCCGATTGTCTTATCTGGGAGCGAAAAATGTCAGGAATCTTTCATAATACTGCTTTAAGTTCTCTTTCGTGTGATGGTATTCGATTTTATCCACTGCGATTAGTGACTGAGATGCCTTGAGATAATTAATCTCAAGGTATCTGCGACGTCTATCTGATGAATGGTCCATGATGCTTCCGGGAATGACCGTCGCGTAGATTTGCTAGTTGGACAACCCCCAGTCCTGGAGGCGTCTCCAGGTCGAGCGTTGTACTCCTGACCTGATCCAATTGTTGCTCTGTAAGGAAAGGTCATACCCTGTCGTATTAATGGTGGGTGCTTTTTTATGCAAAGTATTATCTTCTTTGTGGGACCTGGTAGTCCAGAGGTAGAGCGTAGTTCTCTCTTAGCTTGAGAGTTCAGGTTCGACTCTTGGGCACACCTCTATGGGAGCCCTCAGCTTCACCCGAGCTGTGTCCTTTTTAGGGTACCAGAACTTCCTGGGAAACGAAAGGTGGCACAGGGACAGTGAATGTTACTTTCCAAAACGATTTCTGGAATTGAATTGTCTCAGCCCTGCTGACGCAAGAGTTCTTAACTGCAATAAAAACACCGCTCCTGATTCTATCGTTATTGTTACTCAAAGAGAATTTTGAGAAAATTTCACCATCGGCATCGGATTTCAGTGGATAACGAGATTTCAGTTACAATAGTTATGCGTGCGCCTGTGCTTTGAGTAAGGTGATGGCAGTTCAACTTTGTATTTTAAAACTTCGGCAATTAACTACTAATACCGATAATGTTTCCGATGACTTTCCGTCCGATGCTATTTGATTCATATTAAGTGATTTGTATATATATATATATATATATATATATATATATATATATATATATATATATATATATATATATATATATATAAGGTGGGTCGCGGTAGTCCACTGGGTAGAGCGTTGGACTGCTGACCGGAGGGTCCCGGGTTCGACTCCCGGGCAAGGCACTCTGGGCACCTGCAGCTCCACCCAAGCTGAAGTGATTTTTCGGGTACCAGGTCTGCCTGGGAAACCATAACCGGCACAGGGAAAGGAACTGGCCCCCCTGCCCTGATGTGTGAAATTCACACGCCGTATAGGGCTTAGTACTGGGTTAACTCTACCATCACCTACCAAACCGACCTTCGGGTTGATTAATGTGTTTATGGTTTATATATATAAGGTAATCTACCGGTTAAGGTAGGTTTTGGATTGACGCAGCCATCAAATAAATATTTTATTACTCCTAAAAAACACAATCCAGCATCCTACTCCACATCATTCTTCTTCAGCTCTGAGTACTTCCTTCCTCCCATCATCCTGTCCCACATTCCTATCCTATTCCTGCTCTTTCCTCGGTTGCCTAGCATTCTCCCCTCTATTACAGTCTTCAACATCCCACTGCCGATCAATATGCCCTTCATCCATTTTTCCTGCCTCCATAGAATTCTTCCCAACGAACCCCTCTCTTCGCCATTTATGCCAAGTACTTCCTCATTTGTTTTCTTCTCGGTCCATTCCATCTTCTCCATTCTTCTCCACACCCACATTTCAAAACCCTCCAATCTACGTCCATCGTAAAGAAGCCCTGCAGTTCTGGAATTTCCTATCCGCTACACACCTGGCGGCCTCAGACGTGTAGTGAACACCTGAATGGTTCCTACCCGATTGAAACGCCGTCTGAAGGTCGACTAAGGACGCCCTAATATCCCTGCAGAATTGACGCAACCTCTGATTTATGCCTACCACTCCGAATCTAAGCCAAGTGAGGTCACCGATCAATCCTCAGGACGAGGCCACAAATCGAGAGCTTTACATCAATCCCTTCGACTCGTTCATCCACCCGCTTCACTTCAGACTGCAATTCCATGAAGAAATGTAGAATATCATTGATGTCTACATCAGCCACGACTCGCAGTCTGGAGCCCATTCGAGCCTGCAGCCGCCGCCGATCCAACCGCCTTCGTCACGCGGGAAATGTCGCCACCCGGAATACACCGGGCCGTCACGTGCTGGCTCACAACATAATGGTCCTTTCCTTGGTCTGTTCTTTTCCGCCATGGGACCATCACATGCCACACGGTGCTGCGTGAACCACGGTAGTTCAATGGTGAGACTAGAAGAGCTTTAAGGCTACAATGGATGTCGGATTCGAAATACAGAAATACATTGAAAACCAGTGTAAGAAGGATTTCTGAAAAGACATGGGAAAAATGTTTAGAACGTCGTGAGGAAACAAAAATAATCAAGCAAACTTTAAATGAAATATTATTTGCATTTACTTGCATGATAACCGTAAGGCATTCTGGGCATACGCTGGGAACAGCAGATAAAACTTCCAAGCTTCGAGTTTCTCAAAGACCGCAATACAAGGTTTGTATCAAAAGTATTGGTTAGAATTTTTTCCTGAAATGTACGTAAAGTGTTGAATTCAGACCGTCAGTTAATTGAGCGCTTGATCGCGGATAATATTATTGGTATTGATAAGATGACAGTGCACACACCGTTATCACTGAAAATTTGGCGATGCGAAAGATCTGCGCTAATCTCGTCTCGAAGGTCTTTGGACGGACTACCAAGAGGGCAGAGTCGGGAGTATTTGTTTGCGAAGACCTCCTGAAACGGCATTGCGACGATTTCCCAACCCCCTCTCAGTCTCGAATTGGCACCAGCAGGGTATTATTCCTATTCCCAAAAGTGAAATCCTCCCTCAATGGACACCACCACTAAGTGCCGTCAAAGAAGCTTGCACTTATACCCTTAATGACCTCACGGTATCTGCTAACTAGGAAGCCATCGAGTCCTGGAAAATCCGCTTGGGGAAAAGTGTTTCCACACTCGAAGGATGTACTTTTTAGAATTTTGAGGCAATTTAGCATAATCTGAAACAAATTTATTTTTCCGAGCTACCGAAACTTTTCCCGATACTTTTTCTACGAACCATGTATGTTTATTTACAGACAGCACCCCAAAAGTGATCGTTTTAAAGATATTCTTTCAGAGCGTCAACACCCACGACAAGAAAATATTCGGTGAAGGCCCAGTCAAACCGATTAGAAACATGGATGATATTATAATTACTCGCAAAGGGAGGGCGCAACAACCTCTCCTCAATAAAACAAAAATCCTCCGGACCAGAGGATATTCCCCCAAGAGTACTAAAAAAGATCCTTCCCGAAACAGCACCCTTATTAGAATACACATTTAATAAATCGATTTTTGTAGACGTAATTCCTCTTTGCTGGAAAATAGCTACCGGGACACATTTCTCTAAGACATGAAATAAACAAGTTCCTATCAACCAATTCCTTAACCACTTCCTTTCGTAAAATCATTGAACGTGTATTATTATTACTAGCAACGAAATGACGTTGCTATACGGCTTGCTAATGTATTAATTGCAATGTTTAAGAAAAAAATAATAGTACGCCAGAGACCATCCAAATTACGAGGGTAGGCTGAAATGTAATGCGCAAATGCATGTAGACCACAAAAAAATTACCTTCATTAGCAATTTTGGTGGCATGTGGAAGTAACATCCCCCTTAACACGCATGTGCAGGTTTGATGTCGTTATATTCATCCAGTGCATTTTTAGAAGCGGATGTATGGAGACATGGTCTAGGGCTATGTCAACGCGAGTTAAACAGCGTGCTGTAATTGAAGTTTTGCCTTCACCGCATCATTTAAGGTGTAATGATTACCCGTAAGGTGTCTCTTGAGTTGAGGAAAAAAATAAAAATCGCCAGGCGCAAGATCGGGGGAATAAGGAGGGTGTTGCTCACAGAAATCAAATCAACGCTGTTTGTTCTCGTCGGTGAGACGGCGTGGTAGACCCATCGTTCACAGATTTTACGGTATCCCAATTGTTCAATAACGAAGCCGACATGTTCCTTGGATATTCCAATATGGTTTGCGATACGCTTTTGAGTGATTCGCCGGTCAATTCTGAATCAAATCCAGTGATCGGACGTCCGCTGCGTGTTTCATTAACAATTATGGCTTTTACAGGATCGCAACCACGAAATTTTACTGGGTACGTGTTACGCGTTTAGGGGGCATGTTTCTTCCACATACCACATAGAGTGCTTCTGAAAGTCATTTTGTTTGTATTCTACAAGCATGTGTTCATTAGTTTTCAGCCTACCCTCGTATTTCTTGGTTTGGCCATCTCATCCCACGCATGGAAAAAATGGACTAAATCAATGTTCCATTTCAACATTCTATTCAAATGATGCTTCATTAATGGAAGATATCGTCGCGTTCAACATATTAAAAAAAGATGAATTTCAGTTGATACGCAAAGCATAATGCAATCATTAATGTTAGGTTCTTTATGTGGACATTGTTTCGTAATTTATTTCGAGTGTTGTCTTCTTAGTGGAATTATTAGCTAATATTTTATAAATTTTTCTCTATTAAATCGTCCTGCGTAATTATTCACGTGGTTAATTTTCGTCAATTTTCTCGGAAATAAATGATTACGGTGTTTTTTAATGCCCGCATGTTTTTCCGAGTTTAATCTCCTCACAAATTAATTCCCAGAAAAGTCTGTTGCTCGAATACTCCCTTGACTCATTCCTCACGAACGTTCTCTCGAGAAATACATTTCCGGGTTTCCCCGAATTTACAAATTTTGTTCGTTTTTTTCATGAAAATAAAACATTATTTTCCTTGAGCAGATAAATTAATAAAGAAAATTCCCTTCACTAAATACATTTTCATTGGTAATCGATGTGAAAAAAGGAACTGTTTGGGAACAATATATTTTGAAAAACAATCACAGGCGCAAATCAAGGAGTTACAAATGTCAAATAAAAAATGGTTTGCTACTTTTTATAAGCGGATTATGACTCTTTTAATTTACTCTTAAATTTCGAGTTGTAATGACTATTCTGACTATTTTCGTCCGGAACGAAATTGCATCGAAATCCACGATCAAATAAACTTCCACTCACAGGATGAATCCCTACAATTAGGCTAAACGCGGATATATAAAAAATGCTGGAACTTATTAAAATATTTGCTAAGCGTTTCATTCAAAAGTACGCAAAAATTAAAGAAACACTTTAGTGAGAGTTTTTTCTCAGTATTATTTAAAATTTGTAAATTTCAACCAAATAATCGGTAAAGTATTAGGGATGCAAATCAGAAAATTGTCAGCTAAGGCGAGTCAAATTGAGTCATTTATATCATTCTTATACTCGAGGGGGATCGTACGCTAACGTACTAGCTTCCCACCCAGAGGGCGAGGGTTCAACTCCCGGCGGCGTTGAATACTTTTCAGAGGTATCTCGATCCCTACTTGAGGTGCTTTGTGGAGGGCACTTTGAGTGAGTACGCCGTCCGTCGGATGGGACGTTAAACTGCGGACCCCTTGGCGCCTTTCGTAAAGAGTAGGCTAATGCCGACGCCAGGTTTCTCTCCACCCTTCATCCTTTCCTGTCCATCCCCTATGGCGCAAATGACCCTACCTTATACTTGAGAAGTTGTTAAAGCATCAGGCTGTGTTTTTAAATTGATATAATTTTAGCGATTTCCCCACGGAATATCAATCAATCGCAGACACTTACAGATGCATATGAACGCATTCTCATGAGCTTGGAAGGGCAGCACACATTCTTTCCTCATATATTCAGTCTCTGCTCAGATATAAAGCAATAATAGTTTTGATGAGAGGCGACCGACAGCTTAGGTCATTTGCGCCATTTGAGATGGATAGGAGAGGGATGAAGGGTGGAGGGAAACCCAGCGTCAACATTAGCCTACTGTTGTCGAAAGGCGCCAAGGGGTCAGCAATTTAACGTCCCCTCCGACGAACGTCGTACTCTTTCAAAGCGCTCTTCACAGAGCACTTCAAGTAGGGATCGGGATACCGCTGAAAAATATTTGTTGTCTCCTGGAATTGAACCCGGTGGGAAGCTTGTACGTTTGCCACCGCACCATCCCGCTCCCCGCGAATAAATTAAAATTTATTCGACGTACGAGCAGCCTTACGCGATAATTACCTTTTTGTGCGAAACTAAAAAAAAGCCCTTGAGGAGACTAAGAAAATGATTCATGAGGCGGTTCATTCATTTTAGGTGGTTAAAGGCCTTTAAGGAGGGCCGGGAAGAGGTTCACGATGAACAACGCTCTTGGCGGCCGTCAACCAGCAAAACCGACAACAATGTGGCTCTTGTTCGACAATTGTTGGACTCTGACCGTCGATTGAGTATCAAGATGGTTGCCAATGAACTGGACTCGTCGTCTACTGATGTGTTTCACATTCTTACTGAAGATTTAGCGATAAGGAAAGTGTGCACCAAGCTCGTGCCCAAGGTGTTTGCCACAACGCGCTACGAGTCCGCGAGTTCTGGGGCCAAACACCAGGTGCCAACGCTGACCCACCTTCACTATAGTCCCTACGTCGCCCCAGCAGACTTCTATTTGTTCTCTCGGATTAAGGCAGCCCTGAAATGAACCCGTTTTTCGTCCATAGAAGAGATCCAATTAGCCGTGATGAAGACCTTGCGAGAGGTCCTCGAAGACGCCTTCCAGGGGGTGTACTGATCACGGTAGAGTCACTGGAAAAAATGTGTAGAGACCCAAGGACAGTACTTTGAAGAATTTTAAGAGTTTGTGCAAATCTGTTCGATAAATTACTAAGAATATAATTGTATTACTTTTGGAACGCACACTGTATGTGCAAACAGGTGGGAAGACAGAGGAATGCATGGAACAATTTTTTTTTCAATTTATCGTTTCACTTGGAAAGAGCGTATTTTGCAATATTAAATCCAATGGTGGAGAAAGGATAATCCCTCTTAGGAGCACCACACGTGAATACAATATAAATTTCCGTTAAGCATGATTTAAATTTTCTCATTAGAATATCAAAGAATTAAGTCATTAGCTTGGAAATTGAAGAGTTATAATTAAAGACAAATGGTTGAGTTCCTTATTCAGTTCAAAATTTTTAGAAAATCACGGAAAAAATTATAAAATGTCGCTCACGTATTTTAATAGCGTTTTTTTTTGTTCCTTTTTAATGTGATCACAATAGAAGCTCAAGTGTCGTCGGCAGGCTCGTTCTCATTGACGCGGCGAATTCGCGCATCAACGAAGAAAACGAGATTTCCATATAAAAAATAATTTGAGTGAACCCTTGATTTCAATGCCATGACGTATTCTGCGTGGGTGCTCTCATTCGAAGGATCTTTTGAAGTGACCTTCAAATGGCTGCAGTAGGTGAGGCATTTGCCGTCTTATTGATATTTCGAATAATAGAAATACCTTTTTTAATTAATTTTCGACATATATGGTATGTATGAAACATATCGAAAGAGTTTTCGGCTAAAAATAGATTCATTTCAGATATTCCGTTAATGCCGCGAAATTCTTAGAATTACATCCCTTGAGTGTCGACAAACTTTTGCCAGCGACTTTTCCGCGACTCGAAGGCTCCCTGGTTGGCGGAGTCCGGAAGGTCCTTAAGGGTACGCGTGCAAGCTACTTTGACGGCACTTCAGGTCCCATGGTGGTGTCCTTTGAGGGAGGATTTCACTTTAGAAAATAGAAAATAGTCTGCTGGTGCCAAGTGGGGACTGTAATGTGGTTGGGAAATCGTCGCGATGGCGTTGCAGATGGTCTTCACAAGAAGACATTTGACACTGCTCTCTTGGTCGACCGTCCAAAGACCTTCGGAAAGACGAGTGTAGCGCAGATCTTTCGCATCGCCAAATTTTCATTGATAATGGTGTGTGCACTGTCATCTTATCAATGCCAATAATATGATCCGCGATCAAGCGCACGCTTCACCGACGGTCTGAATTCAGGAATTCACGAACATGTCAGGAAAAAAATGTTACTGATACTTTTTATTCAAACCTTTTATCGTTGCCACGTAACCCTGATATTCCGTGACCCTAACAGTGGCATCGCGAGTCATAGATGCCGCCTCTGGCTCGGTTCGGTGGTACTCTCCGAATAGCAGGGCCAAGTCGTCTGCGTAGTCGTGGGGTCGAGTGTATGGATGAGCGAGACTTCGTCGTATTCCCATGAGGAAATTCACCCGGGACGTTATTGCAGTAATTTCAACTTTGGATTTCTCTTTCTATTGTTCCCACTAACGTGTTGTTGATTTGAGGTAGAATAAATAGCTACTATATATGGGATTCTCAGGAAGTTGGATTGATTGCCGAATTGGATCGTGCACAGCGTAGAGAAGCTAGATTTGGAATCACTCGCGGAGCAGAGGTTAAATTACAGATTCGAAGCTCTTGTATATATTGGAAGGAGGTCTCTCTAGCGATGATGCTGAAAATGTATTATTACCCCCCCCCCATCATACTACGGTAGGAGGGATCATGTCAATAAAATTAGAGAAATTAAATATAGAACAGATAGATGTAAGACGTCATTACGAACGATAAGGGATCAGAAAAAATAACATTTGTCCGACCACGCAAGGAGGCAAGATTGTTTCGGGTCAAGAGTAGTTTGATGTGTAACCACCCCCTGCCGCACTCTCTAGAGGTGGCTCGTAGGGTGCTATATAAATAAGTAAGTAAAAATAAATAAGTTGGTATACCTTAATGTACGTAATACATTGGATCTTGGACCCTTTGGATCTAAATTGACCATATCATTTACATTTCACATGGTGATTTCACCGCGAGCTTGATAGTGATCCGGTGACCTCCCTCACCCCTCGTGACATATCTCGTGTCTGTCCCATGTTTGTTGTGCTCGTGAATGAATATCCTGATCTGCATTTCGCGTTCATTTTCTCCTGCCCTCCCCTTTTCTCTATATTGTTGTTTTTTGGCAGTAGGTGACTCCTTCCTCGCTCTTTAAACGCGAGCGCAGCCAAGCATCCCAGCTCCATATTTCCGAAATAATACATTCCTCTCCGATAATCGGCGTGGGATTCCTCCACGACGCACATGATGCCATTTACAGGACCATCTTCTTCCTTCGCCTTGAACGTGAGACTCGTTAGAAATAATAATTCTGTCGGAGTGATCCTCACGTTAAAATTATTTATGCACCTTAGTTTTTGAAAGAGAACAAGTAAAATAGCTATGAAAACGGAATTGAGCTTGTGCGAATCAGTTATTAACGAAGAAGCGGCTGAAAGGTAGTCGTCGAGAGTGATTGAAAGAAGGTACGAGGGTAGGCTGAAAACTAATGCACACATGCTTGTAGACCACAAACAAAATGACCTTTAGAAGCACTCTTGGTGGCATGTGGAAGTAACATGCCCCCACAACACGAATGCGCAGGTTTGAGGTCGTGACGTTCATCCAGTGTATATTGAGAAGCGGAAGTATTGAGACGTGTTCTGGTGCTATGTCGATGACAGTTAACTTTTCTTTTTCTCGAAATCAGGATTTGACAGCTGCCTTCATCTCATCGTCCGAGGTTTAATGAATACCCTTGAGGTGTCTCATGAGTTGAGGAAAAAAATAAAAATCGTAAGGCGCAAGATCGTATTCAACGTGGTTGTGGGATATACATATATTGAGAATGGTGGAGCAGTTCATTGAAAGCGTTCGCAGAAGGAAAAGAAAATGGGAGTATTCAGCTAAGCAGAAGAGGGATAAGAAGTAAAATAAAATAATTACGTGGGGGGAGGGAATTTAGAGCAGCAGATATTATGTAAATATTTAGAATAATTTGGTGGACTAATTCAAAAGTTTTCGAGTTCAACCAGGAGTTGTTAGCTCATTTTACATTTCAGCATGTAGAGATCTAAGGAAACTCCGTTTTTTTCTCAGCCTTTTGTTACGTTAACATTCGCTCTAATTGCATTTATTCTAATCCCGTAACTACAGCACTTAGCAATGACTGTAGTTTGGTTGCTTGGCTAACTAAAGCTTGGTCATCCGTATACCTCACCGAATTTATGAATTCTCCGCCAAATTTTATTCACATCTCCAGCTCCACCCATGCTATTATTACCATTTTGTCTACCAATAAATTGAAAGGCACCAGTGATAATGGGCAACCCTGCCTTACACCTCTTCCTAATACTGCCCAACCGGACTCCCCGTTCCCCACTCGCACCTGAGCAGTCTGAGACATGTACAGGTTGCGGATTAGCCTCCTTTCCCTCCAATCTATTCCTATTTTCTGCAATATACTCATTAGTTTTTCCCAATTTACTCTATCAAACGCTTTTTCGAAATCTACGAAACAGGCAAATACCTCCTGGTTGTGTTCTATATTCCTCTCGATTAATAATCTCATTACTGCAATGGCATCACACGTACCTCTCCCCTTCCTAAACCCAAACTGATCATCCCCTAAGTAATCATTTGCCCTACTCTCTATCCTTTTGTTGATGATCCTGAGAACAACTTTAGCTGCGTGGGATATCAAACTTATCGTCCTGTAGTCCTCACATGATGTAGCCTTTACCTTTTTCGGAATAGGAACTAAAACTGATCTCACAAAGTTTTCCGGTCAAATCCCTCCCTATTATATGCTAAGAATTGGTAACAAAATAAAAATCAAAACATTCGTCTGAATCCTGACGACGGCTGGATGTTTTTTTAAACGCGTCGAATGCGGCAAACGTTCGCTGAATGATTAGTTGCTTAAAGAATGGAATATTCTTTAGTGATGTTGCGAATATATTGAGGTGACATCCCAACGACCAAATTTTGTACGCAAACGAATGATCTGTAGAAATGGTCGTCCTCGCCATTTTCGTCTTTGAATACGACGTGGCGCCAGATTCCCCTTTAACACTCCCCATCGTGGAGTGGGGCGCTTGCGATCCCCACGTGGCGCCACCACTTCCACCACCACGAACGAGGCTTCGAAAGTATTTTGTATTTTCAAGGACGCTACGAGCCACCGCTATGGTGTGTGGCAGGGGGCGAATGCACACCAGACCAATTTTGACCGGAATATTTTTACCCCTCCTGCGGTCGGACAATATTATTCTCATCCCTAATCGTTCGTGGGAAAAAAATTGCAACTGAACTCATATCTGTTCTAAACTTGATCTCTCTAATTTTATTGACATGATCTCTCCTACTGTAGTACGGTGGGGTTAATAATATATTTTCAACATCATTGCTAAAGAGGCATCCTTCCAATATTTGCAAGAGATTAAATCTGTAAATTAACCTTCGTTCCTTGAGTGACGATCAAATTCTGCAATCAATCCAACTTCGTGAGGATCCCATATACTGGCGGTATACAGGGTCCGACAATAGGTATCGGGACTGGTTTGCTGTAGCTCAGGCGCACTTTAGTTCAGTCGCCTCAGGACATGTATTTAGACAGGAGGTGGATTTTTGTAACGTGTGATTGTTTGTGATGTCGTCACGCCAGCATGGAGCGCACCTTCGAGCAACGCTACGCTGTGAAGCTTTGCGTTAAACTCGGGAAATCCGCGTCGAAGACCCTTTAATACATTAAACAGGTTTATGGGGATGATGCCTTAAGCCGCACAAGAGTTTTTGAGTGGCACAAATTGTTTAAGGAAGGCTGGGAGTTCGTTGAAGACTAGCACCGCGTCGGACGCCCGACGACCGCTCGAACCGATGCTCAGGTGGCCGAAGTGAAAAACGTTTTGGACTCTGACAGGCGTTTAACCATTGCCCTTATCAGTGATGAGACCGGCCTTTCAGTCGGAATCGTCCACGCCATTGTAACAGAGGATCTTGCTATGAGGAAAGTGTGCGCGAAGCTGATACCGAAAGTCTTGAGCGAGGAACAAAAACTGTCGCGGGTGGAAATGTTGCAAGAAATTTTGGACTGTGTCCAGGAAGATGAAGATTTACGTTATTACCTCAAAGAATTTCTCAAAAAGAGCTCAAAGGATATCGGTTCGACTCCATCGAGGCGGTTCAAGCGGCGACGACAAAGGCTCCCAACTGTATTCCGGAAACCGACTTCCAGCGGGCTTTTGACGAGTGGCAGACGCGCCGAACTAATTGTATCGATGCAAGAGGAATGTATTTTGAAGATTATAAAGTAATTGTAATGATAACTGCAATAAATTTTGATTTTTGGAACCAGCCCCGATACTTATTGTACGGACCCTGTACAGTATTCTAAATGCGGCCTAACCAGCGAAAGATAACATTTCTCTTTGACCTTTTCATCACATTTACCAAGTACTCTTCTAATCAATCCTAATTCTTGTCAGCTTCTCCACATAGCATGTGTTTCATCCACGAGAGATTGTGAAAAGAGGGTAGCGCCTAAGTATTTTAATCAAGTCTAATTATTCCATTTCGGGGGTTCCCAGTGTAGTAGGCATCGACTGATTGTAAATTACTGAAATTACTAAAGAGTCCCACGTGGGCCCGATTTTATTGTTTTTAGTATTTTTTATTATCATACAAGCCACCACTAGTGGGTGTGGCAGGGGGTGAATACACACCAGACTGATTTTGACCCGAATATTTTTACCACTACCGCGGTCGGACACTAGTGTTACAGGTATTCTGATTCCTTATCGTTCGTTGGAAAAAATGACATCTTAAATGTATCTGTTCTACACTTAACATCTCTAATTTTATTGACATAATCTCTCCTACCGTAGTACGATGGGATTAATAACACATTTGCAACATCATTGCTAAAAAGAGGCGCCCTTCTAATTTATGCAAGACATTTAATCAGTGATTTTAACCTTCGCTCAGCGAGTGATTCCCAGCCTAGCTGCTCTAATATTTTGGATATTCATACCAAGTTTATCATAACAAGTCAGATTGAGTGCACCCGGATAACAATTAGTCTAGAAGAGGGGAATGGTGATTTGCTTGATTCGAAAAAAAATATGAGTGTTTGTCAGTTATTTTCTGTGAGCTGTAAAGAGTTATACGGCGAGTTATCACGATTTGAAACAAAAAAAAATGAACCGCAATAAATGCCATTTGTTATCATTTCCTCAGTTGACTTTTTTCTTTCGAATCTGTAAGTTTAATGTTTTCGATTACGAGTGAAGGCCATATCTTGTTTCACATTTTGACCCCGCCGATTTATAGCTCGGTTCACTAGTGTGTTCGTTTCCCTCTACTCGAAACTGGTCGCTGGTAAAATCAATTGAACTCCACGCATAGCATTTCGTGTTAGCTATTTTTCAGTGTTTGCTAATCTATGTGTTTGTGTTGAGCTTCTTGTTCCGAAGTTGTTCCCTCGTGATATTGTAATAATTTACACGTTATCTACGCGACTACTATCTGAGTTTGGCGAGTAGGTCTCCGGCGTGGCATTAAATTCCCTCGCGAGTTCTTTCAATTCTCGTTTTTCCTGTCGCCTTAAAGCAAGTTCCAAAATCACTCGATAAGGGAAGAGTGACCGGCAATAATTGATTTTCACCTCACACCGGGAAGGGAATATTTTTTTGGTGTGTTCCCGAGTCGACACGTCCTGAAAGTGGAGAGCACAGCAATTGACTCTAAAGCGTTGCTCCCACTCGCCTGCGGTAAAATTTCATTGCGGCCATTGGAGAATGTTCTCCACCTATTTCGTTTCTTCAAAGTCACAGCAGCGATGAAGACTCTCGAAATGAGTTTAATATGTTGCGCTGTCGGTTAACACGATAAATAATTGTGGAAGAGAGAGATTGCTCGATCAAGATGTTGAAAAACGCAATCTCTGAGTTAAGTTTCGGCGATCACGTCTCAGACTAATAGGCAATCATCAGACGGAGAGAGAGAAGATATCTCAGTGAGGACATGCTCTCCCCTGAGAGGGATCAAGGGTGGGCGGGTGAAGGTGAAGGCGAGAGGAGGGAAGGGAAAGAATACATGGTGTGTATAAAAAGTATCGGGAACATTTTCCGGAAAAATAGATTTAGTTCAGATTTTGCTAAAATGCCTCGAAATTCTTAAAAGTATATCCCTTTAGCGTTGGCAAACTTTTGCCCTTGCGGCTTTTCCACGAGGCTCTCTGGTGGGCGAATTCCGGAAGATCCTTAAGGGTGCGTGTGCAAGCTTCCTTGACGGCACTTAGGGTCCCATGGTGGTGTCCTTTGAGGGAGGATTTCAATTTATGGAATAGGAAATAATCTACTGGTAACAAATCGGGACTCTAATGGGGTTGGGGGATCGTCGCGATGCCACTGCAGAAGGTCTTTGCAAGCAGACATTCGACTCTGCTGGTCGTCCGTGCAAATACCTTCGGGAAGACGAGTTTAGTGCTGATCTTTTGCATCATCATATTTTTAGCGATAATGGTGTGAACTGTCCTCTTATCAATGCCAATATACGATATCTGCGATAATGCGCACACTTAACCGCCGGTCTGAATTCAGCACATAACCCATACGCTACGGAAAAATTCTTACCGATATTTTTTATACAAACCTTGTCTATAGAATACATATTTTTTCTACTCTGGGTGCCACACACTGAACCATAGCACGTACACAATATTCCTGCTCATAAATTGAATAAATTAAGTTGGAGCAGATGAAATAACACTTGACAATACAATAGCCTAAGGCACTCGAGTAACATTTAGCATGAGGCTTTGAAAGAATGACTCGCACGTGAAGTGAAATGGACACATTACAATTATTCAGGATTGAATGCCATAAAATTTCATTGAATAAGCAAACTTTGCATTTATTCACACTAAACTGTGTGTGAAAAAAATACAATAATAAAATAAAATAAATACAATACAATAATAATGTATTCAAAGTTTTACCTATTCGGTGATAATGATTTTTTACAAAGTAGAGCCTGTAAACATTGAATTCGACAAAAATATATCATTAGAAGTCTGTAAGTAACCCAAGGTTTTGAGATTGTGGGCATGGGATTCGACGATTAAGGTGTTGAACAGATGAAGGACTTTTATTGTGCGTTGGTCCGTGGTTTTTGATAATTCAAAGAATGGGGATCGTCGAGGGAAGCCTTACTCGTACGAGGGTCATCCGGAAAGTAGTACCCGTTCGTGCCGCATGAAGTGCTGACGACGCGAGTAGCCGCTGGACGAGGTCAGATAGCTTCAGTGGCTTGTCTGCCTTCTCTGAGCCAAGTTGCGTGACGCTAGCATTGCCTGTGTTGTTTCTGTGATTGTTTACAATGTTTAAAAAAATTGAGAACGCCGCCAGTTGTGAAGTGAGGGCAGTGATTAAATTCCTCAATGCAAGAAACGTTCGCCCATGTGATATTCATCGCCAATTAAAGGAGGTGTATGGAGACAATGTAATGGACGAGTCGTCTGTTCGGCGGTGGTGTCGCAACTTCAACATGGGGAGGGGGAACACACACGACGATGAGCGTTCGGGGAGACCGTCTGTCATTACAGACCAACTGGTGAGCTCAGTTGACGAATTCGTGAGGAACGATCGGCGCGTCACAATTGATGACATCTGTGAGCATTTTCCCAATGTTTCTCGAACAATTGTTCATGAAATTGTTAAACACCATCTGCATTATGCAAAAATTTGTGCAAGATGGGTCCCTCGCGTATCTCAATGAGCTGGCGGCGAAGGACTATGCAGCAGGAATACAGAAACTTGTCACACGTTATGACAAATGCCTTAATTTGCTTGGAGATTATGTTGAGAAGTAGTTTAAAGTATCCTCTTTCAAATAAAATTTTTTATGTTTGTTAATATTTACTTTTGTCTTTTTATTTCACGAACGGGTACTACTTTCCGGATGACCCTCGTAAAAAGCTAATTTAGTCTTAAACATATCAGAGAGGTATTACTGTATTCTCTCGCGAAATACAAGATTGAAAAAAAGGAACCTAAATCGAGGGTTTTTAATTTTATCGGAAACTTTCAGCCAACCTGAGCTAAGCAAGTGGGGAGACACACGGTCCTCTGATCCCTTCTGCTTCACGGCCACATCCCTTCTGATTTCCAAAACAAACGCTACGCAGGAATTATGAAATATTTGTAATTTTAGGCAGCAAGAAAGCTTGTTCAATTTCCGTTTACGTTAGCAAACGTATATTTTTTTTAGGGTCACTAGTTAAGTTGCGGGGAGAATTACAGGACTAACCCATTTCGTACTGCAACGGAATATGTAATGAACACAAGATCAAGGTGATGATGATGAACTGATGATCCGCAGGGTCTAAAGTTTAATATTTCCCACCGGCTCGCCTTAAAAAGCACAATATTCGGCTATTTTTACATAAAAATTTGCAATTACTATGATTTGCACTCTAGTTTTGGTAAATCGGAATACGGATTCGTACCGAAAGACCCTCTAAACCTAATTATACCAATTTTAATCCAAATTGCAAATTTTTTTATTAAGATTTGCCCAAAAAAAATTGAAAATCATTTTTGCGGAAACCTGTTTGCGAACATGAATTATCATTTGGTAGTATCACCTAAAAATAAGGCTTTCATCTATGTTTGATCATTATAAATACAATATACAGCAATTTTTGCAATAAAAATTTGCAACTACCATAATTTGCACCCTACTTTTGGCGAATCGGAATCCATATTTTTAATCTATAACCCGCAAAACTTAAGCATAACAAATTTTATTAAGATTGGAACATTTTTTTATACAGTGGCCAGCTTTCCTGGGGTTTCCAACCACTGTGCGGCGATTAGGTCATAAAATGGTTGCTAACGACGGCACCGTGGAAACGTATTTATGCGAATTACTATATACCTCAGTATGCAGTCAATATTTTATATAATCTTAATTTTATTGTTCTCCTAAACAACCTCTCGTCTCGCATAATTCCATAAGTATTGCACAACAACATATTTTATGCAGTGCAGGTAGAAAACTTTTGTCATAATCATTTCCTTCGTCTGAATTATTGAAATTCTACTTGAGTTATGAACGTTTTAACACAATCGAATGATTGATGTCGTAGATCTGGCGTGGAGTATTACCCTGCCACACACCCTAGCGGTGTTGTGCAGTGTACCATGTGTCGTAGATGTAGATGTGAAGCATGTAAGAGCTCCCTCCCGCTCGGAAACTCTTACGACTTCCGGGTTTCGGATGACGTCGGCGCGCCCCAACCTAACCTACTTCCCACGAGGAAATCGATAGGCCGCCGCTTTGCCAAAAAAAGGGAGATGGGGAGGGGGAAGTGGAGGGGGGGGCGAGAGAACGTCATCGCGAGGGTTAGGGGGGAAACAGTCAGTCGAAGGCGCTCGCTCGAATGTGCGAAGGCCGCGTGTTCGTTGATTTTGGGGAATGACTGGACGGGGATGGGGGAGAGATATATGCGACCTAATGGTGTCTGGACTGGGTGTCGTAATAATAGCGTCTGTGCTCGCCCCCATCGCCCAAAGGGACGGAGGCTGCGTCACGTCCATTTTACGGCATTTTATAAACAGACGAGTGTGGGGAAACCTCAGTCGGAATGCTTAAGGTGGAGGCGGAAGCCGACAGCTGTGCTTGCGTGAATAAATGGTCAGCTGAGGTCTAATTAATGCTACAGGAAGCTATTGATGAGTCTTGTTCTTCCATATAGTGCAGCCGGAAGATGATTTAAAACGCTTAATGAGGAAAGCAATCAATTTGAAGGGAAGTTGGAACCAGGAACTTCAGTCGCTGCTCTTTCGGAAGTTAACGTTGACAGTACAGCCACCATTGTGATATGAGATGGCCAAGGAGAACAATTGCATATATTTTTTCATGTAATTATCTTGAAGAGGAAATCACTTTATAGCAAGCAGACCTGTAAATGTTTTCATTGAAAGATCTCAATTTATGACGACAATAGTAACTTTTATAGAATTACAGATAAACAAGATGGCGCGTTTCAGAAAAGCCATTTTGTACACCAACGTATTTAAATTGTCGAGGGATATGATATTAAGCTTATAAACACTTCCGAAAAATTCTGTTTCTTTGTTTCATTCATGGATTAAGAGCTCTTTCTCCACCAATAAAACCTTTCATTTTACTTGCTTGTTATTACTTCCAGTTATTTGTCCATGGCCACAGCGTCAACAAATATATGATTCCAAAAAAACAATATGGAGTGTTTCAGGAATGGCATTTTCTCTACATCCACCCAACCCTATTTTCTTTGCACACACCTATCCCCCTGGTGGCCCTTTGCGCCACCAGGGGGATAGGTGTGGGCAATTAAATGGAGGGAGGATGAGTGGGGAACAGGGGGAAGAAAGGGGATAGGAAAACCCGGTGTCGGAATTAATCTGCTCTTTGCAAGGAAAGACGCCTTAGTGTTACACACTTTTTAACGTTCTTATACAATGCACGGTATGCTCCCCTGTAAGTGCTCTCCACATTGTTGTGATCGGGATACCACCTCTGGGATTCGAACCCAGACCCTCTGGGTGGGAAAATTAGTACTATAGCCTCTGCAACACCTCGATCCCCAAATTTCAGGAAATCCTTTTTCTTCAAGAGAACAAACACAATTACTCAGAAATGTCTTTAAACCCTTAACCGCGAACAGAGTGTTTTTAAATAAGAATTAAGAAAGGTTTTATGCAAAGCATCAATGAATAATTGTCATCTACGTATTTCCTATTTGGATTCAAAGTACTGATGAAAAAACTGACCTTTATTTGTCCACTATTTACTAAACAGTCATCAACACACATATCCTAGCGATAATGTATTATATAACAATAATTATTAATGAGGGGGCGTGGACCCTTTGACGGGTTAGACACCGATTGAAATGAATAATTAATGAAGTAATCGTACACCCAGACGATTGTCATCATCCACCATTTTACTTTAATTTCATTCGTGTTTCAACTGAGTTCACACAAAGTTTCCACATTAACAAAAATAGGAAAAATATGCTGTTACCATTGTGTCGTCATGCATAAACATTCTAATTGCTGTTTTCACCCTCGCAATCTTTCTCGAAGCTTTTGACGTGGCGATTTAAGCAGCTAAGTATACAGAGTATTCGGCTACTGAGCGAAGGATCACAGGTTCTAATCCTGGAGGTGCCTCTGCATATACAGTAACCACCTTAAATGTAATTTATATGACATGTGAAGAAAAAATTCGTGACGCAAAGAAGCTTTCACAAGGAGGAGGGAGTTGATGACAGGGACGTTGAGTAAGGATATTAAGATAACGTTCATTAAAACTTTCATTTGGAGCGTAGTTTTGTACGGCGCGGAAACGTGGTCACTGAAGCAGGATAATAAGCATGAATTGAAGGCTTTTGAAATGTGGGGAAGGATGGGAAAGGTGAAGGGGACAGAAAGGAAAACAAGCAAAGAAATGCTGGGTATGATGGGGGAGGAGAGGGGTTTGTTTGGAGAAATCCAAGGGAGTTAGGAAAGATGGATTAGAATCATTTTAATCGGCAATGTGATGCTGAAGAATGTGATAGAGGGGAGAATGTTAGGAAAATGAGGAAGGAGAAGAAATATAATAAGAATGTTGAATGGAAACGAGAGTGGTAGGAAATATGCGGAATTAAACAGCGACTTATTGTTCTGTCGGTTGTCAGGTTAGGAGAGGTAAGTGAATGTATCGTTGTACCGATGTACTAGGTCTGTAAATTAAGCAATGAGACTGATTTTTTTTTCAATTTTTTCATTAAAATAGAATTGCAATTTTATGTTGTCACCTTTAAAATTGCTTCCATCTGAAGCCAAGCCTTAGAAGAAGAAATGGTGTTTGAATTCATCAACATGCAAGAATGGAGGTTGAGCATTAACATGGCGTAACATAAAGGTTGATTTTGGCAGTTATTGTGATATGAGAGATTAGAAAACTGGGTGGTATGGGAGAGAAACGGGACTGGTGATGGTCTATCTATGTGTACGTCACTCCCTTCATGTCATAGAGAATCAATGCCGACGTCATTAGGTATGATGATCCTCCTGCTCACGTTCTCTTTTCTAGCAAACACCTCTGGCCCACAGTAATTTTAGTTTACCCTTTTTCTTCAACTCACTTGTCGTAACAAAATGGACTCTACGGTTAAATGAACTCAAAACCTCGCTGAAAAATATATCAGAATCAGAGTCCCTACCAAGATGTTTTGTTGATAATTTTCTTTTTAATAACAGATACGAAAACTCTTGCAATTTTTCGCTCGATAACGATTTATCGAAGGGGCGAGGTTAACATAGAGGCGAATGTATCGAAGGGGCGAGGTTAGGGTTCTGCCGATAGAGCTGAAAGTCTCCGGTTCGATTCGCATGACCGGTGAAAATTTTTCAGCTTAGAAAAAATTAATTTTTACGATTTTTCGGAACGAGAGAACCGTAAATTAACAGAAAAACCACAACAACGGCATTTCGGGACGAGACAACGAGAAAAATACAGGGTCGCACCCAAAAGTGGTAGGACTGATTTTCTCTGGCTCAAACGGAGCGGTGGAGGGGGGGTCTTAGCAATAGACCGACAACAACCTCAGTTGCCTGCGGGCTGTCGTTGAGTGAGGACACCGTTTTTAGTGAAGCAAGTTTTTTGTCCTCGTCGAAAAACAAAACGAATCTGAATTTAGAGCAACGTTATTCCGTGAAGTTTTGTGCGTAACTCAGGAAGACGACAACTGAGACCCTCGATATGATCAAGCAGGCTTATGAGGACACTGCCTTAAGCCGTTCCACAGTATTTGAGTGGCACAAGTTGTTTAAAGAGGGTAGGGAGCTCGTTGAAGACGACCATCGCTCCGGACGGCCGTCGACGGCAAGAACCGACACGAATGTGGAAAGAGTGAGGACACTGCTGAACACAGACCGACGCTTAACCAGTGAAGAAATTGCAGACCAGTTGGGTCTGTCTGCATCCAACGTCCAACGCATTATTTCACAGGATTTGGCCATGCGCAAGGTGTGCGCCAAGATGGTGCCGAAAATTCTGCCATGGCGCGCTCGTAGTCAGACAGCTCCTGGCCAAATACGGCGTTGCCACGTTGCCGCACCCGCCCTATTCTCCCGATCTGGCACCACCGGACTTCTTCTTCTTCCCCCTGATGAAAAGACAGCTCAAGGGATGACGTTTTGACTCGATAAAGGCCGTTCAAGAGGCTTCGACGAGGGTCATCAACGGCATCCCCAAAGAAAATTTCCAGCTGGCGTACGGGGAATGGGAGCGACGTTATACTAAGTGTGCAGCAGCTCAAGGAGCATACTTTGAAGATTATTAAGTCGATGTAAGTATATCGTCAATAAAATTCTTGTAAAAAAATCAGTCCTACCACTTTTGGGTGCGACCCTGTACTTAAGTCGTAGTACCTAGCTATTTGACAAACACGGTTTTTATCGATGAACAACAAAATTTAACACTCCATCTTTCAACGAATCTGGGTTTATAATTGGAAATCTAAGCTTTTCGCGCTAGTGACTCGTGCATGAGACGATAGTTATAGAACTAACTCACTATAGTAATCAACCTGGTTTTGATAAGCGAGTTCAGCCAGCATCAAATCAAACTGTGGAATACTGATATCACGGAAAAAAGGTACAATTGCATTCCCGGTATCGCCTACGGTTTTTCACGGTCCCACCACTTTTGGGTGCGACCCTGTAGACTCCTACAAAAAAGCTACCCTGAACCTATGGTGAAAAGCATCAGTTTCACCATTAAGCACTGGTGGCGTAGACCGATTGCGTTAACCTGGCATCACCTGCCACAGTTGCGGGAGAGAGTGAAGTTCACGGTATCGGCCGCAGTACTGCGATGTGGAAGGCAACGGGAAACCACCACATTACGTATTCTCCCTAGAATATGCAGCCATGCCTTGAATTATAATAAAATTAGAATGTAGTAGCTGCAGTAAACTAATTCTAGGATCGAAATACTGATGATAATGAAAGATTTATCATCTTGACAATGATGTAGCACATCGAAACCAGTCGATGATATATCTTTATTAACTGGAAAATTGCAAGAGTTTTCGATTCTGTTATCATGGGAACGGTCCCACCACATTACATCTAAATCTCTAACTAGAAGTTTCTCTTAGTTAAATGAGATTCAATAAACTGGCGTACTTCTAATAAACGTGACATAATGATCGACCAATGCATGTTGTCATTCGTGTCCGGGTGATAATTCACTGCATACGAGTAATCGATATCTCAATCTTCATCGATTTTGACACCTACGTTGGACTCCACTTGAATAACGCCTTTTAACGTCAGCTCCTCACTATTTTTATGGAGTCCCGTATGTTTACATTAAGTTTCTGATGGAATCTTTGCTCAACGTGACAGAAATGATTTCTACATAGTTCGTTTGTCCCTACGGTACGTTATTTTTTTCCTCAGCAAATATTTTTGTTGAGGACTCATAGACGATAGAAATTCTCTCTGCATGTTTTTCAAATGAACTCGGCCGAGAGGAAATACTCCGGTTCATGTGAGAAAATTTATCTTTTATTCATCTTTTATTCATGTTTTCTAAACTCATTCTCACCTTGTACCACCGCCTTCACGCGCTCCGGTAGTTCCCTCGGAAAGGCGTCGGGAGAGTGTGAGGCTCTTGAGCGAAGCCAATGGTGAATCAATCGATGTGTTACAACCGCAGCTGGAGTGAATTATTGTATTGAGCTCAAGGAGGGCAAATCCACACATCTCCTTCTTGTCCTCCGATTCCTGTTTCAGTTAGAAATGATGCAGGTGAAATGAAGAAAAAAAAAACACTGGAGTTTGCAAATTCAAGAGTAGTTAAGCAATTGTTATTTCTTTGATTCAATTCTTCTAAACTGTGCATGCACTTTCCCGTCACCTCCTTAATGGACTCGGGAATAAAAAATATTCCCGTTTGGTTCATTCAATGTCTTACCAAACACATTTAGAAAAAGATATTGATTGCTTCAAAATCCATTAATTTTGATGAAATTCACCCAGTGTGGCAGAGCACCTTTTTTGGTCTGAGGCAGTCTTCTTCGGAGTATATGATTATACCTCCGTGGTATTTATATGGATTGTATACAAAGTATCGGGAAAAGATTCGTAAAAATAAATTTGTTTCAGATTATGCTACATTGCCTCCAAATTCTGCAAAGTACGCCCCTTGAGCGTCAAACACACTTTTGCCAGCGGCTTTCAATCCAGTGAAAGCACCGACTTTCGAGCTAGCGAAAGCTCCCAGGTAGGCGGATTCCGGAAGACCCTTAAGGGTACGCGTGCAAGCTTCCTTGGCGGTACCTACGGTCCCATGGTGGTGTCTTCTGAGGGAGGATTTCACTTTTTGGAATAAAAAATACTCTGCTGGTACCGAGTCGAGACTGTAAGGGGGGTGGGAAATCGTCGCGATGACATTGCAGGAGGTCTTTCCCAATAGACACTCGACTCTGCCCTTGGTCGTCCGTCAAGATAAGAAAAAAATTGTTACCGATAGTCTGCTGGTGCAAATTTGGGAATGTAAAGGGGCAGGGGAATCGTCGCGATGATGTTGCAGAAGGTCTTTGCAAGCAGACAATCGGCTCTGGTCTTCGTCGTCCGTCAACACAAGGCATTAATTGTTACCAATAGTCTGCTGGAGCCAAGTTGGGACTGTAAGGAGGTTGGGGAATCGTCACGATGACCTTGCAGAAGGTCTTCGCTAGCAGACACTCGACTCTTCTCTTGGTCGTCCGTAAAGACAAGACAAAAATTGCAACCGATACTTTGTATACAAACTTTGGAGACAAGCGAACGAACTAGACGGTGATTATTCCCTTTAAAGGCTGAAAATTGGATTTGAATACCTAGACTATATGTCTTCATTACTTTTTATGATAGGGCGTTGGAATTTTCACTGTCTCCACATTTCGACATGCAATAAATTTAGGAAGCCTTTAAGTTACAGGTCATTCTTTTTCATGCAACACTTACATCATACTTACTCAACGAGGGAAAAATGTATAAGTATTAGAAATCCTTTATCAAGAAACACTTCCCTTATTTTAGGATACTTTGGAAAAGTTTTTCCAATTATCACATTAAAAGAGCCCATTTGGGATAGAGAAAACCATCTCGGGGTGGAGGAAGAGTGAAGATTTATTTCTGGCGTGCTCCCGCTAGCGTGCGTGAACCGCCGGCCACTGATTGGTGCGAATCTGGAGGGGGGAGGGAGAGGGGATGGGGGCGTGACGACTTCAATGATGGCGTCGCCAAGCCGTCTGTCGACCCCAGGGCGCAGAGGGGGTGGGGGTATGATGGAGGGAGGAAAGGAATGTGGAATGAGGGGGCCGAGTCGCTTTCCGGAATTATTCCGACCTTCGACCGTCTCGTAACCGATTAACGACTCCTGGGATGGGGGAGGAGGCACTCTTTTCAAAACTTTTAATTTTTGTAATTCCATGTTTTACGTGCATATATTTCCTTATTGCGAGTGGCATGCTCTCTGCAGCGTCAAAACACGTGACGTCATCCGGGATCTAGTGGATGACGTCACGGCACGGCATCGCTGGCATTGTTAGGCAGCTTTTAAGGTCATGGCCGATACATAACGATTTTGTTTGCCGCAGGGAAAGCGGTCTCCGCAATGAACGTAACCATGGAATGTAAAGAATGATACCTGATGACATGAAGAGTGTAAAGTTAGGAATGCAATGCAACAAATGTAACGTAAAAACGATAATGTAAAAAATGATGTTGTAAAAAATGTAAAGTAAAAAATGTAATTTAATGAATTATACCTGATGATGTCGCCTCCGCATTGTGTTGAAATAGAATTTTTGTATGAAAAAATACCATGTTTATATACTCAGTGAATGTAAATAATTCTTCTTTGATTCCATGATTGACTCTATAGAATTACAGAAGTCGGCCATAATTGTGCCGAAATTCCAATGACCCGTACAAGTTAAGTTACACGTAATTTTTAATTGGTACCAACACGCATTATACACATTTTAGCAATCGTTTTTCACAAGGGTCACATTTTTATGGATATTTCGTTCCAGAATGGGCAGTGAAATGATTCCGTTGACAGTTTATGGTCTGATGTCAAACATTTGCCTTTAAATAAAGTGAATAAAAGTTTGAAAATTCGCGAAATATACTTTGAATATATGTATACTCTTCTTATCAAGACCTAATTTCACCTGATTGAAAATGAAGCCAAACGGAGGATTGTCATTAGGTGGTGTAAAATGGAGGCAGAAAAAGTATACATCATTGAAAGAACTCCTGCCCCGTGATCTCACTCCATTCGGAACCCATTCTATTCTTTTTCCTCGTTGAGTTCTGTGCATCAGCTGCGCGGTCGCTCTAGAGTGCATCTTGACACGCGGGGTGACTGCATCCGCACCATATAAGTGTGATGGATGAGCAAGTGTGGGACTCGTATTTTGCCTGGGGTGCCCTCGGATGCTTCCCGGGCACGCCGCAGTCGAGGCTTTACGGGGGCGCAATCTCTGGATGTACGTACATTTCACCCTGGCTTCAAATTTGAAGCTGATATGATAAACTTACTGAAAATATCGTCAACCTTGCAGCATCCAGCTTCCTTGCATTCCCTGTGTGTCCCTGGGGCTTATCGAATGAAAAAATAGGAAAATAATTTCCGAAAATGGGCAAAAAATCCTGGATGGCGTAGCAAGGAGTCATATTCTCCTCGGAGTCGCCATTTGGAAGAAATTCCGTATACAAAACGCCGTTCCAGAAACACGCCATCTTGTTTGTTTGGAACTTTGTTGACATTGTTGTCACGGATGTATATGACTGCGAGCTATTACGTATAACTAGTTCAAAAAAAAGATTTTATCATTGGAAAAACCATCTGTATTAATAACTGAAAAAAAACATTTTTTTCGAAGTTTTAGCGAGTCTAATTTCACATCCCTCGATAATTAAAATATGAACGTGTAAGAAATGTGTTTTATGGCGCTGCGTGTTCGATGCCCCGTCGCGGAAAACAGTTTGCGTAATGGTGAAAATTGTAAACCGGCAAAGAGAGGCACATTGGTCACATCACAACGATTACCGTTTTTATCGGCCTTCAGGATAACCATTACGATAAGCTCAAAGTCCCTTTCCTTGATTGTAAAGCACATTATAATAACAATCATTTCTCTTTGTGGGTTGCATGGATATGATTAAGGTCCACAAATACGAGATTTGAACCAGTAGATTTGGATTTGTTAGAAACTTCTTTTCAGATAACCCTTCAAAAAATCACAATAAAATAATATCGCCTTAAATAATTACTGTGCTCTGATTCTAGCACAATTAAGTCAGGATTCTTTCGATTGAGTCCATGAAATTTTACCATTAATGTTCATATTGCTCTTAATTCAGAAGATAAAGCAAAACGCCGTTTTTCACGATGCTTACTTCGGTCATGACATGACATCAGTGCTGCATTCAGAATCTTCTATGCCTAAATTGAATGCAAACCTGGCCCTGATTCTCGGATGAATCCTTCTACACTCGATCAAAACCTCCTTACGGATTTCGATTTCTGCGCAAACGGTTTTAATTTGTTTTACCAGTCGCCGACAATGATTACGCCTCAATTTTTATAACATTTGCCATTTTTTATGTCAGATTACATCCATAGTTCTGGCGAGGAAATGAATGTGTTATCATCTGAGGCAATGATAATTGTTAAAGATCACAATATCGAAAGCGAAAAAGAGAAATCTTAGCAAGGAATTGGATTCGCAG